>NC_136507.1:47156642-47381642 GCF_053919585.1 Euprymna scolopes
GAATGTGAATTAGTTTATAACAGAGACACAAACTTTTTCATGTAAAAAGTTTATTCTCACTTACATAATCTTTATTCACAAAAACACACATATTCACCCAATGGTTGAGTCCGTAGAAAATGACTTCTAGTCAGAATGAAAATGAATCCGGAAATAGTAACATTTAATACTATCAAACCAAAGCTCTTTTACTTTTTTACAATTATAATGCCATCACCCTATTTGGCTATACTTCATTTGAATCCATCAGCTTGTAATACATAGCTATTATGTGTTGCAATTCACAGGAAATAGTGCAAATGCTGTTGCAAGGAATGTCTGCTCCTTCTATCGTGCTATAAAACTTCTTACACCTATCACTATCTTGTATCCTTATAGTGATATCACTGTCTACCAAGTTTCAGCCCCTATTTTCTCGCTACCATATTCAATTTCTGTGGTCTTTTTCCAAATACTTCAATAGTACTCTGCTTAACTTGCCGCACTTGTGTACTCTATAATTTAATAGATTTCTTCTACCAACTAGATAATCACCAATCCTTAAGGTTCTGTTTCACCGTTCGCCTGATGACTTATTGACATTTATCCTCAAGTATCCTTTGATCCTTATTAAGTAGTGACCGAATAATGCAGAAAAAAGTTTATTTTAATCTTGTATAACTATTTGGGACACTGTTTAAAATGATGAAAGATCAGACCAATCCAAAATTGAACAGGGTTTTCCGTACTTGATGTAGCGTTTGTTACATAAAGAATAATGTTTCACACAACTCCTAATTGATCTAAAAAAAATATATGTATATTACTAATACCCAACGTGTGATGTGCGTGTGATTTTATAGCGTGAGGACCAAGTTAGATCGTTAGCTGAAGTAATTTGTGATCTCTGTCACATCGTGTTTATATCACGCCTGATCCATATTAATAAATATATTTTTAATTCATATTCATACTTGTGCCCTTAGTCACCAATATTGAACAAATTTGTCTTTTTAAGGTCAGTTATGTTTTAATGGAAGAGTACATATTTAAAGATGCTGTATAACTCATGTTAAATTTGGGTTGACTATCAATATATAATCTCTGTCACTGTGTGATATACTGCAAAATTAAACAGCATTTTACTCATATGCAGTCATTGAATTCGAACACACATTAATTGATTGTCTGTTGCGTTAAACTTGACAGTCCGGCCTCTGTATCTGATACGTCTTTATGCGACTATACAGATCAACACGTAATCAACACAATCCGTCCCAAGCATAAGTGGTAAGAACAAGAAAATGCAGATTAGTTTTGATGTTACATCTCTTTCGACTGCCTCTTGTTCCATTGATGAGTACATCTTGGAGCATGTTTATTGTTGAGATGCAATATCTTTCAGATCTGATATTCGTTTATGACTTTTTAGCGTTTTATTCATCCCACCGAACTTCAGCCAATACACAATTAGCCATACCGCCATGAAACTTATATAAGAGTAGACTATTGATCTGATCGACTATATTTCCAAACAATAGCTCCTACTTTATTATGTCTCTGAGACACCTGCACAGAAAAAATACTGATAGTCTATCACGGTAATTTCTGAAATTATCAAATGCCCCGTTTTACAAAAAAGATGGATCTTAATCTATGAACTGACTTCATGCATAACTTGGTGTGTGTTTAGGCATTCCAAGTCTGCAAATTGATTACATCGGGTAACATCCATTTGTTTCGGGGAGTATTTTCATCTAGAGGAGTTGTTCACAAGTTATCAAGATGCATTGTAGTCATATCGACTTAAATTAATGGTAGGACAAAGAAATGGGAACAATGTGCAATAGAAATGTGAAATCACAAATAATTTTATAATGAACTCAACCCCAAATTGAAATTGGGCGTTCGAACGTCGACAGAAAAAATGGCAAACATCCAAAATAACTAGATTTTTGACTGGTGACACATTTAAGACATGAGTAAATATTCCAAACATACAAATATATAGTAATATATTTGTGAATCGTGACACGGTTTGGTTACAAGCGTGCAGATACAAATTCTATATTTTCCTTATTCATAGTTGATTATTTACACGTGTGTGGAATAATATTGGTAATTGTTTGTCAGCCAAAACTGTACTACAAAATAGCCAAAACAAAGGGGTCATTAATTAATATCTATCTTCCTTTCTACCGTCGAAGGTGTAGCACGCAGTATTGTTATTTTTTTCACTCTATCACTTAATCAGTCCACACTTACGCGTTCGTCTAGTTTCTGTCAACAAGTTAGCAAGCAAAGAAATGCTGGTATCTTTTTGGATATTGAACTCCGTTTCTTCTTTACCTACTAAAACAGTTTTCCTACTTTTTTCGTTCCTTTTCTAGATTTCTGTCTTCATTTTCAATCTATGATGACTGAACTCTGTTTTTAAACAGTGAAAATTAGCTGTTTTAATTTGCTTCCTAATAAGAGAATGATTTTTTAATGGTGAAATGAAAGTTTAAATTTATTTTTAATCGTTTATATTTTGTATTTTGTCAGATTGAAGTATTCCTTCTAGTTATCCTTGTGAGGTCAACTCTCCCGGTATTTACATTCGTTCTTGGATAAGGTGTCAGTTTGTAATTAATCGAGTGAGGCTCTCACGCCGAAGAAAGCTAGCCTACTATCACCAATTCCTAGCTCTTTGCCGCATCTTCCATGCGTTTGAATATCTAAAATGAACATGTATGGTTTATATGTTCATGTCTGCGAAATGTAGGAGTGTTTTCAGAATGCCTCTAAAAGATTATAATTTTTTGTACACGCTAGGAGTTCTCACACAGTTTAACATCAGAGATTACTCACTGATAATGGCCGGTGCTGTTTCCTGGAGTCTGAGTGACTACAAATCTACCCAGATTTCCATAACTCTTTCTTGACACTGAGTTATCACAACAGCCGTTGTCCTTATCTAAAATGTGGCTAACAATTAACTTCCCTATGGCTTGAGTATTTTGTGCACGCAGCTAGTATTAATCTTCTTTCTACTCAGTCCTTCTATCCTCATTGACGCTTCCATCTTTTTTAGCTTTACGCTGTAGTTTGTTGGGGCGACAAAATCTAACTTCGTATGTTTTTTTCTTTCTTGTTAAAGACTTGTTTATCTTTTTGTAAGTACACGTCCCAATGGATTTTGTGTTTTTTTTTGCTTTCCAATACTGTTTCCGGTTTGTGGCTGCACCATTTATCTGCATTCGTTTGCAATGCTTTTGAATACTGCTTCCTCCCGGCAGTCGTGTGTGGTTTGTTGCTCTCGCTTATTTATTATTGTTTATCATTTATTCACTATGTACACAGAGTTTGATATTAGGTTCACCTTCGAGGTGTCAAATGATTTTATGATATCGTGATTGCTTATTATTTACCAAGCTGTTAGGAATTTTCCAGAAATCGACGATTCCTAATTTCTGGTAACTCAATGCGTTTTCTGGTGATTTCGGTATGCCTTCACTTTTACTGTCTTTACCTTCTAGAAACTTTTGTCTATTTCTACTTGAATCATGACGGATATATCTGCGGAATGCATGCTGTCTCTGAGCAATGGCAGCTGCACAAGAAAAATTGGAGAATGTCAGGTTTCGTATAAAATTTGGCGTGGGAACATGTGCTTCATTTGCTGCTTTGAACTATTCAGTAACCTCATTTGCACACAGTTAAGCAGGAGGAGTAAATATATTACTTCATAGGATATTTGTTATGTGGTCCTTGATAGCTTCCCAGTCAGCCTTTTCGAAGTATCTTGTCATTTCGAGCAATGGCTCTTTAACTTTACTTTAGTGTGATGTTTACTAATATTACAAGGCGATCAGCGGTCTCGATTGGGCTATGAACATTTGTAAAACAATCCTCGTAAACTGTGGTCTGAAATAAGAATAGAGGCTTGCTGATTCGGACAATCTAAGAGTTGGGTCGGAAACGTGGCAGTCTCAGTACGGAAATGGGATATAAAACACCTGCTATCATCTGTGTTAGTGTAAGTTGATGCCCCCCGACGTCTCCAGTTTCCACCTTTTCATCTTTATCAGTCCACAATTTTCCATTGCGAATTTTACTTGAATGTCCTGTTTATCAGCTTTTCTATCTCATTTTATTTATTTATTTATTTATTTTGAAAATAACATGTCGTCCGTATATACGATTGATTTATTGTTTGTTCTGTGTTTGTAAACGTGCAGCTAGCATTAACATTTCGTAAATATGTGATTGACTGGCATCATTGCTATGTTAAACAGTAGTGGTACTAACGAGTGGAAGATGGCTTTGTATTCTTATGTTACATGTTTTCCTCCAACTGTCAGTTCAAGTTTTTATGTTCCAATTATTTCTAAATAAAATTAACAATCACGTAGGATATCTTGTACATTCTTAAAGATTCAATTATCCATGCTTGGCCGATTCTGTTCTAAGGTTTCTTATCGCCAATTGATACCATGTTAATGCATTTTTATTCATGCATTTTACTTCCAGCAGGATCGTTTGATCTAAGTAGAAAAGGTCGTGATTCTCTTTCGTTTCCAGAATCTTTCTTGCTCCTTTGAAAGTAATCCAGTATTGTTAAGTGTCTGGTAGATCTATTCGCTCAATTTTGCCGTTAGAATTTGCATATAGTTAATAACAGGTTATTCGTCTCGAATTAGTTGAGGTCGTTCAATGTTCTGCGTATTTTGCTTTAGCGTTGTTGATCCTTGAGTCCTCTTGCATGTTTTGCAAATACATCCTCTCAATATTTGCTTTAGTCTGTCTAAAGGCTTGAAAATGTCTTTTTTGCGGTGAGCTGGAACTTGGCCTTTCCATTAAAATTTTTTAAAGTCGTCTTGAGCCTTTCTTCATTCATTTCTGTTTCTGTTCCTTCTTCAAATTTCTGAACTTCTTCATACATGTCTTTCAGTCATTTTAGAATTTCTGATACACTTTTAAGGCTGTTCCTAAATCAGGTTCAAGAAGAATTTTATTTCTGCCAGGTCTTTTGTTCTTGTTATTCCCAGTTTACGTTTTTATAAAACAGTTTTTCATTATTCTCAAATTATTAGTAGTAGTAATAGTGGTAATAGCAATCGTATTAGTAATATCGTAGAAAACTTCTCATAAAATTTGCAGCATACTGCGATCCTTTCAAACACCGCTGTAAATCGTTTTACGTTTTCACCAGTGCCGTTCGCTGATTCTACTTTCTCCTTCTTCCAGGACACTTAGCCATGCTGACAATACGCATGGCAGTAGCAGTAAGTGTAGTAGTGTCAACACTAGTAGTAGGTGTAGCAATAGTCGCCAGAAGTCCTACAGAAGCGGATTCACCTGACGTTTTAGAACGAAGTAGAAAGATAGGGCGGGGGACCGAATGCCGGCTTCGATCCACATGATCGCTTTTTTGTATTTTCCACGTGATACACTATATATTTATGCCTAGCTCTTTCTCTCTTTCTCTCTCTCTCTCTCTCTCTCTATCTCTTGATATATATATATATATATATATATATATATATATATAATTTGGAAAGTTTAAACTCGCACTAGAGATGCTAACATTCCACACAGTGGTAATCGTTATGTTGTTTCTTCTACAGTAATAACGCTGTTATATGTCCAGTATATACATTGAGCATCCTACACAATAACTTTTAAAATAGTATTTAATTTGATTTTAACCCCTACTTTTCTATTATAATTAAGAAATTAAAAAAATTATGTATATCTATATTTTCATACACGGTAACATGTATATATATATATATATATATATATATATATATATATATATATATATATATATATATATATACATATATATATGTATAGATATACATATATATATATATATACATATATATATATATGTCGATTTTTGCTGATTTTTAAACGATAATACGATTAATAACGTCTTCAACCTTGAAGATCATGAAAAATGTGTGTGCGTGTGTGATATAGAGAGAGAGGCAGACAGAGACAGAGACAGAGGGAGAGAGAAAAAAGGAGTGTGTGTATTTGTATCTGTGTATGTATGTGTTTGTGTGTATGCGTGTATACGGAACAGAAAATTGTCCCAAAAAGGATAAAATTAATTTATCGAAAAAAACAAGATTTATGTGACTACTTTTATGCCCTTACAAATGTATGAAATTGGGATGAAATAATGATACTTTACCTTGTGTCTAGAATCCTTATTATTAAAATCCTTTAGGTAATTTCAATATCCAATGTCAAAAATGTTACGAGTAAGCTTCTTAAGCGTTTAAAAAAAAATAATAAATTTCCAATGCATATGACCTAACTATAATGCAATCGTGAAATGTATGAGTTTTTGAATGGCAGATCATCTCCATGTTATACACTTAAATATTAAAAAGAAGTCACAATTTAAGGAACATTTATGAATTACCATCTAAATCCTATTGTAAAAAAAATTTGCAAGAATCGATTTAGATTTGAACAAATAGTTTTCACTTATTTTGCATCAAATTAAAGTAATTATATCTCTATATTGAACCTCTTACATCCATCAGCTGTGTCAAAATTCAGGATGCTCGGTTGTTTGCTTTAAGTGTAAATCCTATAGATGCCAACATATTAGATTGAGAAGAAAGTTCTTCCGAAATTTTAATTTTGATTTTAAATGATGTATTTGAAAAAAAGGTTTTTGTTATCATATATTTACTTCATAAAAATTTTCGCTGTCTAACCATTTAGATTTCAATCGTTTTAAAACAATTGTCTTCTTTTTAGAACGTTGAATACGAGATGGAAAAAGTTCGCTCAATTGTTTATTTCAATTGAAGCTCGATATCAACAAAGCGTTTGGCCCAGGAACTATTACTGAACGCACAGCAGAATGGTGCTTCAAGGAATTTAGTGGCGGCGACAAAAGTTTTAAACATGATGAGCGTAGTGGTAGGCCATCGAATGTTGACAACAATCAATGAATCACCTTCGTCGAATCCAATCGACACACAACTGTTCAAGAACTTGATTCTGAATTAGACGTAGCGTATACAAAGATTTTGAACCACTTGAGACAGATTAAAAGACAAAATCTTGATAAATGGGTGCTTCACAAATTGAATGACAACCAAAAGAGACACCGTTATGAATTGCCCTTTCTTTTACGGAACAAGATCGACCCGTTTCTCGACAGGGTTGTGACTTGCGATGAATAGTGGTTTTTTTTACGACGACTAGCGACGCTCAGCTCAGTAATTATATGCTGACGAAGCTCCACGACAGTTCCCGAAGCCAGAGTTGCACCCAAAAAAAGGTCATGCTAAGTGTTTGGTGGTCTGCGACCAGTCTCATCCATCACAGTTCTTTTTTTTTTGCAGGCGAAACCATTATGGCGGGGAAGTACTGTCAACAAATCGATGAAATGCATCAGAAATTTCGGCAATAACACCCAGCATTAGTCAACAGAAAAGAACCAATTTTCCTCCACGACAATACCCGGCCGGACATTGCTAAACCAACCCTGCGAAAGTTAAACAAATTGGGCTACGAAATCCGCTATATTATCCAGACCTTTCACCTACCGACTACCACTTTTTCAGGAATTGCGACAACTTTCAGCATAAGAAATGCTTCAAAAACCTAGGCGATATCAAAAACAACCTCAACAAGATTTTTACGTCACTGGCATAAATACACGTGTTTTACGTTAGCAAAAGTTTTTCCATTCTGATGGTTTTTATTTCGATCAATTTTTGTTGAAGCCGAGATATGTTCATTTGAATTTAAAATGATGACAACGGCAAGAACTTTCTTGTCAACCTGATATACAGCAATAATAATATAATATTAAGAAGATAGAGATTAGTATCATAAAAAGTTCGATAAAATCCGACAGAATTATAAACGTCACGTTACTCTTTAACTCAAACCAGACATCCACACAGCATAAATATTAATAATACTTAAAGGTTATGCCAGCTTAATAGCTTTACTGTCATTCAGAGTCCAATGAGAAATCTACTAGTCTGAGAACTCGAGGTGAGTTCTGACTTCAGCAGCACCTATTTTACCTATGTTAGTCTATTGTTAAGGATTTATATGAGAACTTTGAGTTAGTAAGAAGAATCTGGAGAGACTTGCTATCACTTACATTCCAGGGAACATCACTTTTTATTGTCAGTGAGCTATCACTGATACTGACTTGTGTGAAAACGCTTGGCGTGTAAATAACAATAATAATAATAATAATAATAATAATAATAATAATAATAATAATAATGAAGAGGAGGGGGTAAAAGAGGATAGAAAGAGCGGGAAGATAAAGCACTAACCAGACCTTCGCTGGATAAGTGCGAGGAAGACTGGAATCTTGGGGAGACTTATCGTCACCCAAATAACAATGAAAACTAATGGTCGCTAACTATGAGAAATCAATGGAAGACAGCTATTGCGATGACACAAATTAATTTGCAAAGGTTGTCGAAAGAGGTGGAGATGACTGGAAATCTGTGGAGACTTGTCACTCAGACTCCGCGGAACAAACAGAATTCTTAGATGATGCCCTGTGTGAGAACTCCTGTTACGCAATAATAACAATGATAAAATTGTGATGTCAGCGTCGACTAGAACCACACTAAATAGTCAAGAAGGATCGAAGAGTATGGAAAGATCAGTGAGAGAATCAATAACTAAACTTCCGTTGGATGACTTTCAACGGGTACAACAGGAGAGGCGTGTTGTCACATAAATTTCAGTGATATTCAATGGTTTTTGCCAACGAAAGTAAATGACAAGCTCCTGCGAAAATGCAAATTCATTTGCAAAGATGATGGAAAAAGGTGGAAAGTACGGGAAACATAGCAACTAAATAATAAATAAACAGGAAAGATTAAAAAACAAGACACTGTAATCTGATGTCTAGTTATTCGCAAAACTTTCAGGTTTTTTTCATCAAAAAATGCGTTTTAGTAAAGAACAGATTCTGTCCGATAAATTAAAATATAAATTAATGAACATGATAAAAACGCCTCACACACACACACACACACACACACACACACACACACACACACACACACACACACACAATATGTGTGTGTGCGAGCGTGTGTGTGTGTAGAGAGAGAGAGAGAGAGAGAGAGAGAGAGAAAGAGAGAGAGAGAAAGAGGTGTTCTTCAGGATGAATGTAGCTTTCTAGTATAGTAATAACGAGTTTTACTTAGCATAAAATCTTACTCTTCGTCTAAAATATAATTTTCTCATAGACTGGTACTGCTGTCATGGTAGCATCAATGTAAACTTTCAACTGCTGATGAACTTATAAGTGGTCTGGCAATCAGGTTTAAAATCTCACACACACTAAACATACATGCATATGTACATATATATATATATATATATATATATATATATATATATATATATAGAGAGAGAGAGAGAGAGAGAGAGAGAGAGAGAAAGAGAAAAAAATTGTATATTATAGATCATGGGTACTACACCAACAAACAACTCTCTCTCTCTCTCTCTCTCTCTCTCTCTCTCTCTCTTTCACACACACACACACACACAAACATATATATATATATGTGTGTGTGTGTGTGTGTGTGTGTGTGTATGCGTGTGTATGAGAGACAGAGTGTGTGTGTGTTGTTGTTTGTTGGTGTTTGTTTGTGTAGTACCCGTGCTCTTTCGTAAACATAATTTAGTGCACATTCTTTATTTGTTTCTGATGAACGGCGTTCTATTCGTCTATTCCTACCTTTTAATTTGTCACTCCTTCCCGGCGACTTTCGTCAAACGACCATTTTTTACCACGTGATTCGACGCTCGTGAACAACGATTTTTATGTTTGTTTCTTCCGCCAATTAATTTAATAAATTACTTCTTTCTGTCTTCTTTTATTTTTTCATTTTCTCTGCTATTTTTTTTCTTTTAGCGTCTTATTCCTTCCTTTTTTATTTCCCACTTTTTTTTTCTTTCCTGCTTTGTTCCTTGAAATCAATTTTCTTTTTTTTCTTTTTTATCTACTTGCTTCGCCATTTTTCTCTTTGTTTTTTCATTTACTTATTTATTTTTCCTCATCTATTCGCTTAAGTGTTTTCTATGCGCATCATTTTCCTTATAATATCAACGGTTATTTGTGATCGCTTTTTCCCCTTTCTTGTTGCCCTTTCATTCGTTCTTTCAAGTATTTAATCTCTTTCCTTTTTACATTTTCTTTCGTTTAATCATTTTCCCTTTTCCGGTTGTTATTCGTCTGCTTCATTAATTATTTATTTACGTTTCTTTCTTCATCTTCTTACTTCATTATTATATCTTTTACTCAATTCACATGTCTTCATCAATTTCCTCCTTTTTGTCTTTTGCTTTATTTTTCGCCATTTTTATGTACAACTTTCGTTTTTCTTTTTCTTTCTTTTTCTCTGTCGTCAAGGTTTGTTTTATCCTTTTTGTTTTTATCTATTGATTTTTCATTTCCTTTTTTCTCTTTTCCGTTTCTATTCCAAGCTTAGTTTCCATTTGCTTTTTCCTTTTTTCTTCTTTCTCATTCTCCTTATTTCATATCCAATGTTTTTTACTCGAGCATATTTTTCTCTTTTTTTATTTTTTTAAATTTTTTTGCTTTCCTTTATACAATTAAAAATTAAAATTCTTCAGGGTTTCATAAAATTGTCATAAACTTTTCATAAACTTTTCTTTAGTATTTTAATATACATTCTCTCTTTTTCTCGACTTGTTTCTTTATTTTCTCTGTTTTTCTTTAATCTTCACGTTTTTTCTATTACCCATTTGTCTGTTTATTTCTTTTCGTTCTTTTTCATCATCTTTGTTTCCTCTCTCGTCTGTATTCATTTTTATTTACCTTTTTCTTTCATGCTTTCTATCCTCTTTCTCTCGTTTAGACATATTTTCGTTCTTTTTTTTTATTCGTTTCTTATTTTCTTGTCTCTTCATAATTTCGTTTTGACTTTCCTTCATCTCAGTCATTTCCTGACATAAAACAAGTGCACAATGGAATATTCCGGAAATAATGAATCTTATTTACTGCTAGCTAAGTTAGTTAGCTAGTACAGAGAATTTATATTAGCTAGTACAGAGAAAGTCCATAATTGTATTCTCCATCTGTTGTGTATTGCTGCTCTGCATTCTATGTAAACCCGACGCAAACACAGACCTCACGATATCATTGTACGCTTTTAGTTCGACACGAAATGTACTTATCTAAGTAACGTAGTGGAAGCCTATATTATTTTTTTCTAATTCATTTTGTTACTCGAATTTTTGCCGATTTATTTAAACTGTGATTAACTGTCAACACATTCAAACATTTAAATGAGAATTTGCTAAGTCATTTGAATCCAGTTCACATGAATTTTTAACAATTTTTAAATGCTTTCACATTCATTAAAAATTATGCCCCAAAATAATTATTTTATTTTCACATACAAACAAATAATTAAAATGCATGATTGTTTATTAATAAACTGAAATGCATTCTGGTTAATTTAATTTCGTAAGTATTATATTTTCCCGTCCACATGCGTATATGAACGAGTTGGTCATCTGCGAAGAGAATCACTCGGACGCTGATGTATTTGTTTATATCACAAGTTATTTTAAGAGAGGTCTCACAGAAACGATAATAGCGATCGTGTCCCTGTGGATATATAAATGTTAATATGAAACATATATGAAGGTTTATATCTTTTCTCTATTCATTTTTTATGTTTTGACGTATAGGAATAGAAAAACGCCTTTAAAATATTTTTTCTAAGACAACATAATTTATGTTGTCCATTCCGCCTTCTTCAATATATCTGGATGTTGTATTATTCAAGTATTATTCATTTGGATGCGTTTATGGCGAGATTGGGGAATTTTTTAGTTATTGATTAAAGAAGCCATGTTAAAGAGATGTAAGATGAGTTTTTTAGAAAGTTTTGTGATAGTTAAATCGATGTAACAATTAGTTTTATCATTATTATTATAATTAATATTGTCAGAGTTACAATTTTCCGAAACTGATATATTAAATCTGATCTTCCTAGTCTGTTTTTGAGTGTAAGTGTAATTTCTAACTTTGTAATTTTGATTTTATCATTTTTCTCATAATAAATAATGAATCTTATTGTATTATTACAATGCAAGTTATTTGATTACATCTTAAACAGAGAAACAACCTATTCAATGACAAGCAATATGGTTTTCGTCCTGAGAGATCTACAATTAAGATACTGACTGCATTGTCACGCTGGATCAACAAGGATTTCCTCTCTTGACAATAGCTCTTGACATGTCAAAGGCATTTGATAGGGTTTGGCATAAAGGTCAACTTCACAAGATTTTCAGCTCTGGGCAGAAGTCTGAAGCTCAAAGTATCAACGCTGACGTGCTTCTAAAATCCACCCTGGGCCGAACTTTCTTCCTTATTTTCATCAATGAGCTCACAAATCATATTCTAAGTTCATTTGTCGACATATATGCATACGACACTATCATCTATGGCAGCACTTCAAAGGCAAGTAATAACCAAGCTCTCTTCTCTGACATTGAGCACGTGGTAGAATAGGGCAAAAGGTGGTTTATTTTAACGCATCCAAATCCAAGCTTATATGTCTTCACTACTAATTCTCTGATCACCACTTGGCCCCAATTCATAGGAATATCTCCCATCTCGAAGAATCATCCGGCTTCGAAAACCTTTAGGGATTGACGTTTATCCCTGACCTGAAATGGAAAACTTATATAAAACCTATTGCCAAGGTCGCCGGAAAAATGGTTGTGTTATTCTACCGCTCAAGAAGGTAGCTCACTTTCGACGCAATTCTCTATTTGTAAAATAATTAATTGCTTCTTAAATTAGGATATACTTGCTACATCTGGGTGAGAGTGGTTCGTAGACGACTATCCTGCCTTAACAGAGTTCAAAACCGGCTTTGAAACCTCGTAGCTGATACCCTTTTCAACTCAATGCAACCTCTTTCCCACATAACGTTGCGAGCCTGTCTCTGCACTTTCGTAATTTTCATGGCAAGTGTTCGTCTGAGCTTCAATCTATGGTCCCTACTTGCCAAACTTTTACAAAAAGCACTCGTCTAAATATAACTTCTACCAACAATTTTCGGTACTCTCTATCTATTCCTGAATCTGAATGCTTATCTCATTAACAAATCTTCTGCCCTAAAACTGCCCGCTTGGAAACTTTGTTCCGCTGAACTGCTTCCCAGCTAACTACAACATGGTCGTCTTCAAGTCAAATGTAAACAAGTTATTGATGAGCCGTTTCCTTAAATAATCACATTCTACCCAATTCCCACCACTAACGATCAATGCAATGTTTTCTCAGTGACCATCTTACACTCATTACTCCCTATCCTCGAGTGGTTTTCGGGTCTTAATAAGTGGCGACCGCCTTGTAAAGCACAGTATATATATATATATATATATATATATATATATATATATCCAAACAGTCGTGCAAGATGGACCAGTGGTAAGAGTTTAGGTTTCTTATCATGGGGTCCCGACTTCGAATCTCGCTCGATTCAGCTACTCTGATGGGTCGTAAACAACGAAACACTTGTCAGTGGATAATTATATAATTATATTTTAAAAACTATATATATATATATATATATATATATATATATATATATATATATATATAACCAACATAGATCAAAAACCCAAAGAAAACATCCAAAGCGTCCCTAGTGTTAAAAACCTAAATTTAAATGTTCATATACTAAAGTAAACTTTAAATGACGATAGTTAACTATTGTGTAATAAGGACTGATTTGTTTTTAATCATGGGCATTCGTTCTTTCTTTGTTTGACCCACTTGGAAGTGATAAGTACTTTTAATCTTTTTAAAACAAATGGGAAAAATGTATCAGTTGAAAGAAATTAATAGGTAGCGAGAAGGTAATAAAATAGAAGAAGCATTGGGCTAGTTACAAGCTGGTTCGAAACAATCCTGACATAAGTATATTTATATATTACTATACGTATGAGTATGTGATTGTCTGAATAGTAACCGAACTAACGTTACAAATAATACTAAGTAACACCTGTAATTACTGTTCAAAGTAATAAAATTCACTTCTCATCTTTTTTTCTGAACAACCTCATCTCCGTCGTAAGGTCCCTCACAATAGACTTAACTTTTTGAAACCGACGCGTAGTATTGATTATCTTGAGATTAGAACTAGAAATAAATCACAAGCTGCAAGATTAAAGTGAATAGGGAGTGTTGCTTTAAAGTAATATAACTTTCATTCGTTGCTCAGTGTTCATCGTTCTTTCCTCGGCGCTCATAGTTAAAAGAACTGTTAAACGAAAAACCCTGAAAAAAACATTCTATAAAACATAGTTGTTGTAAAAGCTTGGATTACAGTTATACACTGTGTATATACAGATATATACTGTGTATATACAGTTATATACTGTGTATATACAGTTATATACTGTCAGGCAGTCATGTTAAAACTTCTTTCGCCAATTAACCACATAGCACAGCAAAGCGGTTATCTTATTTCTAAACCACTTACGTATTGTAAGTGGAGAAGATATATATTTAAAATCTATTATTTATTCTGCTGCTTAGGTATTAAGTAATTACAAAAGGGTTGATATGCCGTACCATAAACAAATCAAATCATTTATAGCATGTGTTATGTGCTCGTCCAAAAAACGAAAAATCGTAAACATAGTTATTATACTGTGAAATCCTTCCGAGCAATTTAATGAATTGTTGGCAACATGTGTTGTGTGGTTCACCTACTTCCGCCACAGCAATGTTGGGCACAAGGTCCATTTATATATGAGAATGAAGCTCCTCCCAAAAAAGTAGCTACTCTGGATGAGTTCAAAATGTATTATGCTTATCCATTCGACATTCACTGGCGAGTCTTGTTAGTTTAGTGTCGATAGCCTAAGGTGACTATCGAAACTAAAACAATGCCCCTCTGGTAATGGTTGGTTGGTTGTTTTTGTTTTACGGCATATCAACCCTTTTCATGTTATTTAATGCCGAATCCAGTAATTTTGAAGAACATTGTTTTAATAGAATATATTTGTTTTCTTTAAAGTCGGTTTCTATTTAACCCAGAGTTGGGACTCTAACAGGTACTACCACTCCGGGTCTGGGAGCAATGGCAATTAAATGGTAGTTCCACATTCCCCAAAGCCCGCAAGCTGAGGCCTCACCATCGGATATAGTTTAAGGTCATATCCAGGACCCTCTGGTAATGCCGGCAAGAATGACCTCCAGAGACACGAAAAGAGCAGCTTATACACTTTTATCCTACAAAATGATTAGTCTTAAATGATATACTTTTCTACTTACAGTTCTATATTCTCTCTGTCTCTCTCTGTCTCTCTCTCTCTCTCTTTCTCTTATTTTTTCTTCTTGGAATGTTTTTTGATTTAATTTACGAACTGTTTGGGAACGCTCTTTGACACACAACCCCTTCTTTCTGCGCGGTGTCAAGGACACTTCACCTGCCAATTTTCTGTTGGCCCCTCCCTTTCACCGAATGTTGCCATATTTGTTTACCTCCTATTTTGTTTCGCCTCGTTTTAGATAGCTTATCATAGCGCTGCCCGTTTGACATATTGAGGTCAAAACCCGTCAATATAATAAGCCGCAAAATTCATTCAATGTTCACAACATCCGGTTATTCTCAATTCGTAAGAATTCGACATTTGAATAGCCTTAACCTACACCGCCTACCTATATTTATTCATAATATTCAAACTTTTATTGTTAAAAATGACCACATTTCTCCCCCCCTTCTCTATCTATCTATCGATCTATCTAAATTGTGTGTATCTTACTTTTTAACAACAAACACAACAACAACAACAATAATAATAATAATTCTGATTTTGTTTATCAACATCTCTCTGGAAAGGGATGGGATTAATTTCCAGAGGATTTCCCTTAATCCCGGCTTCAAACCAGGAGCTTCAAAGATTAAAGTTTTTCCTAAGGATGTTGGTGATACCTATAATTGCAGAGGTTCTGAAGGATGCCTAAAACATCGGGGTTATGTATTTTTTTCACTTGTCCTTCCAGACGACTTGATACTACTCCTAGTGTACCAACTACGACCGGGATTATTTGTGTTTTAACCGCGTGTATACGCCTTATCTCCAATCCATAATTGCTCCACTTCTCATTCTCCTTTTCTTATTCCTGTCCCGGGGTACTGAAAAGTCTACAATCTGCCAGTGTTTTGAGACCTTGTCAATGACGACCAAATCCGGACGATTATGCTCCAATTGCTTGATCGTTATGACATTTTTGTCTCACCATACCTCTACCTTGCCATCCGCACTTGTTTTCACTTCATCAGGCACCTCCTCAAACCATTTTCTAGCACACTTCACCCCAACCCTCTTACACACCTCCCAATATATCCAGAGTCCCATGCGATTGTGTCTTTTGTGGTACTCTCTCTGTCTGGGCCAGTCCACTACATCCTGCTGCAAGGTGCACAATTGACTCTGAGGTCTTACCACTACTCCGACCTAATAATAATAATAATAATAATAATAATAATAATAATAATAATAATGATAATAATAATAATAATAAATGATCTTGGTGTTCTCACAAATATCGCATCCCAAAATATGCAACGTATGAATAATACGTAATGTGGGTCCAGAAGAAAGATCTGGGTGTCATGAACGACAAGTGCTCCCTCGGTAACCAGAATAGGGCACTCAGTCATCATTCTGTGAATGTTGGCTCGTCTTCTAATTTCAAAAACAACATACCACAGACACAGAACAGGTAGATATCCGCTTTAATTTCAGGTACCATCACAATACCGATAAAACACAGGAGAACCAAATTAACCAACATAGACCAAAAACCCAAACAAATGAACGATAAAAGAAAATAGACTGGTAATGAAATGTTAGTACAGAAGTCATCCCAAAAACCGATAATATCGTAAACGAATGCTAAAGTTGTGGGAGTCCAGTGACAACCATTCACCAGTAGAAATGATTGCGGACCAATTGAAACTTATTCTTAGGAGAGGTTGGCTTTCAAATCAAGAACTAATGGAAATACATGACAAATGACGGAACAGACTAAGAAACATTCCTCGTTGAAACCTCACACATAGAAACTCCAGATGTGGAAAACATGCAAAACTCTGACACAAGAAACATTAAGACTGAAATCCATGAAACAACAACGAGAATGAAAACATCAACTTAAAAGATAAATCTCTCATCTTTAAAGCACCAAGACTGGAAGAAATTAAAAACTGAAACAGAGAAAGTAGACAGACTTCTCCCATACCTCCCAACAGATACTATTACAGAGCTAAACAATGTAATGTATGCAGGTTCCAAGGCAGTAAGTATGAAGTTTAAAGTAGAAAAAGACGGAGAAAGAAAAACTACCAAATATAAGAGCCAGGTACGTCCAAGGATGGAATATTCTTGCCACATCTGGGCAGCAGCTGCTAGAAAAGGACTTGTCCTGCCTTGATAGAGTTCAAAATTGACTTTGTAGCCTCGTAGGAGATGTCCTTTTCTCTTCCTTGCAACCTCTATCTCACAGAAGAGATGTTGCGAGTTTGTCTCTGATGTATCGTTATTTTCATAGAAGGTGTTCAACTGAGCTTCAATCTATGGTCCCCCCTCGCCAAACTTTCACAAGAAACACTCGTCTAGCTGTAAACACTATCAATAATTCCCCCCACTCTTTATCTGTGTCTAAATCTAAACGTAGATTCCATGAACAAAGCTTCTTTCTTAGAACTGCACGCCTGTGGAATTGTCTTCCGTTTTCCTGCTTTCCGGCTGACTACAATATGGTTGTCTTCAAGTCTAACGTAAATAAGTTCTTTATGAGCCGTTCTATATAAGTTATCAAATTTACCAAATTTTTATTACTAATGATTACTATAATGTCCAATGTCTACTGTACACTCTTTAACCCTTATCCTTGAGTGGCCTCTTGGCCTTCATAAGTGATGATGCCTATGTAAAAAACAAACAAAAAAAAACCTGGATTGAATGTAAAGCAGAAAACCCAGATCCAAAAATTAAAAAAAAAATCAAAGCGATAAATAAGATTATAGCGAATAGAAAGTAGAAATGTGGATAGGTTTAACAAGAAACATGAAGAGTTGAAGCAAAAAATAGCAGCAAAAGACGGAAGATTAAGACGATACAAAAAAAAATCTGAGCAGTGCAAGCAAAATAGGACCTTTGGAAACAATAAAAACCAATAAAAACCAATCCCATCAAAGTGTAAATGGAGGGAAAACAAGAACAGAACAACCGGACCCAACACAAGCAAAATGCTATTGGAGTCAGATATGGAGAAAGCGATAGGATCATAATAGAAATATCAAATGGCTGAAAGACATGAAGGAAAAGTCAAATTAAAGAGAGGACAGTAAAGGAAATCAGCAAGGAAACCCTCAAGACTATTTTCAGAAAAATGGAAAACTGGATAGTACCAGGCCATGACGGAATACATACGTACTGGTTTAAAAAATCCACACCACTACATGAAAGACTAGTTCAGAACCTGGAAAGATATATTTACAAAGAGGACGTGCTAGAATGGATGACCAAAGGTAGAACCACACTGGTGCAAAAAGACTCAGAAAACAGAAACATGCCCAGTAACTACTGGCCAATAACATGTTTACCTACAATGTAGAAAATACTAACGGCACAACTAAGGGAACAGATTTGTCATTCCCTTCATAATCGCAAATTACTCCCTGAGAAATAGAAAGGATGCCAGAAAGGAAAGAGAACATATCACCGATTATACATAGACCCAAAGATTTTGAAGGAGGGGAAAAATAGAAAAAAGAGTATAGTCATGGCATGACAAGAAAGCGCCTGACAGGATCCCACAAGCATGTATAATAGAATGCCTGAGAATGTACAAAATACCAGATTATCAATTTTATAGAAAACGCAATTATAATTCAAGAACTCGAGTGTTATTTCTTCCGCCCGTCACACCAATAATGTCCTGGGTAAGGTTGACACTGTTGTCCAAACTTCCAACTTCCAAACTGCTGTGTATGTAACGCACCTTCTCTCAACTCTAAACGAACTTCTGCTAATTCAACTTATTTCTTCGAAATCCAACTTCAAAATGAACGGCCCTCTAAAAAATCAACCCTCTTTTATCTCCAACCAGGAGCATCTGATTTGCATATCGGGTGGTCACATTGCAGGCATATAAAGAGATAAGGCAGCCATTTTTGTTTCTTTCTTCTTCATTCATTTCATTCCACGACCGACCCGTTGAATTATGCACACATGCTAGTTAGGTAAGTCGCACGTTTCCCTACACTCCCCCCTGATCTCATGATAACACACAGGGCAGGAGGCAGTCGTCTTTGTCGGGTACTTCTTCAAAGAATCAGGGGAAGCACTTCCTCATTGCCATCTTCCTCATTACCACCGTTATTGCCACCAGTCTGTCCATTATCCCCTCTTGTGGTTCCCTATGCGATGTTTCACAATCAGTGCAAGGGGGCAGTATCCGTCTTTGTCGGGTACTCCTTCGAAGAATCGGAGGCATCACTTCCTCGGTTCCATCTTCCTCAGTATGTTCCATCATCCCCTCTCATGGTGCTATAGGCGTTGTTTCACAATCACGGCGAGTGGGCAGTATTTGTCTTTCTCGGGTACTTTGATGAGGAACTGATGGTATTACTTCCTCATGTCCATCGTCCTCATCACTATTGCCACTAGTATATTCCATCATTCCCTCATCTTGTTCTGTAGGTAATGTTTCTATGCTCACCTGTAGGGGCAGTAGGCGAACTGTATGTCATCTTCCTCATTATCATCAGAATCAGAAGAGGTATAACAGGGGTGGATATCTTTTACATGATGTGGTACACCATTAATCAACATGGTCTGAGGACTTATGATTTTGTCTATTTTTCCACTGCAAAATTTTACAGTGCACCCAGCATTTGGGGGGTTTACCCAAACACGGTCTCCCACTTGATATGGTGTATTGCCAACGCTAACCACTGATGGTGTGACACCAATTCCTTTTGTACGCTGTTCATAGCGGTAAATCCCATTAGCTGGTGCAGTTTCTGGTGTTGCATCGTCCTTTGGTATTACATTATACCAGTACACAGTTTCTGGAATAGACACTGTGTCCTGGCCGCAATTCTTTTAAAGGTGTGGTGACACCACTCTACTATACCTTTACCTTCTGGAAAATATGCACATTCTAATCCCCATTCCTGCGTAAATTTTGGAAATGCTTGACATTGAAACGTAGTGGCGTTATCAGTCAGAATTTCCAGCGGGACACCATGTTTAAAAGGACAGATCTCAACTGTCGTATAATGCTAGATGCATCCTGTCGTGTCAACAGGCGCCATATCGTGAGACGTGTCGGGCCACAATTTGTCAAGGTCAAAAAATGCTTGCCCTCATAATGCGTTACATCGATTCCTACTCGATACCAGTTGTCCTCCACCTCAAGCTTCCCTTTTTGCCATTGGGACGGTGCCGGATTAATTTGCTGACACTCTTCACACGAGCGTATAGCTGCCTTGATTGATGCTCTTGTAGTTGAAGGACACACTCTTCGGACAAAATATGTTGTCCTCCGAATTCAGGGATGTCCACTCTGCTGATGTATTGTACGGATCTGGTCAGGTGTTAATTGATCTGTTACAGCCGCACATGTCTGTTGTGGAGGATCAGATCCTTGCCTCATTACATCAATCCACCTCTTTGGTACTCTTGTCAAGCTATCAGCCAAATTCTGCATCGACGAAACTAAGGTAATGTCCACCTGCAAGTTGTATTCGTCAACTATACGCTTTATTATTGCCAGTCTCCTTTGTACTAACATCTCACTTGCAGCTCTAGTCTTAACTCGAGCGTTTCCAGTCAAGGTGTCGGTCAACCAGTAGTAAACACACAACGAGTGTGGAGATACACAACCTTAGCCTGCCATTGCAATGCAAGATTAAGCCCTTTTAACGTGGCATCAAGTTCTGCCAAATTTATATGCTGGGCATCATTTTTCGGACGAAGCCAGCATGCATCTTCCACAACAGCACCCAACTGTTCAAACACGACACCTGTAGCCAGTGAGCTTGCGTTAACCTATGCATTCAGTTCGTTTCCAGATACTTGCCACTCACCCTGGGCAGGGTCGTTTCTATGTACTCTGAACAACATTTCAGCCATGATTTGCTGGAGAGAATCATCATCCACCATGTCGTCCCATCCTTTGGTTACTGCAGTTACTCGTCTTTTTAACACTCCTGTTGCCGATCAGAGCCATCCACAGACAGGTAGATGTCCTACTAATTTACCGTGAATAGAAAACACAATGTGTCTTGTCAATACACTAGGTAACTCTGAAATCGCGCTCCCTCACTTCCATGGCAAAGTATTGCCCTTCTCATAGACCTCTAGGCCTAACACGGGCACCCCGTCCTTTAAGCGCTTAGGGTCTTTGCTTATTAACCCAAACGATTCCAGTTTTGCGTGAATCACATCTGCAGACATTATATCCTCATTAACCTAGATGTCGTCAATGTAAGCTGAAGCAGCTTTTGCTGTGGTCTCGTCCTGCATCAAAACAGTTTTAATAATAGTTGTCATTATTAAGGCTGCTACGTTTAGGCCAAAACCTAAACGTGTCAAACAATATCGTTTTCCCTTGATTATCACTGTCTGAAATGGCCATAATGACTCATGGACACGTATCTGCAGGTAGGCTCTCTTCAAATCCAGCAGTGCTACATTACTCCCTTTCTGATGCCACTCTCTTAGTTTAGCAGTGCACACATCTGCGTTTCCAGTGAAAGCATCAACATGTTGATTCAATTCTCGGTAATCCATTACGGGCCGGATTTTGTCTTTAGTAGATTTTCAACAGCCATGAGCGGAATTAATCTTTGGATGGTCCCAGACGTTCCTGTGGGTACGATATTAACTATCTGTTATCAATCCACATCTGAAGTTCTTCTTCATATGCGGCCCTATTCTTTGTGGAAACTGCATACTCTGGAATGGTGTTGCACAGCCGATCTAGTGCCTGGCTCATAGTCCATTTCCACTTTGCAGTCCACGCCTTTTTGTTGTCGTCAAACGTAGCACAGAAGTCATTTTCTTCAATAGACATGGCTGCACAGACTTCTTTTCCTTCTCCAAGCATTACACCTCCAGTTGCTGTGATTATGACGCCTCCTAGTGCTTGTATTGCATCAATTTCAATCAACATGTCATAGCCAAGGGGTTTTTCTTGCATCACCAGAACATCAACTTTGGCTGTGTCACCCTTCTCAGTGACTGTTCCTTCACCACAACATGCTCGGGATAAACCATTGATCGTCATAATACCGACTGGTTGCTCCCGCCACATCTGACAGTAATGTGCACTAACTATAGACCGGGAACACCCCGTGTCTATGAGTGCTGAACACTACACATCGTCAATTTTAACACCAATGACCGGTAATCCTGTGTTTATTGGTGGGCAAGGGGCAAGGGTGGCGATAGTACCTTACCCCCAACGTCGTTTCCCGAACAGTAGCGAGATATGTGCCCATACTTATTGCAGCGATAGCATTGTACTGTTCTCTGTGCTCGTGGATATACACACCTCCTATCACTCCGGCAATCCTTAGCAAAATGATTGGCCTCCCCACATTTATAGCACACTGTGCCTACACGCTTATTACTACCTGGGAGAGAATCTACATTGCTTCCATGTGGTTCGACAGTTGCATGTTGAATACTAGTTGCTGCTGCAATTGGCTCCTGTTCCTTACAGATGTTTCGAGGTCGGGCTAATAACTCGTCTGTTGTCAATTCATCAATTCATGACGATGCCCGCAACAGTTTGCTGACCTACTCATGTAAGCCTACTAAAAAGGCACATCTTAATATCTTATCGATAACCATTTGGTGAAATGGTATTGACAACTTTCGTTGGTCGGCTAAGTACACATCAACTGCTTCCTTGGGGTGAAGTCGTCGACTCGTGAACTGTTGCCATGCAACAAACGAATCTGTACCAAACGCTGTATACATGCTGTGTTTGATTGTATCCCAGTCTGGTTCATCCTTGGGTTGCTGGTAGACTGCATAGGCCCCTCCGGTTAACCTCAAAGGAATGACTGTGGCTGGTTCTTTAATTCTGCACAGTGTACAGATCTTCTCAGCCTTTTCCACCCATTCGACGACAGACGGTCCAGTGGTAGATCCATCAAACTCAGGTATCAAGCGAAAGTCGAATCTGTCCATTTTCTGCCTTTCGAGTCACCGCACACCGAGAGCCGAAATAGCTTATAATTCAATAACTTGAGTGTTATTTCTTCCGCCCGTCACACCAATAATTTCCTGGGTAAGGTTGACACTGTTGTCCAAACTTCCAACTTCCAAACTTCTGTATACTTCATGCACATTCTCTCAACTCCAAACGAACTTCTGCTAATTCAACTTATTTCTTCGAAATCCAACTTCAAAATGAACGGCCCTCTAAAAAATCAACCCTCTTTTATCTCCAACCAAGAGTATCTCATTTGCATATCGGGTGGTCATATTGCAGACATATAAAGAGATAAGGCAGCCATTTTTGTTTCTTTCTTCTTCATTCATTTCATTCCACGACCGACCCGTTGAATTATGCACACGTGCTAGTTAGGTAAGTCGCACGTTTCCCTACATAACTTGGAAACTTGAACCGACAGCTAATGGATAACTAAGATTAAAATAAAAAGATGTAACAGCGAAAGTGATTCCCTATTACCTATACTGCTCATCAAAGCCATGATACCCCTGAACAATACACTAAGAATATACCAAGCAGGATACAAGTTCACTAATACAAATAGAAAGAATGAACCGTCTAATGTACATGGATTACCTGAAACTGTTTGCAAAAACTAAGAGTGAACTAGAGACGCTATTTATACGACCAGAATCTTCAGTCATGATATCCGAATGGAATTCAGTATGGAAAATATGCACTGCTGATCATGAGAAGGGGAAAACTGGAAGCAACAGAACGTATGATACAACCCAATCAAACGTAAATGAAAGGACTATGGGAGCATACAAATACTTGGGATTGCTGGAAGCAGACACCATCAAAGCAGCATCATGAAAGCGAAAATTGGAAAGGAATACCATAGAAGAACAAGAAAATTCCTCCAAAAACTTATATATAGTAGAAATCTAATGAAAGGTATATTCACATGAGCAGTGTCACAAGTAAGATATTCTGGATCGTTTATCGGTTGGACCAAAGAGGAACTGAGGCATCTCGGCCAGAAAACAAGGAAACTAATGACACTACACCCAAAGAATGATTTTGACCGACTCTATGTAAAAAGAAAAGATGGATGAAGAGGGCTGGTTTGTATAGAAAACTGTGTAAGTAACACAAAAAAGAATCAGAAAAATATATAATGTAGAACACCAAAAGAATAATTACCACAGCAAGAGACACTATAGAAAAAAAAAACAAGACAGAAAAGAAGAGACGAGAAATAAGACAAAGAAAGAAAATGGTAATAGGAACAACTACACAAACCATTCATAAGAATGACAAAAGATGAAGCTAATGAAAACACCTGGATATAGCTACAAATAGGAAATGTAAACAGGGAAACTGAATCTATAATAACAGCTGCACAAGATAATACAATTAGAACCAACCACATCAAAGCAAGGTTCGACAAGAAACAAGTCAGCAAATGAAGACTCTGTGGAACATGTTCAATTATGCACACAACTGCATCTAGAACATCCATATAAATGGTACAAGCACAAACTGGCAGCAGTATTTGAAAATGAAAGTCACAAACTGCTATGGGACATGGATATACAAACGAGTAAACCTATCCAAGCAAAATGACTGAATGTCAGAATAGTTAACAAGAATTAAAAAATTCCAGGTTTTTTCGTTCTTGCAAACAGATTGAAGATGAAATAGGCAGAGTAGTGGGGCAAATGCACTGAACTGGGCAGAATGCTCAATGGGATCTGGAAGATGAAGAAACTCAAAATAACACCACTGATAGTAGGAGTGCAAGGAACAATACCAAAAAACTTTGAAAAGAGAATGAGAAAGATTGGAATCAGAGGGACAGCAGATAACAATAATGAAAACCGCTGAAATATTAAGATAAACCGTGGATTGTGAATACTAACACACATGAGCTACACACAGACAAAAATGCTATAGACGTAAAACAAAAAGGAACATCACATGGAATCATAAAAACTGAAACTGTATAATTGTAAGTTAACACCTCTTCGCCCCTGCCCCCCTTCTTTTTTTTTTCGTGTGTTGATATAAACAGGCATTACACCAAATAAGTGAAGGTCAACAAGCATAAAAAGACCGAGGAAAAAGACCTCCACTGGATGAGTGCAAGGAGGACTGGGATCTTGGGGAGGCTTTTTTTCCAAATTCCAATGAAAACTAATAGTTGATACCTATGATGAATCAGTGGTAAGTGGCTATTGCGATAACTTAAATTTATCTGCAAATCTTATTGAAGAAGTTGGAGAGCACTGGAAATCTGGGGAAACTTGTTGTCACTTAAACTCCAGAGAACACCACAAGTTGTTCTTAAAGAGAAATCTTTGATGATGGCCTGTGTTACTACTTCTACTGAGTCGATAATAATAATAATAATAATAATAATAATAATAATAATAATAATATTAATAATAATATTAATAATAATAATAATAATAATAATATTAATAATATTAATAATAATAATAATAATAATAATAATTTATATTATAAAGTTAAACGCCTGTGTGTGTCTGTACACGAATACGCCCCTATATGGTATACTGTTATACTTAACTGATCAGATACAATAGTAGAAAGGGTATCAAGGAGCAAAAATGGGTATGTTTACCTATTCCACAAATCCTAAAACTCCATCATGAAAAGTCTCCAGAAAGAATACACAAGGAAAGCTATAACTCCAATTTCTAATGAAGACCTCCACTACAATGTCTCCTCCAACATCAGGGGTCTAGGTTCTAACCGTCCAGAGGTTGAAATCCAATTACAGGAGACCAAAGAAGACCTAAGTGAAACTGTCATTGGACCGACTATTTCCCTAGTTGAATTCGTAATTAAAGGATATTCTAATTTAACATCACAATCTGAACACCAAGCTCGACATGGACATGGAATATGTGCCTACATCAGAAATGGTTTTCCATGTGGCATGAACATCTCTAGAGAAGACCAAAAATTGCCCAATATGTGCTTTTGGATTGTACTTGCTCACATTACTACATTTATATTGTCCCTCTATCTCCCCATAACAGCGGAGTTACTGTCTTTAAGAGTGTATCTGAGAAAATTGATCACATCCTGTCTGCTCATAATTCAGCTAACATTCACGTCTGTGGAGACTTCACTGTTCATAATGTGGAATAATTAGCTCATTCAAACAAGACATATGGTGAGGGGAGGTTCTGTCACGATTTCTCCATTGCTTATGACCTAACTCAGATTGTTCATGAACCCACCCATGTGCATAACACTAATGGTCAGTATGCAAGTCTCCTAGACCTTTTTCTCACAACTTGCCCTGAGCTATGTTCGTCTTCTGTTCAGTCCCCACTAGGATCTTCCAACCACTCAGTTGTATGTGTTAAGATAAAAACAAAATGTAATAAGTCCTCCGACATACCTCTCCATTGTACAGTATATCGATACTCTATGGCTGATTGGAATAGCTTTCGTATATTTATATCAGATCTACCTCTGCGTTCCATGTTTGATGTGTCTTTAACAGAATTAGACTTGACGGAATGGTTGATTGTATGTATAGACCGCTTCATATCCTCCCAAAAATTTCAGCAAAAACCTAACAGCCAGCCGTGGTTCTCTCCAGAATGTGCTGCTGCCATTGCGCACAGAAATCACTATTTCCATTACTTTCAATGAAATAGATGTACTGAGACTAAAGCTGATTTCAGCAACCACTGTAAAAGAGTAATAAAGAATGCGAGAGAGTTGTATGCTCAGTCCATCAAGTCTAAAGTAGCTGAGCAGCTGCTTGGTTCCTACCAATTTTGGCAAAAACAAATAGGCTTCTGAATATAATTGTGAGCTTTATCTCAGCCATAATCAATTAATTTAATCTCGTCAGCATCGGAAAAAGCCAAACTCGTTGCTAAAAACTTTTCACTTAATTCTACCTGATGCGATCAGGGCGACCAACCATTGCTATTTCCCCCTGTGTCTGAAAACACGCTATGCTATTTAAGGTTTGGCTTAAAGAGAATTGCTTCCCAACATCCTGGAAAACCTCATCAGTATGTCCCGTATTTAAAAATTCAGGTGATTGCTCAACTCCCTCTCAATACAGACATATAAGTCTCCTGCGCATCATGAGTAAGTTACTAGAATCTGTGTTAAATAGAGAAGTAGTCAACCATCTCAGCAAAAATAACTTCCTCAGAGACATGCAATATGGTTTCCATTCTAATAGATCTACAAGAGATGTGCTAACAATTATATCTCATAGGATTAATGAATTTCTCGATGGAGGTTCCTTTCTAGGGCAATTGCCCTTGGCATATCAGAAGCCTTTGATAGGGTATGGCATAAAGGTCTACTCCACAAGATCTCCAGCTATGGTATAGCTGAAAATGTCTTTTGAATTATTAAATCATTTCTTTGATTGAGATTGTCGGATTGACTTCCTCATCTTGGTTGTTATCGTCACAAGGTTTCGGCCGTTTTGCCCTCCGGCCTTCATCAGGTGTTTTGTATCGAACTGGGGAACCGTTTGTTAGGAGTCTCGAACCCAACCCTTTATTATTATTGCGGGGGTACCTTGTTCGGACTCCAGCTAGGCTCTGAATGGTTTTTGTCTTGGGGAGGTTCCATGTTTTGACAAACTTTTAGGCCTGTCCTTTACTTCTGACATGTTCCTCTTAACCACTGTACAAAATAGAGAAAGCACTAGCCAGACCTCTGCTGGACGAATGCAAAGAGGACTGGGATCTTGGGGAGGCTTGGTGCCACCCAAATTCCAGTGAAGACCAGTGATCGCCACCAACAAGAAATTAATGATAAGCGGCTGCTACGATAATGCAAATCAATCTACAATGGTTATCGACAGAGGTGGAGACTCAGACTCCAAAGAATGCCACAAGTTATTAAATAATATGTCTTTATTTAATAATGTTTGCATAAAAAATATACAAATGTTTGCAGGAAAGGGGCTATAAAGGTATTTGTAAGCCCAACTTCCTAATTTAATTTTTCATCTTAATTGTAACTAAAAATAGAAAGCAAGCATATAAAATACAGTAAATATCAAAGGCATTAATAACATAATAACAAATGAATATGCTACAACATTCTGAAATTGTTTATCCCTCATAAAATACAATAAACACAGTAAACAGACACATGTATATGCACATACATATGCGTGTGCGCACATATATACAAATGCATATATATATATATTCATATCCAATTTTTAAAAAGAAGTAACTTCACAGGAACAAATGCAGTTGTGATTCTGAATAAATCAACAGAATTAAAAGAAATCAGATACAGAAAGAAGGATTCGAAATGAATTTATAAGAAGTTGACACCTACCAGACAAAAAATTAATTCATTAAGTTTTTAGAAAAATATTTTTTTAATGTAAATCCAGTAAATATTTTCAGTCGTATGTTTTAATACTTGTACAAAGAAACCGGCTCAATATTCATAGGCTTTGTGGGATTATTGAACGATGAACATGTCAACGATATGGTCCTTAATGTTGATGTGTTTTCGTTTTTCTAGTGAAATACAACTGATTTCACTCAGACTTGGTGTCGAGTGAGAATATAATTTCATATATATATATATATATATATATATATATATATATTAATTTGCTTATTTTATCCGTCATCTAAACATTATAACCAATTATCTGAATAGCTACTTTAAAACCAATTATCTGCTCAGCTACTTTGAACTTGACGGACTGAATACACGGTCTGGTATATTCTGTGAAAATTATAAATGTTAATCAAGGTTGATCAACTTTATGAATTAAATATTAATAGTAATTAAAAATTATTCGGTGCATTTGTCTTGAACATGAACAGGAAAAATACTGAAGTGGAAATCCTGAAATATAGATAGTGTCTCAGCTCTAAGGCTTCTCCCATCTGTCTCTCTATTTATCCCTTCCCTTTGTGGAAACTATTTTGCCAGCCTTTGTTCCTCCCAACTCTCAACATTGATGTTCATCGCCTTCATTATCGCCGGATTTTTGCTTCTGACCTCATATCTGGCGAGTTCCATTTTCCAGTTCCCCGTAGAAGATCATCTTTGGGATTCGGTTGTCTTTCAATTTTAGCAATGTGCCCGGTCCATCGTAGTTGCATAGTAGCCAGGTTAGCTCCACAGCTGTCTAAGTTTACTTCCTGATAACTTCCACATTTGATACGTAGTCACTCCATTCATGATCCTTCTCAAGTGCCTCTGCTAGACGCCTTCCAGTCTCCTTATGTGTCTCTATACAGAACATAGATCTTTGCTGAATACAGCAAGGCTGGCAGGATGACGGTTTTGTAGACTCTACACTTTGTGTCTAGCCCGATGCCGGTCCTTTCTCAGAGACAGTTTTCTAGCTTAGCAAACGAGGCACATGCGCTTTGGATTCAGCAGCTTATTTCTTTCTCCGCACAGTTGTCAGTGCTTTCAACTACTTTTAGCACCTCGTCGTTGATTGTTATTATAAGCTCTTGGGGGTCGTTGTTATCTGGTCAGGGCTGATACATCACATCTGTCTTTCCTATGTTGATTTGCAGGCCGATCTTCCTGGATGGTTGAGAATAGGTATCAACTATCCTCTGCATCTTAGCCTGATTCTGAGTGTCGTCTGCAAACAGCGGTTCTGTTATCAAATTCTTCCTGGTCTTAGTCTTGGCCTTCAGTCTTGCAAGGTTGAACAGTTTCCCATCAGAACACCTTCTCCGATGTTTTCATGAAGCAGCATTAGGATGGTTGTCAGAAATAGGGTAAACAGTGTTGGGGCCAGTATGCACCCTTGTTTAGTGCTCTAGTTTACTTTCAAAGTTCACTTTCTAGGTTCCTTACTACAACTCTCTATTTTGTTCCTTCATGAAATTGTTTGATAATTCTCATGAAGGGATCGGGTCATCTGTACTCTTTAAGGATTTTCCACAGCATTTTTTCGGTTAACCATATCAAATGCTTTGTGGAAGTCTACAAAGACTATGTAGAGCTCTCGGTACTGTTCAATAGATTTTTCTTGGATTTGTCATAGGCTGAAGCTCATATCTATTGCAGATCTTTCACGCCTGAATCTGCACTGTGATTCGGTTAGGACTTTTCCGCCAGTCTTGCTAGCCGAGCTTGCATCACTTTAGCCATTATTTTTTCGGCAATGGTCAGCAAATTTCTGTAGTCATTGTGGTCATCTTTGTTTTTATAGATTGGGATGATCATGGTATCTTTGAATTCTTGTGGCAGCATTCCTTGTTGCCAGCATTTTTCAATTAGTTGTTGAAGTTTTCTTATGAGTTATTCTGGCCGAACTTGTATACTTCAGCTTATATACTGTCAATTCCTGAAGATTTGTTCATTTTAGTTTTGTTAATTGCTTCCAAGAGTTGGTATGTCATTCAGGTCCATCTGCTGAGGGAAGACTATTATGCGGCTTAATATCTCCTCATCTGTATTGGATTCTACATTCAATATGGTGCTGAAGTACTCTTGCCATCTTTGATTTAACAGTTTTGGTTGGGTCAGTATAGCGTTTCCAATTTCTGATAAGAGGGTGTTAGTCATCTGGACTCTGGGACCATATTCTTCCTTCACTGACTTGAAGAAACCTGCAGAACTGTTTTCCTCTGCTTGCTTCTGCATATCTTTAGCCGTTTTCAGTCACCAGGTGTTTTCTATTTCTCTTAGCTTTTTCTGGACTTCTGCCCTACCATTTTTTAGCTTCTTCTGGTTTGCTCTAGTAGGGTTACTTTTTTTTTTATTTTAACGCTCAGTTTCTTTCATCTATTGTATCTTTAATTTCTTAGTTATTCTAATTGGAACAGTCCACATTTTGTTTCTTGGTGTAGCCAAGTACCTCTGCCGCCGCTAAAGATACAAGCCTGCTTAGCGAGTCCCACATTTGTGCCAGTGAATAAGAATCATCAGTGATTTCTTCCAATACTGAGTTGATTGCAAATTGTAGTCTGTCTTGCCATCTTCTATCTCCGAGCTTTGACGTGTTTAGCCTTCTCTTGCACTTTGTTGTACCCTACTGTACACAGGTTTTATGGTGAACTTAAAGGCAGTCTTGATTGGGTAGTGTTCTGTTTGGCAATCTGGTCCTCGTATAGCTCTTGTGTTCTTGGCATCTTTGAAGTCCTTTCTTCTTGTGATAACATAGTTCAGGAGATGGGGTCTCTTTGACCCGGGATGTTCACAGAAGTAGTAATGGTTATCCGAATGTTGGAAGTAAAGGTTCGTAATTGACAGCTCAAACAGAATAGCAGTTCCGCATTTGAATTGCGATTTCCCTTTCTAAACCTTCCGAGAACAGGGCTCCATGAAGAGAACTAGCTTATCCGCTGCAAGGACGTTTGCTATGGTGTCTTTCAGCTGAGGGTAAAAAGCATCCTTTTCTTCATCTGGGTAGTTAATTGTCAGTGCATATACATTAATGATGGTGATGTTTCGGTTATGGGACGTGGTGATTCACAATGTTATTATCCTTTCAGAGACTCTGCTAGGGCTCTCTGTGAGTCTGTTGGTCATTTTTGACCACATATCCTCTTAGTGTGTTCTTACTTAGTGTGTTCGCTGCACTTAGTCATTAGTTTTATTGTTCTTTGATGTAGATTCTTTACTTCTTTGTCCAGTTTAAGAACTCTTCAGAAAATGCTTTGTCCATTCATTGGACAAAGTGGGGGAGGGCAGAGCGGTAGCTTTAGATATATCTAAGGCTTTTGACAGGGTATGGCATGAGGGTCTCCTCATGAAAATTAGATCATATGATATCACTAGAAGAACACTTAACATAAATCCTTCTTAGATAAGAGAAAAATTCAGGTTGTCCTCAACCGTAGTACATCTAAACAATATGATATAAATACGGGAGTGCCTCAAGGGTCTATCCTTGGACCTCTATTATTCCTAATATTCATAAATTACCTCCTCGACAAAATTGCCTCTGAGATGGGTATATATGCTGATGACACCACACTCTATAACAGGCATGGCAGGAAAACAAATGTACTCATATCTAAAGAAATGGCAGAAACACTTGAGGAAGACCTCCAATCTGTAGTGGAATGGGGACAAAAATGGATGGTCACATTCACTGCTGCCAAGACTAAACTTGTTTCCTTCAATAACTACAAGAAACCTTCTCTATGACAAATAGCAATGGCCCATGACCCTTTATCTGAAAGTACATCTTTCAAACTCCTTGGCCTAATGTTCACAGGAAACATGAGTTGGAACAATTACATTGAAAGCATTGCTAGGATTGCTGCGAAGAAAGTAGGCTCTCTCTACCGTGCTAGAAAACTACTAACCCCTGAAAGTATCCCGTACCTCTATAAGGCCACCATTCGCCCATGTATGGAGTATTGTTGTCATATTTGGGCTTGTGCATCTGTTACTAGTCTCTTGCTCCTAGACAAGGTTCAAAAGAGAGTCACCAATCTAATAGGTCCTGAACTGTCATCTAAGCTTCAGCCTCTGTCCCATCGATGAAATGTTGCATTCCTCTGCCTGTTCTACAAGTATTTTAATGGTGAATGCTCTGACAAACTGCAAGCACTTGTGCCCCCACAACGTAAACACCCTCGACAAACCCGACAAGCAGCTAAATCCCACCCCCACACAGTAGAGATCCCTAGATGTAAAAGATCTTTCTACTCCAGCAGTTTCTTCCCCAGAACCTCTAGACTTTGGAATTCCATTCCAGGTCCCTGCTTCCCCAACCGTACTGACGTGCAGAAGTTCAAGTGCAACGTGAACCAACATCTTGCTGCTCAAATCCCTACATAGCACCCCAGTAGCTGTTGCCCCCTGATAATAGCCCCCTACACCAAAGTGGCAATGTGCCTTGTTTGGGGTGAAAATGTAATTAAAAACAATTTAAAAACTCACCTGAAATATACTGAACTTTTTATTTCTTTGAGCAGGTTTCACCTGTATAATTTTGTTTTAACTCAACGTTAACTTTGTTTTGATATATGTATATGGGCAGGATTCACGTATAATCGAGCTTTAGAAATTCTGGAATATACTTAGTTGATTAAAGGAGACCAAATGTGGACTATATTTAGGTCAATGCACTTTTATAAACGGCTGTGCAATTCATGAAAATTTGGAAACCACCGAATTGTGTAAAATTTTAACAGTAGGTATGAGACATCAGTTGATAAATATCTTATAAATTTTATTTACGCTTGAGTGTTTTGCCGGGAGGATAGTTACGGGTAAAACCGCCATTTTAAAAATATTTCAGATTTACATGGAAGTTGATCTATAGATATTAGACATAAATTAAGCAAGGTTTCCTGAATTTCAATTGCTTAAGTCCCTTTAAGGTTAAATATAAAGTGTTAGACATTGTCCTTTACCAAAGTCATGCAATTAGATTATGAAAGCTAGTCATTAGGGTTCATATCTTCATATTCTTATTAATAAGAGGAAATACAAGTGATGCTAACTCCTATGTATGATATTTTGCTAATCTAATATATAAAATGTTAAGTGATAAGTTTAATGTATTGGAATATGTTACTTCACAGGTGAAATAAGCCATTCCCAAGTCTTTCATTCTGCTTCATAAAAACGGTTAATGGGCTATTTCTAAGTTGAAGGCCGCTTTACATATTTTAATGAATGTTCTACAAATAATTAAGATGGTTATTTCTTAATGTTTCGATGCTTAAATGCTTAACAAAATTATTTCTAAGCGTTTCAATGTCTGCTCTATAACGCTTACAGTGTCCTTCCGTGTGTTTAAGGTATAACTTCGAATTCGTTGTGAATTACATAAACGTTACATTTATATGTTGGTTTTATACTTTTAAAGAAAACGTGCTTAGATACTAACTTACATTGAAAGCAGATCTATGAAATGTTATCTTTCTTATTATGAATTCTTATTTTCGTCATTATCGATGACATATTACTGAGAAAAGCAGGTAATGTTCCCTATATCCTGAGTAACAAAATTCCCCTCAGATTTTCGGTACTCTCCGCATTTTTGGATCGGCATTGTAAACACAATGGCCGTTTCTATGAAATATTCAACAATCATTGGATGTCTCTGGGATTTTAATGAAAATAAGCCAGAATTAAACCTATTTCCGTATTTCCCAACCAAGGTATGAATGATACTATATCTCTTCCGCTTTTCAATCAATGTTGATGCAACTGCGTTTATTTATTATTTTAGGAGATAATAATAACAGTCAGTATTTTATATGGAAGATGTGTTCAGGATATAATATCGACAATCAGTCCGGAGATATATTGTTGCTGAGGTAGTGCCCTATAACACGTGGTGTTCCCTGGAGTCAAAGTGACACCAAATCTTACCAGATTGCCAGCACCTTTCGTTTTTTTCTGATATTCGCTGCAAATCATTCTGCAAAATATCGCATCATTTTCAGTTCTATTCACCTCTTTTGATAAACATCGAAAATGACTTTAACTTATCGCCTTTGATCTAATCGAATAAAATCACATGAATGCAACTAGAAGCATATAGAGAGGCTGACATGGCTATGACTTAGAAGTGCAACAGTAGATATGTAAGAAAAATCTCATGGCCCTCTTCCACACCTTTGTCTAGTAAAAACATCATGGGTACTGTTGAATTGTTATGTGGGTGTGGGTGTGTTGGTGCTTGAATTATAGCAGAGACGTTTATAAGAACAAATTGATTTATTAATACATATATACATGAGGAAAAGATATACACGTGTTGACTAGCCAATGTCCGAGCGGGAAGTGAGAACCTCATATATATTCATATGTCAGGGGCCACAACTCTTGCGCGTTTGAAAGTAGTTCTTTGATATTACTACATCCCCCTTACCAGATAGATAAAAAAAACATTGTTCAAATGTTTATTATATACACCAGTACATATGTTAGTTATATCTTTTAGGCCTATGTATTTCATGGCCACATTTTGTGTTATATGTTGATTGTTTTGGTGCTAGTTGGTGTAAAATATTGTTTGTGTTAGTGTGTTCACTTTGTGATGAGGTGATGTGATCGTTGAAATGAATCTGTTTATGGGTAGATGTTTCAGTCGCTTTTATTTGGACTCTGTTTCGTCTTTTTGAAGATCCATCTGGGAGTTGAAGGATGTATGATCTGGGTTCATCACGTTTACTTAAAACTGTTGCTGGTTTCCATTTCCCTGTTTGATTATCTAGCATTCAAACATTTTGTCCAGGGACAAGTGCTGGTAAATCATGAGCTGTTCTGTCATGATACATTTTCTGCATATCCTGTCTATGTTCTAGTTGTTCATGGATATGGTCAGGGTTGGGAAATCTGGGATTTGGAATTTTCGCAATTATGTTTGATCCCATATTGTTATTCAAAAGTTCACCAGGACTTGGTAACTTGTGACTGATTGGTGTTGTTCGTAGGCATAGCATTGCTAAATTAGGGTCTCTGCCTGCTTGCTTTGCCTTGATTAGTGTTCTTTTAACTGTTTGGATTTGACGCTCAACAAAGCCATTAGATTTTCGGAAATTTGGGGATGACGTTATGTGGTCAAATTGCCATTGTTGGGCAAATTCTCTGAATGCTTCACTGAAATATTGTGGTCCGTTGTCACTAATGACCATGCTCAGAGAAAATCTGTTTCATTGCTGAGATGGCCATGTTGCTTGTAGTTAAGCGAGTCATTTTCCTTATAATTGGAAATTTGCTGTAGTAATCAGCAATTATAAGATATTCTTGATCGTTACAGTGAAACAAGTCAGTTCCAACAACTTTCCATGCTCTGCTGGGGATGTTATGTGGTTGTAGAGTTTCCTTTGGTTGTGCTGGAAGATTTTCTTGACATATTGAACATTTCTTGATGATGTTTTCAATATCAGAATTAATCTTCTTCCAGTATACAGCATCCCTGGCTTGAAGACGTGTCTTTTCAATACCTTGATGGCTGTAATGAAGCTGGTCTAAAATGATTTTCTGTTGGGTTTCTAGGATAATCATCCTTGACCCCTTCATGATGATACCATCATTGACAGATAGTTCATTTCTGTGTGACCAGTATGACTCTATTGCTGGCGGTACTTCCTTTATTGAATCTGGCCATCCTGTTGTTATGATTTCTTGCGGCTGATCAAGTACTGGATCAGCCTTTGTTTCCTTTTTTATCTCGTTCAGGCGCTCACTCCTGAATCTCACCAAATTGACTCGCACATCTAAGTCAATTGTGTCTGTGTTTTCAGTGCTAGGGAGACGGCTCAGAGTATCAGCTAGAGTCATTTTCCGTCCTGGTATGTACTCTATTTGCATCTGATATCCCTGTAACTTGATCAGCCTTAGCTGCAGTCTAGGAGGTGCACTAGTCAGTGGCTTCTGAAAATCATGATGAGTGGCTTATGATCGGTGAGTACCTTAAATTTACGACCGTATAGGTATCTGTGGAATCTTTGGACCCCAAATACAATTGCAAGAAGCTCTCTTTCTATGCATGCGTAACGCTTTTCAGTGTCTGTTAGAGACTTTGATGCATATGCAATAGGTGTTTTGTTTTGTATTAATGCAGCTCCAAGTCCTTTTAAACTTGCGTTCGTTTGTCGTGTTGGTATTTCAGTTGTTAAAATATGTTAACGTAGAATTTTGGCTAATTTCTGTTCTGAGTTTTTCAAAACATTCCTTGTGGTGTTCTTCCTAAAGAAAGGGGGCCCCTCCTTCTTTAATACTCCTCTTAAAGTATGTGTCTTGTCAGCAAGGTTAGGAATAAATGGTGACAAGTATGTGATAAAGCCTAAGAATTCTTGTAGCTATTTCTTACAGGTTGGGTATGGCATGTTTTTATATCTTTGAGCTTTTCTGGATCCGAACTGACACCATTTTCACTATAGATCATCCCAAAGAAGGGTATGCTTTTTCATTTGATTTCACATTTTGTAGAATTGAACACGAGACCATTTTTAGCAGCAACTTGCATGAGCCTTTGTAGAATCTGGTTGTTTTCTTCATCCGTTTTACTATAGACAACAACATCGTCAGCGATTCCCACTGCACCGTCAACTTGTTCAAGTATCTGGTCCATCTTCATTTGGAAAATATCTTGCGATACACTCAATCCAAATGGAAAAACAGTACCTACGATAAGGAGATTGGAATGTTGTTAGTGGTTGAGACTCAGTATCCAGGTGTATCGACCAATAACCAGCTTTAGCGTCCAGTTTAGAAAATAGCCTGGCACCTGAAAAATGGTGTGTTAGCTCTTCCACTGTAGGAATGGCATGATGTGGTCTTTTGAGTGCCGTATTCAGGTGTCTTGGGTCTAAACATATTCTCAGGCTCCCATCTTTTTTATGTGAGTATGCTAAACTCGAAACCCAGTCTGTTGGCTCTGTCACCTTTCTGATAATATTGTTTTCGACCATGTTATCAAGTTCCTGCTTTATCTTATCTTTTAGAGTAATTGGTGTTTTTCTAGGTGCATCGATGTGCGGTGATATGCTTTTGGTTGAGTGATAGTCGCACAGACCCTGACATGGAACCAATTTTATCAAACTTATCTGGGTGCATCTGCATCAGGTCTTTTATTGTATTGACTGGTGTTGCAGCAGGAGGCTGATGTCTATCCTCTTTCCTGATTGTGCAGTGAAGGGTGACTAATTTGAGCTGTTCTAGTGAGGGTAATCTGCTGGCCCTTGTACGTCTACAATATAAAAAACACTGTTGTACCAGTCTGTTCCATTGTATTTGTATGGAATATTGATGCTACCATAGCATTTTATTGGAGTAACATTATATGCTATTAGTTTGTTTTTTCCTTGTTTTGTTTTCTATGTTTGGGAAACCATAGGCATCCAATTTCTCCGGGAACATTCTATGATATGTAGAGACTGGTAATGTGTTACCTTTTTTTAATTTTTTTTTTATTACATTTTCACCCCAAACAAGACACATTGCCACTTTGGTGTAGGGGGCTACTATCAGGGGAGACAGCTACTGGGGCACTATGTAGGGATTTGGGCAGCAAGATGTTGGTTCACGTTGCACTTGAACTTCTGCATGTCAGTACAGTTGGGGAAGCAGTGACCTGGAATGGAATTCCAAAGTCTAGCGGTTCTGGGGAAGAAACTACCGGAGTAGAAAGATCTTTTACATCTAGGGATCTCTACAGTGTGAGGGTGGGATTTTGCAGCTTGTCGGGTCTTGGGGTCCTGTATTAATTTTCACCCTCAACCTGTGGACTCCGTTTCTGTTAGGTAATTTAATATTTACATAAACAAAAGCTTCGTCTCTCTGGGTGATAGAGAACGTTTTGATGCTGTTAAAATAAGGCTTTCAAGTTGTTCATCTACTCCTTGCATATTGCATCAGCTTGGATGGGCGGTCTTTTCTTGGACTGGTCTCTCCGATATTGTGGTTGATACTCCGGCTTTGACTTTTTGTAGTCTCTGCTTCGTGACTTCGATCTTTGTCGTGGTTTTGTTTTGCTTGATAAATAAACTGCTACCCAGTGGTTATCTTTACCACATGTTTTGCATTTTGATCCATATACTGGGCAAGCTTCACGACGAACTTCATGGCTTCTACCACAATTAAAACAGATATTAAATTTCTTAGAACTTTTTGATGTTCTTATCGTCTGGATAGTGGTGCTACTATTTTCGTTGCTATTTAACATAACCCTGAGTTGTTTTAGATGTATGTTAGAAGCTTCATACATTTTTCCGATGCGAATAGCTTCTTCTAATGTTAGGGTATTGTCTTTTCCCAACAACTCCTTTTGCAAATCTACAATTGGAGTGCTGGCGATAATAAGTTCTATTATGCGTTGTTGTTGATCAGATTCGCATAACGAACATTTTTGTGTGTGTCACTTACATCTATTTACGAAATTATCTAACGATTCATCTTGTTTTTGTCTGTAAGACATTAATTTTAATCGATTCACTCTAAAATTCTCTTTTGGCTCGAGTTGTTTTATGAATCGATTAAATATAAATTCAGGAGAGTTTTTTTCTTCTTCCGATAATGTCCATTAAATCTTCTAAGCCCCTCATCCCCAATTTGCAATAAAATATAACTTATTTGTTGTTCTGTTTTTATTTTATTAAGAATAAAATACAGTTGCGTTCGTTGTTTGAAAAGTTGGAACTTTCGGCCTGGTTTTCTGTTTGCCAGTTCATTGAGAGGATATCGTTTCTAGACATCGTAATATAGACAGTAATAACAAAAAGAGATAGTAGCAGTAGCAACAACTTTTTAAAAAGAAATGGCGCCAAAAATACGAGAAGTTACTCGGAGTGTTAAAAGAAAAAAGTGATTTCAAATACCTTATAAATACTTGTATTCTGTGAAAAATGTGTTGGTTTTTTTTTTCGTTCTTTTTTTTTTTCGGATTCCAGACGAGATATTTTCAATTATTTTCAAAAGAATGTTTGTTTTCCGTTGTTATTTTTTTCCGTCACGTATTGTTTTTTTTTTGTTTGTTTTTAAGTAATTTTTCTTTTTAACATCCTCATCGCTGCCACCATGTTGAATTGTTATGTGGGGGCGGGTGTGTTAGTGCTTTAATTATAGCAGAGACGTTTATATGAACAAATTAATTTATTAATACATATATACATAAGGAAAAGATATACACATGTTGACTAGCCCATGTCCGAGTGGGAAGTGAGAACCTCGTATATATTCATACGCCAGGGGCCACAACTCTTGCGCGTATGAAAGTAGTTCTGTGATATTATTACAGGTACCACACAAAATACTTGTGAAAACTCAAGAAGAATGGAAAGGCAGAGGGAAGAACATCATCTAGACCTTTACTGGAGAAGCACATAATACTAAAGTCATTAGGAGACTTATTGTTACCGATATTCCAGGAAAATTCAAATGACATGTGCGATAACACAAAAGAACAAGCCAACAGTAAAGAAGTCACACAGACTTAAAGAAGGCAACATATTTTGCCAGTGAACAATCACTAATAATAATGCGTATTAGTAATTGTAATAGTATAAACAACAGTTGTGTTGTAGATCTGGTTAATAACTGCTGGAATTTCGTGTGTTTTTTTATTATTCATTCTCATTTATGTTGATGAAAGATTGCAACAAAGTTTTCCAAGCCGAAACTATTTCTTACTTCCTAAACCATAAATAATGACGCTGTAAGAAAAGACTTTGTTGAGTCATTCCTATGGAATGTCTGCATCGTTTGATATTTTCTTTTTGTTTCTTTCTCATTTCCTTATTTTTCTGTTCCTTATTCGTCCGTTCTCTTTCGTATTCATTTATTCTCCCTCGCTTCTCATTTTCTGTTTAATTTTAGTATTACTCTCTTCCTATTATTTCCATTTTTATTCTTCTTGTTTTAATTATAATAATAATTACGATTATTATTAGTATCATCATTATCATCAACCTTTTTCTTCTTGTTTCTTATTATCATCTTACTTTGCAATCTTCTACCATTATCTTCCTGTTCTCCTCACCCTCCTTCTTTCGACCACTGATATACAACAGCTTTTTATGCATACCATATTTCCCATTTACTAATGTTGTAAGTAGGTGCATAATCGCTGGTAATTATTTCTTAAAAAAACTTTATAATTATGATGTAGACTAAACATCCCATTTACTCTGATGAACATATTTTCTCTGTCTGTCCGTATACCTCCTTCCTTTCTCTTTCTCCAGGACATTTTTAAAATGGATCGCGTAATTTCAGAAGTATGTTCTATATGTATAAAGGAACCTCTTTGTGTGGAGTTTGCTCTTGCAATAGAATTCAATCACAAGCTCTTATTGCTTTTGTACTTTGTATTTTTATTTGTTTTGCACTGATTATATTAATTACTTGTATTTACTATGTTGTCTTCCGTCACCTGAAATAAGAAGGCTCAATATTTGCAGGACATCGAATTCATTACGTTGGTCATCGGGGCAACTCCTCTCGACCATGACACGATTTTTCCATTTGTTTGGTGTCATTTTTTCATCGATTTCTTGGTACATATGGCAATTCGACACAAAAGCTTATTTTACATGTGACACTTCCATGTTTCAGTGTGGCTGATTTTTTTTTTACATTGTGAAGAATCGTAGACAGCGAATTAGCTGCCTGGGTATCACACGCACCCCCCCACACATATATATATATATATATATATATATATATATATATATATATATATATATTCAAATTCTACATACAACATGTGACCACATGTGCTTTTACTTTGCCCTCATCAGCCGCTAACCAGAGGTGATGACACAGTTTCGGTGGCTAAAGCGGGACTGCCACCCCTGGCGCCACCAGCAGCTATTGCTGCTGGGCAAAGCAATAAATAGGAATAAAAAAAAAATTACCAGGCATATTCAAGCAGAGGAAAAACACTGTTTTTAACTTTTTTCATTTTTAACTTTTTAATTTTAATTTAAATTTTTTATTTATTTTTCTTTTTAATTTTCCTTTTTTTTTCTTCCTTTTCCCTCTTTTTCTTTCCTTTTTTCTTCTCCCCCTTTTTTCCTTTTTCCCTCCCTCTCTCTTTTTCTTTTTTTTTCAGAGCAGCCCGAGAACGGACAATATTATGCTCTCTTTGCAAATGTATTCGAATTGCGCCAGATCCAGCATGACGCCTGTCTAACAATTGTTTGCAGGCGACATTTTTGTTTTTTAAAAACCCTTCCAGTGACGCCTATTTTCGAAAGAAGCGAAATGGTGGAGTGTCCTAAAAATCCTTGACATCCAACCTCGATAGGCATCACATTGCACATCCATCCCTTTTCTATACACTCGGCACGCCCGCATTCGTACCGATCTTTCTTTCGTTCATGAGCCTCTGAGAAATTTTCTTCCCAAGGGACAGTTAGTTCGATTAAAAATATACTCTTTTTAGAGTCAGACCAGAGCAAAATATCAGGCCGCTTTTCTGTTTGGATGATGTGCACTGGAAATTTCAAAGATGTCTTCAGATCTGCTGAAACTTTCCAATCCTTTGCCCCATTCAATAACTTCATATTGGTATTCAATTTATTTTTCCTCTTTGATGGACATTTGCCTTCCTGGCAAAATTGAACCCTGGGTTCACTAGTTGTTACAGGCTGTTTGTTAGCTAATATACACTGAGATGATATTATCTCAACCAGCACTTCTAGAACCTGGTTGTGTCGCCATGTAAACATTAGGAGGGATTTTGAGCATGCAGACAAGACGTGACGCAAGGTACCGCGCTCTTTTTGACATATAGTGCATAGATCAGAATCAATATATCCCCATTGTTTGAGATTCGATGCGCATGGCAGTAGGTCATATGTAGATCTCAAAAGGTATGATATCGCCAGTGGTTCCATTTCGATTAAGGTGTTTCATGATAATTTAACTGGCTCAATATCACTCCATGTTGTCCACGCAGATTGCTTGGCTTGAGTAACAGCAGTAGCTTTTCTTTTTTCCTCCTCAAACATTTTTATTTCCTCGGTCACCATTTTTCTCTTATCTTTATGCCCATTTTGGAAAATGGCTCATAATTTGTGGATCCTAAACCAGCCCTGCCAACCTGAACAAGACCCATTATTTCCTTGGTTCGAAGACTGGATTCTGCTTCTTCGATTGTTTTTGTAACTGACCACTTGGTGCCAGCTTTTACAGTTGGATGTGCTTCCCGGACAAATTCATCATTTGAGTCATTCATCATCATTTGAAGGCGCACCTTTTCAACTTTGAATTCTTCTACTAATGAGGACAAAGGAAGTTGCAGGCTGCCAGAATTCGTGTATAACCCTATTTTAGAAAAACAGGGGGGGGGGACTCCAAGCCATTTACGTAGATATTTATTTGCGTGTTGTTCTATCCGTTCAATACGAGATAGTGCTATTTCATAAATTTGCATGGGCCACGAAAGACGGGGTACTAATCCATATTGATAGCACCAAGCTTTCATCTTTCCCGGCAAAAAAGTTTTATTTATTGCCTCAAGTCCCTTCAGGGCCATGTTTTGCAATTCCATACCCCGATGTCTGTCTGTTAGTGGAATTTCGTAAAGGCGTCCTAGACTCTTCACAGGAATTTCTTTAACTGTCGGCACAATATCCTCTCCGACATTAAAGTGAATTTGCCTTACAGAACCTTTAATGATTGACAAACTTCGACTTTTCTTTGATTAATCCTCATTTTCACCGTTGTAAGAAGATCAAAATACCGGTCAAGCAAACACTTAGCAGCTGTTTTGGAAGGGACAATGATGGTAATATCGTCCATGAACGCTCGGGATGGAGGAAGAATTATTTGTTTATTAGTCGTAACCCCCGTTGTAGTGTTAGCGGCACTTCTTAATATAAGTTCCATTGCTAACACAAACAATAGTGGGGAGATAACGCACCCCATCATAATGCCGATTTCAAGTGACTGCCATCTTGTAGTGTATTTTTTCATTGTATACCTCATGAAAGCCAAACGAAAATATTTGATTATAATGTCCCTAATCTTTTCCGGAAGGTGGAAATAGTTTAATGCCATATCCATTAATTCGTGGGGAACCGACCCATATGCGTTGGCTAGATCAAGCCAAATTACATGAAGGTCTGACTTTGTCTTTTTGGCTGACATAATTGATCCCCAAATCATTTCCGCATGCTCCAGACAACCAGGAAACCCGGACACCCCAGCCTTTTGTACTGATGTATTTATATATTTATTACTCATTATAAAGGATGAGCAATAACACCGAAAAATATTTTTCCTTCAATATTTAAAAGTGATATAGGACGGAAATTCGGAATACCTTTTGAATTCATCTCCTTTGGTATCCAAATACCATTAGCAAGGCACCAGTCTTGTGGCACAGTACCCTGCTTCCAAGTCCTCTGAATGAGGCCAGTCAACTTTCTGAGGACACGAGGACAATTTTTATAGAATCTATACGACATTCCATTAACTCCTGGGGCACTACCAGCCCGAGCCTTACGTACGAAATCAAGGACTTCCCCAAATTTAATATGCTGGATGTCAAAGCTAAATATTGGGTCCTTTAGTATTGGTAGGTTTTCCATGAAAGCAATTGGAATATTATTCGACTTATCTGTATATGTTTTATACAAATGGTCCTCGATTTCCTTCTGTGATACATCGAGTTGGCCACTTTTTGATTCAACGAAAAGTTTCTTAGCGAATCCATATGGATTCGTATAAAATGATTTCCGTCTTTTCTTTCGTCTCTTCCGTTGGTTTTCTGCTCTTGATATTTTTAGAATTTCTTGTTTAATTTCATTTAAGAGAATTAATATTCCCTCTTTTTCTTGCAAATGAGATTCTTTAAGGCGGCGTTTTAATAACCGTTGTTCGGATCTTAATTTTTCTTTTTTAATTTGTCGTCTGTTTGGGTTTTTTTCCGCGTTTTTCCTCCGCCGGATACTATGCCAAATCTATCATAACAAACGTCATATGTGATCTTGCAAAATATGCCCATTTGCTTTTCAATGGGACCTTTAATGTGAACCGATAGTAAAAACGATATATATATATATATATATATATATATATATATATATATATATATATATATATATATATATTTGTGGCCTGCAAAAGACCACAGAAAACAACTCTAGAGGTGTAAGCCATATTTAGTTTCAGAACAGTTTCAGATGGTTCGTTGTTCTGAACAAGTCTTGAGAGGTGACTGGTCTGCAGTAGACAGAACAGTTTCCGAAGGTTCGTTGTTCTAAATAAGTTTTGAGAGGTGACTTGTTTGCAGTAGACAGTTCCACAGAGCAAAATATTCTTACCGTGTCGAGACGGAAAAAACATGTGAAATTGCTCCAGAAAAGGTTTAATATTTATGGAGCAATTTTGGTTTCTGGTTGTTTGGTAGCAGAACGTGAATTAATTCGATTCGTCAGTTCCTAGCAGCATCGTTTATAAATAGAATCGTCCGACTGTGTGGGATCATATCCTATTATACGTCCAAAATATTGCAACATCCTCCCTGTTTTTTATAATGGGGAAGTCCATTGTGTGCGTTCTGTTCAAAAATAAATATATATTTTTATATTCAATTATACATAACAAAAATTAGAAATCATTTGGATCTTTGAATTTTAGCGTGTAAAAAGACGACATTTTTTATTGTGTTCAAATGTCAAAACAGATATGTGTACAGAGAAGAGAAATAAAAGAAATGGAAGGTATTTTAACCTTAAAGAGGGGTGGGTATGTGAAAAAGAAGCAATTTCTTAAATTTGATTATGCAGTTTTGTAAACAGAAAAGAAAAGAAAAGAAGAACGCATACATATAAATAAATATACATAAAAATAAACATACATGCAATATGTACCCGTTTAAAGAGTTTTGTTTTTAATGAAGACAATACAAAAAAGATAGGACATTTTTGAAAAATAAGAAAGAAAACTAATGTGCACAAAAAAATAAAAGTCAATTGCAATTTCTGCGCGCCTTAAAATAAGCATGCAAAAAGTATTTGGTCGAAAAGGAAAATTACAAAGAGTTTTTTAAGTGACTTTTTTTATTTCAGCAAAAGTATTAGTTACGCATTAGTAGGTTAAAGTGTTAATACAAATAAAATTGATACAGTTTAACGTCTTGTCGAGGACTATTTTTTATATATAGAAATCTATATGCATACAGGGCCGTGAAAAAAAAAATATTCAATCGAATCCCACAACAAATTTTGAGAAAAAACGCTGTAATTTTATTCTTGTTGCTGGTTTCGTGAATACATCACCGATATTCTGTTCTGATGATATGTAATTCAAAATAATGGATTCCTTTTTCACCTCGTTTTTTATGATATCGTATTTTATATCTATATGCTTAGATCTTTGGTTTATTATCGTGTTCTCTGCTAAGACTATACTTGCTTGATTATGACAATTAATTACTACGGGGCTTTTAGTTAATTCTGGCTCTAAAATAGTCTTTAGGATATTTTTAAGGTAGAGTGCTTCCTGTATCGTGTGTGTGATCGCGATAAATTCTGCTTCACACGTAGAGAGAGATACAATCTGTTGCTTTTTAGATTTCCATGAAATAATAGGCCCATTTACTGAGAGTCTGAAACAATATTCAGATATACTTTTGCGATCTTCGTCGTTTCCCCAGTCTTAATCCGAACACCCTTCTAATTTTAGGGGATTTCTTGATTTTCTAAATACTAACTTCTGTTCTTTAGTGCCTTTTAAATAACGCAGGACTTGTTTAGCTCTGTTTAACTCCTTCATTGTCGGCCGTGATAATTTTTGTGACAGTTTTGTTACTGTATAGCATATGTCGGGCCTGGTTGCAGTCATTAAATATATAAGACTACCTATAATTTTGCGGTATTGTTTGTCATTTATTATTTCAAATTCTGTGTGTATATTTTTATTAATATCATTTTCGACCGGTGTAAAGCGTTTCTTGCACTCTCCCATTCCAAATTTTAATAGTATTTTGTCGATGTATCTCGATTGAGGTATCGAAACAAGTCCTTTGCTTTGAGTAAATTCTATCCCCAGAAACCAGGATATTTTGCCAAGATCGGTCATTTTGAATCTTTTACTTAATTTGTTCTTAACATCGGTCAACATTATGTCACAATTTGATGCGATTAAAATATCATCGACCCACAAAACCAAAATCAGTAGTTTATCGTCTTTGTGTTGGGTATATAAACAGGAGTCTACAGCGCATTGTCTAAATTGTTATTTAATAATATAATCATGGAATACTGTGTTCCAACACTGAGCACTTTGCTTTAGACCATATAATGACTTGTTAAGTCGCCACACGCGATTTTTATTTTTCATTATAAATCCCTCTGGAGGGGTAATATAAATTTCACAGTCTATTGGGACATTCAAATAAGCATTTTTTACGTCCATTTGATGGATGTTTAGGTCATATCGTGATGCGATTTGCAGTAAAATTCTGATTGTTGTTAGGTATGTGGTCGGTGAAAACGCAGAAAAATATTCTTCAACGTAAATCTGAGAGTACCCTTTAGCAACAAATCTAGCTTTGTACTGTTGTACGCCTGATGCTGTAGTCTTTTTTGTAAAGACCCATCTTGTAGAAATGACATGTTTATCTTTTGGGAGAGGCACTACCGTATAGGTATCATTTTCAGTTAAGGCATCTATTTCTTTTTTCATGGCAATTTTCCATTCATCACAATGTTCTGAATTAATTGCTTCGTAAAAGCTTTTTGGCGCAATTTCCATTGAATAGCAATAGTCGATTTGATAATCTTTTATATTGTCGACCACAAAAAAAATCGGGTCGCCTTCTATTTCTTTTGGGATATCTTTCGACTTTATTATCATCATCATCATCATGGGCACTCTTGTCTCCGTCATTTTTATTGTCTTCGTTTGTTTTAATATACTTTCATCTTCTTCATATGACAGGGTTTCGTCTGTAAAATTAAACGTGTCTGTGAATTTTACACATCGGATTCTTTTTATTTTATTTTTTTCTGGAAAAGATACTAAATTGGCTGGACTGTTTTTATCGTATCTAAGAAATATACCTCTGTCGACTTTAATATTCAATTTACTCTTTTTATCTATATATGCGAAGCGAGTTGAACCAAATATATGCATTCTGCTTAAATTTGCTTTTTTACCAAAGAAAGATGTATATGGAGTTTTAAATAGTGTTTTGTTAAAGCACCTGTTGCGTATATAGGCTGTCGCCATACGTGCGTACGTCCAGAGGTTTTTAGGGAGTTTGGATTCTATGAGTAGGCATTTTGCCATTTCAAAAAGTGTCCGCCACGCACGTTCAACGGTCCCGTTTTGGTGTGGCGATCTAGGAGCTAATGTTTCATGCCTGATATGATGGTTAATTAGTAAAAGTTCAAAGTCTTTATTGGTGAATTCTGTACCGTTGTTTTGTGGCAGCTTGTACAGAAAATATATTTTGTTTAAATGTTGGGATTAGAAGAGCTTTTTCTAAAATACAGAAACATATTTCACCTTTATTGTTCTTTAGCGAGATTTTCGCATTGCCTCTTTTCAAAACGATATCACTTACTCGACTCCCGTCAGCTAGTTCTACAAAATGATTTTGTGGCTTAAAGTTGGGATCAAAATTGATAAAATCAGATTCCTTTGTAATCACATGTGCCGTGGCCCCACAATCGACAAGAAAATTATTATTGTTTGTTGAGGCATCAAATGTACACGAAAATAAAAATGTATGGTCGCTAACATTTTGAATGGAGTCGCCATTTTGAGTCCTGTATCTACATTGGAAACTCTTGTGATTAGGTCGTCCACAATTATAGCAAATAATTTTTGTACTTTTCTCAGGAGCAAAAATGGCTTTTGGCAAAGTTGCGGTTTTTATTCCTGGCATGGTTATAATTTAATTTTGGTGTTTTTATGTGTGTATTTTTAAATTTCAGGATATTTGTAGATTCGTTTTTTTTCTGTGATCATTTTTTCAGTTTCTTCGTAACTTTTGAGTGCTACCTTGAATTGGCTAAAAGTCATGGGTTTTTCTTTCTGGGTTATCACGGTGGTAAATGACTTGAAATCACTCGGTAATCCCTTAAGGGCCATGGAAATTAACAGACTATCACTTATAACTTCACCAGACATTTTTAAAGAATTTGCAGTCGTTTCGGCTCTTATAATATAATCTGTAATAGTTTCGGCTTCCATTCATTTTAGAGAGGTCAGTTCAGTGTATAAAGAAATAATTTTGGGGTTTCCTTTCGATAAATAATGCTCTCTCAATATGTTTAATTCTTTGCAGCCATCGTCCAGGGCTTCTCTCATTACCAGTGATAGACTTCGGTCATCTAATCACTGTATTAATTCCGCAAAGACAGTTGCGTTCTTTTCAATGAAGTCGGGGTCGTTTCTGTTTTCAGATTGTGTTCGAAATACTTTGTGTAGCTTTTGGATTCGTAGATATCCTAGAAATTTAACTTGCTACAATTCGAATTTTGATTCGGATCCATCGAAATAAAGACGCACGCTGGGCGCATAACCTCTAGAAGTGTAAGCCATGTTTAGTTTCAGAACAGTTTCAGATGGTTCGTTGTTCTGAACAAGTCTTGAGAGGTGACTGGTTTGCAGTAGACAGTTCCACAGAGCAAAATATTCTTACCGTGTCGAGACGGAAAAAACATGTGAAATTGCTCCAGAAAAGGTTTAATATTTATGGAGCAATTTTGGTTTCTGATTGGTTGGTAGCAGAACGTGAATTAATTCGATTCGTAAGTTCCTAGCAGCATCGTCTATAAATAGAATCGTCCGACTGTGTGGGATCATATCCCATTATACTTCCAGTGTGATGGGATGTGTCTCCTAGCGGCTTCGGCTGCAGGGAGACAGGGTAGTAGTACTCGTCAAAGATCCGTTCTTGACACTCAGCCCAACAGGTGACGGGCCGGGAACCGGCCCAGCACCTGTTGGACTGAGGTACACCGCCTGGGTAATACCTAGGAGGTCCACCCTCCCAGGCCGTGCCACTGGGCTTTCCGGTGGGGCAAGTTTATTGCTTGCTGCCTGAGGCGCCCCGACCGGGGAATGCTGACGGGGTTACTCAGGCAATTTTTAAAATTGCAGGAGTGCCCCTCCTTTAGGGGAGCCTGCGGGGTTCCCACTTTCCGGCCTTGTGCCACATTTTGCTGAGGTGGGCAGCAAATAAATATCTATCCCATTATACGTCCAGTGTGATGGGATGTGTCTCCTAGCGGCTTCGGCTGCAGGGAGACAGGGTAGTAGTACTCGTCAAAGATCCGTTCTTGACACTCAGCCCAACAGGTGACGGGCCGGGAACCGGCCCAGCACCTGTTGGACTGAGGTACACCGCCTGGGTAATACCTAGGAGGTCCACCCTCCCAGGCCGTGCCACTGGGCTTTCCGGTGGGGCAAGTTTATTGCTTGCTGCCTGAGGCGCCCCGACCGGGGAATGCTGACGGGGTTACTCAGGCAATTTTTAAAATTGCAGGAGTGCCCCTCCTTTAGGGGAGCCTGCGGGGTTCCCACTTTCCGGCCTTGTGCCACATTTTGCTGAGGTGGGCAGCAAATAAATATCTATCCCATTATACGTCCAGTGTGATGGGATGTGTCTCCTAGCGGCTTCGGCTGCAGGGAGACAGGGTAGTAGTACTCGTCAAAGATCCGTTCTTGACACTCAGCCCAACAGGTGACGGGCCGGGAACCGGCCCAGCACCTGTTGGACTGAGGTACACCGCCTGGGTAATACCTAGGAGGTCCACCCTCCCAGGCCGTGCCACTTGGCTTTCTGGTGGGGCAAGTTTATTGCTTGATGCCTGAGGCGCCCCGACCGGGGAATGCTGACGGGGTTACTCAGGCAATTTTTAAAATTGCAGGAGTGCCCCTCCTTTAGGGGAGCCTGCGGGGTTCCCACTTTCCGGCCTTGTGCCACATTTTGCTGAGGTGGGCAGCAAATAAATATCTATCCCATTATACGTCCAGTGTGATGGGATGTGTCTCCTAGCGGCTTCGGCTGCAGGGAGACAGGGTAGTAGTACTCGTCAAAGATCCGTTCTTGACACTCAGCCCAACAGGTGACGGGCCGGGAACCGGCCCAGCACCTGTTGGACTAAGGTACGCCGCGTGGGTACTACCTAGGAGGTGCACCCTCCCAGGCCTTGCAACCGGGCTTTCCGGTGGGGCAAGTTAATTGCTTGTCGCCTGAGGCGCCCCTACCGGGGAATGCCGACGGGGGTTCCCAGGCAATTTTTGATAAGGCAAGAGTGCCCCTCCTTTAGGGGAGCTTGCATATTTCCACCTTCCGGCTTTGTGCCATATGTTGGTGTGGTCGACACCAAATAAATAGCTACCCCATTATACGTCCAAAATATTGCAATAACAACCAAGCAAACAAAACCGTAAGAAATTTCATCCCAACGCAGCAAAACTAAAGCTGGCTTACCAGGACACTATCTATATAAATGCAGGCAAATTTGGGCATATCTTTACAAATATAGGTATTTTTTGCCAATTATTATATAATTTTAACCATATAATGGTATTGTAATCATTAAAAAGCCTGCAAATTTCCATGTAGTTTCGTTATATTACACACGAGGGGCGTGCAATAAGTAATGCCCCTGACCCACTTCCAGTTGTCAGATGTAGCTGAAATTTTGCATGTGCAATTATTTATATTTCTACGGGTTATGTGGCAAATTACAGCTCTGAACTAATTGTGGTTTCTGTTTTACAGGTGTCTGAACTGAGTCAGGTGTGAAATGGAGCCTGTTGAATGTCGAGCAGTGATCCGGTTTTTGTATTTGAAAGGACGCACACCATAGGAGATTTTTGATGAAATGAAAGAAACTAATCGTGATAATGTCCCATCATATGACCTTGTAAAACGCTGGCATCGTGAATTCAAACATTGCCGGAAGTCTGTGGAAACAGCTCCCAAACCTGGTCGTCCCCCCCTTCTGGCATTGATGAGGCATCTGTCCGTCAAGTTGAGGCTGCCATTTTGGAAGATCGACGCATTACTATTCGCCAAATAGCCCAAGATGTCAAGATTAGTACAGGATCTGTGGAAACTATCATTAATGATTATTTGCATATGCATAACGTGTCTGCTAGATTGATTCCCAGGTGGCTCACACCATTCTAGAAGCGAGAACGTGTCGAGTGCTCGAGGATGAATTTGGAGATGTGCCAAGAAGATGAAAGTTTTTCAAAAGATTGATTAGACAGCATTAACCTGGGTCAATCACTATGATTCAGAGACCAAAGCCCAGTCAATGCAGTGGAAGCACTTTGACTCACCACCTCCAAAGAAGGCAAGGGTGTAACCCTCCGCTGGCAAGTCACAGTCTTCTGGGACCAGGACGGAGTAGTGATCACAGATTTCTGGGCAAAGGGTACCACAATTACAGGAGCCTATCATGCTTCACTTTTGAGGAAATTAAGGGAAGCTATCAAAATCAAGAGGCGGGGCAAGATCAGCAAAAGTACCCTCCTCCTGCTGGGCAACGCTGCAGTCCACAACTCGCATGTCGCCAGATAAGAAGCACGGGCGTGTGGTTATGGAATCATCCTCCCTACTCTCCTGACTTTGCACTCTCTGACCTTCACCTCTTCCCAGCCATGAAGTTGTTTTTGAAAGGAAAGCGTTTCCCAGATGATGCAGCCTTAATTTCTGAAGTCACGTCGTGGTTGCAGGACCAACCTGGGGTGTTCTACAAAAACGGCTTCCAGAGCTGTATCAAACGATGGGAGAAATGCATAACTCTGGGTGGTTCCTATGTAGAGAAAGACTAATAACTGTGTCAAGTTTCGTTGCTCTACTGCTATGGGTAGTGGGCCAAGGACATTACTTATTGCACGCCCCTCGTGTATATATACGTATATATATATACACACACATATATATATATATATATATATAGAGAGAGAGAGAGAGAGAGAGAGAGAGAGAAGGAGAGAGAGAGAGAGAAAGAGAGACAGACAGACAGACAGACAGAAATATATTTACTACCACTTTTTTGCAATTTTATAAGTTCCAGAAAATGTTTTAATCATAGTCATTTGTTTTTCTTATTTTGCATATGAATTAGAAAATATCTGATATTTCCCCAAAACCTCTGGCCTTGATGGAGAGGAGACTAAAGTTGCTGCTATGGTTTCAAATGATCTGAAATAGCAGCAAGGGGAGACTTGATTCCAAATATTTCTGATATGTTATATTCCCCTTTTTGGTTTTCATACATAAAGTAATTTACTGTGTATAAGGATTATTTGATACTGGAGATATTTATAATCGTACCTTATATCCAAATGAGGGGAAGTATAACACATGATAACTATTTGGAATCAAGTCTCTTCTTATTGTTATTTAAGATCATTGAAACCATAACAGCAAGTTTTAGTCTCCCCTCCATCAAGACCAGAGGTTTTTGGGGTATATATATATATATATATATATATATATATATATATATATATATATATAGAGAGAGAGAGAGAGAGAGAGAGAGAGAGAGAGAGAGAAATGAAGCGCTGGCGCTCTTACGTATTCATAACTTACTAAATATGAAAGTCGTTCAAAAAATCACTATGTTGTAACGCAAAAACTAAAACGTCGAAGAGTTAAATGAGCGATATTTGTGCTCCAGAATTTATTGTTACCATAGTCACAACTATTATCAATGCACTTTTGCCACCTCTTTTGATGCTTTGGTCAAAAAATTCTGGAGTATGCTTTGTCAATCTCTGTTGCCACTCATAAATCGACGACTGACATTAATTGCACCGGCTTCGTAAAAGTTCAGCAGGTGAATGTGAATCGGTTTCATTTTTTCAGCATGGAAGAATTCAATGATTCATCTCTGCTTCTGACGCATGTTTATGACAGAGGTTGCTTTCTTAAAGTCTCACACAGTCAATATTTGCAAGAGATAGATAAAACTTTCAGGTTCATTTATTTATCAAATGTGTCGGTAACTCAGATGATAGTGAATACCGCTTATACTAAGCTTTTTTGTTTTCGATTCTAGCTGATGGTATCCAAGTAATATATTTTAAACTTTTGAATTCACTACTGTATACTGGCTTGTAATCCACGACTAGGTAGAGTAAGATATGTAGCACAGTAAGCAACTAGTCACAGGAGTTGTGTGTTGGGTCCTGAAGCTCTCTTAGTAACGATATGGTAGGAGCAGGATACGAGAGGGAGTGCTACAAGTAACAGGCGTTTGTGCTAACCGATCACGAGTAAATTACAAACATTGACTGGGAAAATAAAAACGAAATGTGCCTCCCTCTAGTCAATATATTCAGCGCTGTTTTGCACTGAAGTTGGATAATCCCTCTGATGCTGATGACACCAGTGTAAGTAACTCTCCTCTCAATTCTTCCTTTTTAGCACACACACACACACACACACACACACACACACACACACACACACACACACACACACACACACTTTATATAAATAAATACCCGGCAACGCCGGGCACCCATGTTAGTATATCTATAAAAGTGAACGTATCTGTGTATTTATCTGTCTGTGTATGTGTCTGTGTGTCTGTGTGTATACATTTCCCTACGCAATAACTCTGTCATTTTTTAGTCTACAGATTCGAAATTTGATATACACGTACTGAGATTTGGGAAAATCTACGTGATCGGTTTTCAGCCAGAGATTTGGCTGTTAAGGGGTCAAAGTTCAACATTTTGACCTTTGAGAAATCTACAAAACTCCACCGACAATTTGGGGTCTAAACATTTGAAATTTTAGATATAGGTTTCTTGGATATGGATCTAACTTAATAACTTGATTTGAGCCCAAAACAACAAATATTAAGGGGGTCATAATAGGGGTCAAATTTTAAAAAAATGACCGTTTTTTTTTTTTTTTTGCTCAGCATACACCTCCAAACACCCGGGCAATGCCGGGCAACCATGCTAGTATATTTATAAAAGTGAACGTGTCTGTGTGTCTAGGTTTCTGTCTATGTACATTTCCCTACGCAATAACTCTGTCAATTTTCAGCCTACAGACTTGAAATTTGATGTACAGGGTAATGAGATTTGGGAAAATCGATGTGATCAGTTTTCAACAAGAAATCTAGCGAATAAGCGGTCAAAGTTCAACAAATTGACCTTTGAGAACTCTTCCAAACTCTTCCGACAATTTTGAGTCTAAACACATTAAATTTTAGATATAGGTTCCTTGGACATGGATCTAACTTAATAACTTTATTGGACCCCAAACAATTAAGGTTAAGGTGTCATAATAGGGATCAAAGTTAAAAAATTGACCCGTTTTTGTTTTTTTTGCTCAACATAGACCTCCAAACATTCGGGCAACGCCGGGAATCCATGCTAGTATATCTATAAAAGTGAAAGTGTCTGTGTGTGTATGTGTGTCTGTGTACATTTCCATACACAATAACTCTGTCAATTTTAAGTCTACACTCGAAATTTGATATACAGAATTACTGAGTGCTAACCGCTTACAGTGAAAACTGCGACCAGCCACAATTTAGAATAGTTAAGAATGATAATCGCCGTAATTCATAATGTCCATCCTCAAATGTTGCCAATCACTTCTCACCTCTAATTTTCCCTTTCTCTCAAAGGGCTGGCACTGGGTCTCTAGATTGACATTCTTCGCATGTTCTTATAGTTAACTTGACTACTGCTTTCGTCATGGCAAAGTAAACTCTTCTGGTTACGTCGCGATCCTGGGCGTTCATTTTCTTGTGAATGTCCATGGTGCGGACCACGTCCAGCTCAGATATATGCACTGCACCGATCAGAGGCTCGGATTCCCCATTGTTCTTTAGGGCATTGAACCATCACTGAGGCACGCGCGTCAGTTGGTCGGCCATGTTGTGAATTGACACAACAAAAGTCACGCCCACTGAGAGTTCGTATTGCTTTACCAGTTCTATTAGTGTGCTTAATCTTCTCTGAATGAACATCCCACTGGCAGCTTTAGTGTGAACTCGCACTTTCCCGCTGAGAGTGTCAGACAACCAGTTGCACACACACACACACACACACACACACACACACACACACACACACACACACACACACACACACACACACACACACTCGCAAGCACACACACAAGCACACGCACACACAAGCACACGCATACAAACACACTGTCTGTCTTTATGTGCAACACCTTAGTTTTCCACTGAAACGCGCAGTCCGTTTAACACGGTCAGATTAATATGTTGCATCATTTTCGGGTCGCAACTAACAAGCGTTCTCTACTGCTGTTCTGTATCTTTCCAATACAAGTCCTCTTGCTAAGGAATAGCATCGATCCATACGTTCAATTTCCGGCCGTCAACGCACTAAATCATTCTGCTTCAATGCATCCACCGTCTCACACATCAAATGCCAGAGTAAAAAGTCTGTCACTTTGTTATCCCAGTCGTTCGTGATAGAAGTACCTCTTCTCTTGATTATCCGGCATGCCACACGCAGCCACGCACAAACCGTGAGGTGCTCAACAAGACTTCCCCACAAGGATAATACGGTTTGTCGTGTGACGATATTAAGGATTTTTGGGACCGTGTTTCTTCTCTTCTACCGTAGGACACCGTACTTTCTTGAGATCGCGTGTGCTATACCCCAGCTGTTCCGGGTTCTTGCAGTTTAATCTAAATCGAACCAAATGTTCATTGATTTGAAACGCGAGCCAACACTTGTCCATCCATGCTCAGAGTTTCTGATCATACTCTGATTTGATTTATGCATCACTCAATATTCGGATATTCCAATGCACAGTCCTTCAGGTATGCAGTTTTCTGACTATTTCTATGGTTGTCTCCAATGGTCAAATATAGCACACTGAAGGTTCATTGATGGAAATAGCCGCACACGTGGGGACTTTCCCGTCACCGATCCGAACTGCACTTGTAGGTCAAACAATAGTTCCTCCCAATGCTTTTATCGCATCGATCCCAACAACGCACTACTATCACGTTATCTTGACATGCTTTCGTTTGTGGAAACGGTAACCACTCTTCTGCCACAGCACGAAGAATCGATATAGATTTGTATCTACTGTTGTGTGCGAGCATTTTGTGTCGATTAATGTCGAACACCGCATTCCATCAATGTAGGTGGTAGTTTCCGGGAACGCCGCATTTACATCTTTCAGGTTGACGTCTTCTTATTCGTTTCCCAAACAGTCTTAAGCCCAGTGTCCAACTATGTCGCATAAGTAGCAATGGGTTCCAAATCTCCGGCAGTCTGAACAGTTTACACTAGTGCTAGGACTGATCCTGTTAGAAATAGCAGACTTATTACTGGGTGGACACGGTTGCGACTATATGGTGGTTTTGGTTCCTAGTCAACATCCTCGATCGATCGATCGATAATAGCACCCTCGATCTCATAATTAAATCTGCCGTGGTTAGTCTCGACATTTGGTTCCTGCTGGAGTTCGATGGAGATGACAACAGCGGACCCCGTAACAAAATCCAGTTTTACACGCCTTTCCAGACCAATTCCCTCGAATCCAGCCAACAGTCTTATATTTACGTATACGTCAACCTGCTCGCCAGCCTATCTAACTACGGTCATCATCCTAATGGTTGTAAATTCGTGAATGCTTCTTTTAACTGGGATTTTATCTTCTCCGCATCGAGTTAGTCACTTTCGTCTATTTTCGAGTCGAGGGCCAATGCACCTCCTGCAGATACATTGAGAGCAAGTTCGCCATATAACCCACCTTCTGAAATCTCACTACCAGCTCTTCAGTCACGTTACTATATCTCCATCGCCGGTAAACGGCTTTTTTTCTGCAAAGGGCACACAGCAACCGTAAACGTTTATTGCTTTGACCCTCTATACCATTATGTCAAATATTTTAATTATTTGTTTATTTACTTTCTAATATACAGGAAACTATTACATATACTGAACAAGATGGAAGAATAAAATTAAAAAGCAATGAAACCATCTATTTGTTTAAAAAGGCATTTTAATGTAAACTGAATAAGAGGTATAATGGTTACCATTTAATCTTTCTTGTGTGATTATTTTAATTAATCCAGTGATGATTCTATGTTGTGGAGAATATATCTGATTATAGAGATCAAATTTGTAGGGGATTATAATAACACATTTCATTTCTTTGGACCGACGAGAATGTACAACCCCTTATTACACCATTTTTGTTTCATGTGTTTCAGGTATACTCTAGTTTATGTAGTTCCAGAATATAGCTGACTATGGGGGGGGGTCTATCTTCAAAACCCTGTAAGAGGTTGTGATAAATTTCGGTTCTAAAAACATTCAGTATAAACGCGGACTAAACGCTTTCCTTTAACACAACAGATAGTACATTTTGATCCTGACGAGAAGACCAAGAAAATATATTTTACTTCGTGCTTCACGTTCGATACAACAGCAACATTAGCTGAATTAATTTTTATTCACTTTCCTTGATCGAGCGAAAGGGGTGAAGGATAGTAATGTACGTGTGAAGATATAGATGCCCTAAATTGTTGTAATGTTAGCATTGTTGTGTAAGTACTTGTAGAATTTTGCATGTATCAAATATGGAAATACACACACACATGCACACGCACACACACACACACACACACATATATATATATATAATTAAAGATAGATAGATAGATAAATGTAAGTAAATTACATCACTATCTATTTCTTCGTTAATTGTTACTACCGAAATACCTGTTATACACCATAAATATGTGGAAGGTGTTTGCTGTTTTACTACCTTTTCGTTATCATATCGAACGGAGGCAGAAAAGTATACTTGGCAAAGCTTAACGAAGCACCAGTCTTACTCGTTAGTTCTATCAAAAATCTTTCTCTTAGAATTGAAACGCACCCAACCCGAGAGGAGAAAACTTAAAAGGAACTATTTTTTCAATTATTTAAACAGTTAAAGGCCAACTGTTTTATAGATAACTGTATCTTTTCGTATTATAGACCCTTTTAAATATTAGTGACGAATTAGGGTTATAGATTTAAGCCATATCCTACCGAGGAGTAGAATATGGTAAGGATTTCAGCTTGTCAGAATCAGTGGAGACGCAAGGAAAAGTCTATAAACATCATCTGTAAATTGTTTCATAACCAGCAATGATACACGATCCATAAACAGTCTTTGTGTCACCTCTGCTCTCGTGGCGGATAAGCGAGGTGTAAATGTGCGATGCGAGATATGTCGCTGGCACGTGACCTAACCTTGTGCCGGTTTCAGTATTTTTTCTTAACACATAGCAATAAACAAATAAATGACAAATAAATGTAAGAAAAATAAAATAAAAATAAAACGAATATGTGAGTTCCGCGATCTGTTTACAAACAAAACGATCCTATATTATAAGGGGCTTTCAGATCACCGAACTAGACAGCCAGCTGAGGCCGCCCTCATGCATCAATGGTAAAGACAACACTTGTCGTACGACCTTTCCGAGGCGGTGTGGCTGTCTCAAGACGGGCATTAAATTGACAGTGGTTGCTGACGGCAGCTGCCCCTAAATGTGGGACACGAACGGCGAACATTTCGTTGCCTTTGTTCAAGCCTCTAGTTGATCTCCCGCTTCGAAGACAGGCGTTATCATTTTGGCAAATGAGGAGTGAACAAAAGCTCGCGATTAGATGATAAAAATAAGATAAAATGAAAGGCGACAGGAACCAATAGTCATTAGAAAATGTGCTTTCTGTCTGTCTCTCTCTCCCTCTCCTTCTATTTATTATTCTTTCTTTCTTTAACTTGCATATCCATGTTTCTTTTCTTTCACTTCCTGCACGTTTACCCTCTCCCCCATCCATCCTGCCGCTTTCATTCTCTCTGATTCGCTCTCACTCATCCTCTTTTTCTCACTCATTTGTTTCTCATTCTCTTACTCCTTCTCTCTCTCATTTTTGCTCTCTTTCCCTTTCTGTGCCCCCCTTTTTTTTTTGCTTATTCATAGCCTTTCTCCTCCCAACCTCTCTATCTCTCCATATCTCTCATTTCTCTCCTTCTCTTTCCCTCTCTCTCTCTTTCCCTCTTCTTCATCCATTATCTTCCCCTACAGAATAATTACAAGAATTCCGAAGTTTTCCAGGAATTTATCAGGGCCTCTGTGTTCTCCGAAATTATTCTTATTTTTCTAATTTGTATAATTTTTAGTTTTCATCCCACGAATAAAATAAAAGGTAACGCGTATGAAACTGTCTATATTGTATGAAGAGCAATAAAAATAAACATATTACAGATGGATGTAGAGAAAGTATAGAAATAACTATCATATACTGACATTCATGTAAAAAAATGTGTAAACTTTATATATATATATATATATATATATATATATATATATATATATATATAAAGAAAAGTGTATAATTGATGTGCGATAATAGGTTTTTGTAATTCTAGCGACGTTTTGTCACGTTGCAGTGACTTGAGTGATTGTTGTTACGGTTTCACATCTCGCTAAGTTAAACCACGCAAAACATGTGCACATTGATAATACACACACATACACACACACGTATATATATATATATATATATATATATATATATGCGTCTATATATATATATATATATATATATATATATTATAAACTAACATACATACACACACGTATATATATGCATATATATATATATTTATACATATAAATATATATATATATATATATATATATATATAAACTAATATTATCATCAGAAAAAATCCATATTTCTGATGATCAATTTGGTTGAGCTATTCCTGGCGATCAATTCAAGTTACAAGAAATATTACTGGAATAGCATCCCGAGGATCAGAAGAAACTAGATGTTCCACTCGCTGGATATCAATTGACTTGCGTTTTGTTTGTCACAGGAAAGTCACAAAAAAAGCGTGACGATTATCCACACGACAAACAAAAACGGGTTAGAATTTCGTTTGAAACTTGTTTTCGAAATAGTAAACGAATAATCAAGATTGACTTCATTTCTCCCAACTATCGGATTCTGTTACCAAGATATGCGTTTGATACATTTCAGAAAGAAAAGGTGACTGAGTGGACCCTAGAGTAATTCGACTATATTTTACTCGGTTTTAAAGTTGCTAAACTTAAATATCACCTACTGTTCCTATATTTATGCCTCAATAATTCAGCTACAATAAAGGCTTTTAGTCCAACTTTTGCGGAAGTCAATTAGGCTATTTTTATATAAATGATAAAATAATACATTAATAATAAAAAATGTAATAGCAAGAATATGCCCCCTCTGGTAGCATGTTTTTGATCGGGCATGTAATGTGCGCGTTGAGGTTTCTCATGAACAACCGATTATGAAAATTTCTTGACGTATGCTGCATACTCGAACGAAAGGTAATGCCCATGTGGGTAGTCCCATGACAACAGAGCATATATTACTGTACTCTAGAAAAAGTAATAGGCAATGAATGAGGAGAATATATTATGATTGCAGAACAGATACTATAGTATATCTTCCGAACGGTAATATGGAATGCCAGAGAGTATAAAATAATGAGAACAGATACTACAATTACCTATCTATCCACTAAATTGATAACTGAGACACTATAGTCAACTCAACTAATCCTTAAACATAGTACACTACTTCAATTATTAAAAGTGTTAGTATAGTTTCAGCTTTGGACAGACGGATATCAAATTTGCAATGTAAATAGATTATTCGTAGTATTTGGATTCATCGGACTACTGCGCTCATCTTGAGTGTGATTTTCACAACGTTTTAGTCGATGTAACCTCCGACCTTCAGGTGTATCTTGTCAAAATCGGGAATGTTTCTGTCGAACTCGGAAATTTGAATGGAATTTCGAACAGAACCTTTTATTTACTTCACAAGGGTAGCATGCTCTTGTTCCGCCAGCCATGGAGCCAGTAGAGTAATTCGCAATTGCATTTTTAAATTAACATTACTGTTTTAGTGACAGTAATATTAATATTTTATCGATTTATGATAAATCTGATTCTCGAAAAAGCTTCATGTACAATCTAGTGTAGCGTTGGCATATATAGGTTATTAGCATAAATGCAGGTATATGGACAAATATGTTAAACGATGATATAAATTAATTTACCTACTTTAGTCAATAGTAATTTGCGGCAAAAATACGATTACGACATCAAAATGAGATTATTTATGGGCCCCGAAATGTGTTTCTTTTCTCTATTCGAGGCTTTTTTTTTAATAATTGAGTTTAATTCTCATTTTCTAGATTTGTGTCATAAGCCTATCGTATAAAATATTAAAATTATTAACCTAAATTAATTAAATCGTCTTAATATCGTTGATATATAGTTTGAACCTCATTATAAGAAAAAAACGTCATCTTAATTTTATAAAATCGAAAATGTACGGGTTCTAATCTTGTTAAAAATGACAAATAACATTCGAATCTTTGATCTACGAATTAAACTTAGCCTATATTTTAAAGTATTATATATATATATATATATATATATATATATATATATATATATATATATATAATAGCAGGGAAACCCCGATGTTGTCAGGGATTTAATGAGGATTAACAAATGTTCCATCCTCCATTATTTTATTGTCATCGAAATTGGTGAAATAACCCATTTTCTTAACAAAATCTATTAATTACCTGCTCTAATTAGGGATACCCTCCTCGCAACGTAGGGGGAAGAAACTTCATATGCCTCCTCGCAGTTACTTATTCCACAATACATTGCACTGTAGAGAACCTATTGTCGATTTTATAAAATTATTTTATATATAATGGCCTGAATTAATGTTTAAAGTGAAAATGTCAAATATTATGTTTCAATTGTACTTTAAATAAAAACATTCCATTTGAACGTGCGTCTGTCTTATTAAAGAACCTACCGTTGGTTTTATTCGCCGAACGCATTTTTTGTGCGTTGTTCAAACTTCTCAAATGCACTTGTGATGATAAACTGTGTAAAGTGGTAACTTTGGTCAAAATCGGACTGTTCCATCTTTAATGGTTTTTTTTTCATTTATCGATTTCCGATGATTATCAGAGGCTTTCCGGTACAAAAACTATCTACGAACACTCCCAGACACAGGAAATACATTTATGTGAAATTGGAATAAATCGGCCCAGCCGTTTTGGAGTGCTTAAGGAACGAATTCACAGACACATAATGTTCATCTTTATATATATATATGGTAACTTCCTTAAGTCTTGACAGACTATGAAAACCCACTGTAAAGGTGTCTGCACGTGAGTTGTGCAATCTTTTACCACACCTCTCCAGAGTCAGCGTTGTTAAATAGTAGCAAATGGAGGTTCCTCTTGCATGCGAGGCAAGCACTCTACCAACTGAGCAAACGCCCCACACACAAAAAATTCTATTAACCAACACAGATAAAGCGAATCGCGCCGAACTCCGACTGTGAAATGGACTACTTCGTCTCGACAAGGGACGCGGTCATCCAACCAGCTAATAACCCCAAGCCGAGGTCTAACAAGTAGGAGTTTCAACTCGAAAGGACGATGCCATTCAGCAATGCTAACCTAGCGAGTAAATTATGATAGGATTTTCAGAATGGGAGAGATTATATATAATAAATTCCACAGCCAAATAACGTCAGAGCCCACAAGAGTTATAATAGTCAACGAACCGGAAGTCCAAGACTCATGTGTCGCTCTCATTTGGGCTCATCAGTAAGACAACTGATGAGCCCAAGTGAGGGTAAACTCGTATCTTAGCCTTTCGGTTTGTTGACTGTCATAGCTCTTGTGGGATGCGACGTTATTTAGCTGTGGAATTTATTATATACTAGCTGTACCTACCACGCGTTGCTGTGGCTCAATTTGGTGTAATGGAAAAATCTAATAAACAGAGAAAAGTGCATGTTCCTTATATTGTTAGTACAGCAATCCACTCCAAAAGTAAAAAAGAAAAATGAAAAAAAGCGGTACTCTTGCAGAATCTGACCCGGATCCTTAGGAGTTTCCATCAATCATGACTTGGGCTCGACCAGCAGTCAATAGATTAAGCCGAACGTTGCTTAAATGTTGGAATGGTTAATCGATTTTTTTGTGGTTTTTGTAATCAAAAATGTTACTTTTCAATTAATATTTTGCTGAGGGGAGGGGGCGGTTACTATACACAGATTCGAAAAGTTGTCCAAAAACAAATAAATGTAAGCAAAGGTAAGGTAAGTTACGTTTCTACATAACTGGATAATTTGTTAGTGTTTTTATTTAATTTAAAATTGTTTAATCAGCTCGGAAAAGCACACAGTGTTTATCAATGTATTTGAAAAAGACAAATGACCGTGGACTCTGTTGAATCTGTTAACTTTGGGAAAATAAGTAAAAAACAAAAAAAAACTATACATAACAGTATAAGAAACCATGACATAGGCTAACATATTTGGTGTGTTTCTGACAGTATATTGTATAGTTTTTTAGTTTTTAACTCATTTTCCCAAACAACGTAATCAACAGTGTCCTCCACCATTTGTATTTTTCAAATACACCGATAAACACCGTTTTTCGAGTCGACTAAACGTTACATTAAATCAAACGGGTTTGTATTACTAAACACAGATCCGAAAAAGTTGTCGAAAAATACATATATAACAAATAACTGTTATCTAAGGCAAAATAAGTTACGTTTCTACCTAACTGGAGAAGCTAGTTTAGTAGAAAAGTAACTTATCTTGCCTTTGATAATATTTGTTATACATTTGTTTTTTGGCATTTTTTTCGAATCTATGTGTACAGTAATACAAACCAAATAAGAACACAAATACATATGCAGTTAGGTAGATAAGTAACTTATCCTGCCTTTGAGGTCCACCTACACAATTTGTTTTCAAATTACTACTTTTAAGCGTTTTCGACAATGCTGAATAAAGTACTTTTCGAGATCTAAAGACCCGTGCTATGCTCTATAATTCACTAGCGACCATGAATAAACACCGGCTTTCAGAATAAGCAACGGCTACCCACCCATGTTAAAAATTGTGGAGGTGGACCTAAAGTAAAAATTTACCTCTTATGTTTTTGTTTTTTAGTTTTTTTTTAAATTACTACTCTCAAAGGTTTACGACGATGCTGAATAAGAAAAGCTTATTTACAATTTGCAGAGGCAAGTAGTTTTCGAGATACAAAGACCTGTGCTATGCAGTATAATTCACTGGCGTCCATGAATAAACAACCAAACCTCCCAATATTTAGGACGGCTTTTGGAATAATTTCCCCATGTTTAGAACAATCTCCCCATGTTTAGAACGGCTTTAGGAATAAACACCCTAAATGTTCCCATGTAAAGAACGGCTTTCAGAATAAACAACGCCTACTCACCCATGTAAAAAAATTGTGGAGGTGGAACTGAAGTAAAAATTAACTTTTTTTTATTTAAATTAATTGTTAGTTTAAATTACAACGTCAATGTGTACCACGGTTTTAATAAAGGAAAAACATTCATAATTTCTTATATAAAAACCACTTGGGAAGAAAAAACGTACGTTCAAGTTTTATGGAAAAAAAGAAAAAAAGAAAACATTTTCTCACGTATGCTTTAAAGCACAGCGGTATTGTGTACGACGGTTGTAATAAAGGAAAAGCATTCATAAAAACAACTGGAAAAAAAGTGTACTTTCAATTTTGTCGAAATAAATTGTATTAAAAAGAAAGAAAGAAAAGAAAACATTTTTCTACGTTAAAATGTAACAATTTTGTGTTTTACGTTTTTAACGATTGTTAAAAAAAGTTTATTTTTATACGCACATCAGAATCGTTAATTTTCCTCATTTCCAATAATTTTATCGTAACGACCGTCACATGTCAAAAATAGGGAATGGTTTCTTTTATACTTATCGATTAAACAAATAATGAAATATTGTAATTCGGAAATCATCAACTCGTGGTGCAAAAGCGAAAAAAAAAAGATAAAAAAAGGCATAAATAACCCTTTGATTCGCTTTAATCCAACGGTGCGTTTCATACAGTCCATTCCATTTTTATACGAATCATGTAATGTCTTGATTTTTAATCCTTATTAAGGTCAAAATCGGAGGGGAAAAATGAATTCGTTTTATATATATATATATATATATATATATATATATATATATATATATATATATATTAGCATGAATTCATTATATATATATATATATATATATATATATATATATATATATATATATATATATATATATATTAGCATGGGTGACCAGCGTTTCCCAGGTGTTTGGAGTCTAAGCAAAAAAAAAAAAAAAGTGGTAGTAGGAAGGCATGTACTAAATTTGCCAATGGTTTTAATAAATCACATGTCATAGGACGAATTGCATAAAGGGCGAATAATAAAGTAATAGGAAGAGGGAATGAAATGAAAAAAAGAGAGAGGATACGGGTGAAGAGAAAGTGTGTTAGAGAGAGAGAGATGGGGAAAGATAAGGAAAGAGTGAAAAAGGCAGAGGGAGAGAAAATATGGCCGTAAATTTACTAGAATATGTATTTTTTGTTCAAGACAGTGGTTTATCATTGTGCCTATTATTTTATAAATATTTATTTCTATTATAGGCTTGGCTTGGGAAGTAGTCAGTACCGCAAACAAGCATTGCGAAAAATTGCTAAAGATTCAATTGGCTAAAGAGAAACGTTAACCGCAGGGACGAAGTTGACTATGAATGGATGGAAATCATCGCCATGTTTATTTGTTTTAAAATAAATATGGCGATGATTTTTAGCCGGTTATGTTGTAAAAAAAATTAGGAATTATAAAGACGCATCCATTCGATTGTGCGTTTACTAATTACAATGCTATAAAAATAGTAAGCAAGATAGACCAACAACTGGGAGCCTGAGTCTTTTACAGATATGCGTGAACGCATTTAAATTTGTTCTTTCAGACTTAATTTATATTTACGTGTACAGCCATGGGTAGAAATGATGAAAAAATAAAAATTATCTTTCCCTAGTTTTTGCACTAATATTCATTTACAAAATTCATAAAATCATATTAGGAAATTACCTTAGTAATTTAATTTTTCACATCGAAATTATCATTTCTGATGACCTTAATTTAGAGTGAAGAATTTGTTTGCGCTTTCATTAAAGTTAGCAGAGGTTGTCTGACTTACTATTTGCTTTCTCAGTTCCCTTCACCAATTGAAATGATTTCGATCGGAAGCGACAACAAGACATTTCTTTTACTTGCTATATTTTCTGTGATGAGACAGATGTATTCTTATGTATATAGAAATAAATACATATCGATATTTTATTAAAGAGTAGAGGATATATATATATATATATATATATATATATATGTGTGTGTGTGTATGTATATATGTGTGTGTATGTATACATATATGCACATATATATGTGTGTATACACACACACACATATATATATGTGTGTGTGTATGTATATGTGTGTGTATATATACATATATACACATATATATGTGTGTATACACACACGCATATATATATATATATATATATATATATATATATATATATATATATATATATATATAAGAGGTGCATTAAATAAGAGTTTGTTTCGTAAGACATTTTTTATTGATAATAGACACATGAAAATTATCCTCTTGAAAATGATCTCCGACTTCAGTCCACTTGTTGCACCGTTCCAACAAATGCTGGGGGGCGCTATGGAAGTCCTCTTGCGTGAGCGTGTCGATGACTCTCGTCACAGCCTCTTTTATCTCTTCAATTGTCTCATAACGGCAGCCTGTAAGGCTTTTCTTTAACTTAGAGAGTAACGTGTAGTCACAGGGAGCAAGTTCATGTCTATAGAGAGGGTGAAGAATTGTCTTGATGTTTATCCTGATCAAGTAGTGTGTGATAAGAATTGAGTTATCCTTGGAACAACTTCTCCAAATCTTCCGCATTGAACCTGAAGTCATAAAAAAGTGGTCATTCACCTCATAAGATGTATAGCAATACGACACTGACATTTTTATGAGCCAAAAAATCTGTATGAAAATGCACCGAAGTTTTCATGTTTTGAATTGAAAACGAATTGAATTGTAAAATAAAAAAAAAATCTTGGTCAACTTAGCCTTATATATATATATATATATATATATATATATATATATATATATATATATATATATATATATATATATATATATATGAGAGCGAGAGAGTGAGAGCGAAAGCAAGAAAGACACTGAGGGAGAGAAAAAAGACTGAGAAGCAGAAATAGGAAGTGAGGAATACATGTGAGTTCACGAAGAAATGCTATTTATTCATTGCTCGTTTATTCGCCGACGACGACAGGATCCATATATTATGGACGAATTAAGTGTATGCAGTTCAGCTGAGATCAACGACATGTTCATGGTGACCGTGTGAATCAACCTCGGATTCTTACGCAGGTCATTAATATCACAATTGCTTTGGTCGTGTAGCAATCTAATTAGCACACAAAACCAATCCTCTGCTCTATTTTGTCTTTTTTAATATATAAAGCGAGTCGTAATTCTATACGTGTGTGTGTTATAAATCAGAAACTACATAGGATGTTATTATTAACATAAACCTAAATCTAACCCAGAAGCTGCTTGTGGATTCGTTAGGAGGACTGCGTATGTTACCACAATTATCATTAGTTATAGTTTCTAGGAAAGTTCACATAGCGATAGGGTAGATCACCATAACAAAGAGAGAGAGAGAGAGAGAGAGAGAGAGAGAGAGAGAGAATGAAAAGAAGCATAAATTATAGTCAAAAGAATAAATATAAGGAAGTACCAAAAATTAAAAAATATATATTTAGAATAAGATAATGCAATAAATAAAGAAATAAAATATTAGACATAAAAGGCTACATGTTTTGGCTTCGATGATAGATGATGGCATCTAAGTCGCATTTATGTTTTTTATTTTTGTAAACCATACTATATGTGTGATACAATCTTATCTTATATATAAAACTCACTATATCTATGTTTCAGTGTGTCTGTTTGTCTCTATTTTTTCAAAGTGCATTTCCATCGAGATGCAACGTTGAAAGTGGCTCAAGCGAGGAGAGGATTGCATTTTTTGCATCATTGTTTTATCTACACAAAATCACCTTGTTTCTGTGTGTGAGGAAGCGTCTACACAAATATATATGACGATAGCTCAAACTTTAACAACGAAGGCTAGATACCTATTTGTTTTGATTTCAATTCTATCTGATGACACCCAAGTCAAATATTTTAATTATTTTTGAAATCAACACTATATATTGTGTACAATATAATAATCACCACTATATATTGGGTACAATATAATAATCAACACTATATATTGGGTACAATATAATAATCAACACTTTATATTGGGTACAATATAATAATCAACACTATATATTGTGTACAATATAATAATCACCACTATATATTGGGTACAATATAATAATCACCACTATATATTGGGTACAATATAATAATCACCACGCTATATTGTGTACAATATAATAATCAACACTTTATATTGGGTACAATATAATAATCAACACTATATATTGGGTACAATATAATAATCACCACTTTATATTGGGTACAATATAATAATCAACACTATATATTGGGTACAATATAATAATCAACACTATATATTGTGTACAATATAATAATCACCACTTTATATTGGGTACAATATAATAATCACCACGCTATATTGTGTACAATATAATAATCACCACTTTATATTGGGTACAATATAATAATCAACACTATATATTGGGTAAAATATAATAATCAACACTATATATTGGGTACAATATAATAATCACCACTTTATATTGGGTACAATATAATTATCACCACTTTATATTGGGTACAATATAATAATCAACACTATATATTGGGTACAATATAATAATCAACACTATATATTGGGTACAATATAAAAATCAACACTATATATTGGGTACAATATAATAATCAACACTATATATTGGGTACAATATAATAATCACCACTTTATATTGGGTACAATATAATAATCAACACTATATATTGGGTACAATATAATAATCAACACTATATATTGGGTACAATATAATAATCAACACTTTATATTGGGTACAATATAATAATCACCACGCTATATTGTGTACAATATAATAATCACCACTTTATATTGGGTACAATATAATAATCAACACTATATATTGGGTACAATATAATAATCAACACTATATATTGGGTACAATATAATAATCACCACTTTATATTGGGTACAATATAATAATCAACACTATATATTGGGTGCAATATAATAATCAACACTATATATTGTGTACAATATAATAATCACCACTTTATATTGGGTACAATATAATAATAAACACTATATATTGGGTACAATATAATAATCAACACTTTATATTGGGTACAATATAATAATCAACACTATATATTGGGTACAATATAATAATCAACACTATATATTGAGTACAATATAATAATCAACACTATATATTGGGTACAATATAATAATCAACACTATATATTGGGTACAATATAATAATCAACACTTTATATTGGGTACAATATAATAATCACCACTATATATTGGGTACAATATAATAATCAACACTATATATTGGGTACAATATAATAATCAACACTATATATTGGGTACAATATAATAATCGCCACTTTATATTGGGTACAATATAATAATCAACACTATATAATGGTGCAATATAATAATCAACACTATATATTGGGTACAATATAATAATCAACACTATATATTGTGTACAATATAATAATCACCACTTTATATTGGGTACAATATAATAATCAACACTATATATTGGGTACAATATAATAATCACCACTTTATATTGGGTACAATATAATAATCAACACTATATATTGGGTACAATATAATAATCAACACTATATATTGGGTACAATATAATAATCACCACTTTATATTGGGTACAATATAATAATCAACACTATATATTGGGTACAATATAATAATCAACACTATATATTGGGTACAATATAATAATCAACACTATATATTGGGTACAATATAATAATCACCACTTTATATTGGGTACAATATAATAATCAACACTATATATTGGGTACAATATAATAATCACCACTAAATATTGGGTACAATATCATAATCGGCAGAGTAGTAGCTCTGTAACAATAAACAAAGAATCTGCAGAAATTAAAATTTCATATTTAAGCGTATTTTACGACTGAACAAAAACAGCAGCCATCCGGCTCGCGTATGTATATATATGTATATAAATATATATATATATATATATATATATATATATATATATATATATATATATATATATATATATATATATAAAAATTTCCATGCTCCGATCATACTGATAAGTCTTAGAGAGAACAACACACTATTTATGGATATGTATATTTAATGTATATTTTATGCTCTTTGTTGGATGGACCACTGTCTTGCGAAGGAAATTGTTATTTCTCTTCAGCGCTAATGTAATTGAGTAGCTCTGATTATCAGGGGAAAATAATTAATGAATACTTTGATTTTAATACGATATAATTTCCCCACAATACATGACGCTATAATAGCTTAATCGATAGAGAAACGGACACTAGTGTCTGCATTTTAAATCTCGTTGCACCTAGCCATACTTACGAGTGGTAAAAATGACGAAGCACGTATCTGTGGAAAAATATATTTTACACACACACACACACACACACACACACACACACACACACACACACACACACACACACACACACACACGCACGCACACACACACACGCACACATATATATATTATTTAGGGAATTATTCCGATATTTTGCTCGATTCCGATACAAGGACTGATGCTGTTCTAAATTCCCGATTCCGATACAATTATCGACTGTGATTCTTTTTAAATTTCTAAATATTGAGTTCTTTATTAACAGGTGGGAGGGATCGAATTACCGTAAAAATCATGTAATTTGTGACTATATTTTCGCAAACGTAAAAATACAGTTGGTGGTGTGATTTATAAATTTTAGTTTTACAGTCAAAAAATGTATAAATATGTATCGTTATATACGAGCCATTGATATTATGTTGTAAACAATAACAAACAAATAAAGAAACAATGAAAGAATCGTTTTCGGCATCGGAAAATAGGCACAAATTTTTCCGGTTCCGATATCGATTTTGATGCCTAAAATATTCTAAAGTTTTCGATTCTTGATTCCCATTTCGATAAATTGTCCCAACAGTAATATATATATATATATATATATATATATATATATATATATATATATATATATATATATATATATATATATATATATGTGTGTGTGTGTGTGTGTGTGTGTTATTTTTTATTACCATTTTATCTGTTTGGTTACAACTGTTTCGGATGTTGAACCATGTTACGATCCAACAGCCTCGTCAGATCTTACAGAAATGGTTGTTAGTATTAGGAAGAAGTGTTTTAGAAGAAATACCTAATAGTTATTAGGCTGTTGGTTCGTAAACATGGTCCAACATCCGAAACATATGTAACCAAACAGATAAAACGGTAATAAAAAATAAAACGCATATTTGCTCTGCAAAAGTATTGAGCACTCTCTTAGGTTTTTACTAATTACCAATTTTAACACACACACACACACACACACACACACACGCATATATATATATATATATATATATATATATATATATATATATATATATATATATTAGAAGGAATTAAACCTGGGGTCTAAAGAGCAGAGTTTCGTTTAATAATTAAAAATCAGTTTCAAAAGGAAAAACAAAATCAACTCGATTGTACGATCGTTTCGCAAATGATGTTCATTTTATTGAAATTGACAATACGTATTGAAAATAAATTGACAAAATTTTTGTCCTTTAAAACAAAGTCTCCTCATCAGCAAAAAAAGGGGAAGGGGAACTTAAAGACACCAAAATAAAACTAGTATTTTAGTCGTGAGTAAGACAGGTATTCCTTATTTTGTTCCAGTACAACATTTTGTTTCAGTTCAGTCAGTCTATCTTTTGGCATGCTGCTATATCGTGTCTCCGAATGATTAAAATAATTACTTGTACTTTCAAAATGCTGTTCAAATGTACGGTTAATCAGTCTTCATGGTTGGAACGCTAAATTTAACGATCCAACGATAAAGACTGATTAACACTCATTGTTTCAATAAAATGAACGTCGTTTCCGAAGCGATCGTAAAATCGAGTTGATTTTGTTTGTTTTTTTCTCTTTTAAAACTGATTTTTAATCCACAAATATGAATCGTTTTACTATATATATATATATATATATATATATATATATATATATATATATATATATATATATATGCGTGTGTGTGTGTATATGATGATTGCTGCATCTTTCCAGATGATCGCCGTCACACTGAGTTCTTCCAATCTTGCCGTCCATGCCATCTCAGATGACTCTGCACCCCTGCCGCAGATTTGCACATCCTGAAGCAGATGTGACACACAAATTGAGTAATTTCCATCGCCCCTGTGTAGATTTGTGACTGTGTACCTCCAACTGGTCAAGTCTATACACGTTGCCACTCCTCCATCGCCATAGGACTTGTAATAGAAATAAACGACAGATGAGGATAAGATAGTAAAAGATAAAAGATAGATAGATCTCAAGTAACATCTGTACATCGTTGTATTAAAGTGGCAAGCGCTTGTACGACACGAGTGCCACTCTCTAAGTCTCAGCAACAATAACCCAGTGACAAGCCATTGCAAGATGACTAGTAATTGCTTTGACCGCAGATTTATTGTAGGAGTTGTCCTCTCCTAGAAGGATTGCCTCCACCACGGCTTACAGGAGCTCCTTCTACCCCGCTAATGTCATTTACTCATGACTGGGGCTTAGGTAACTGGGCACCAGAGCATGGTCCACACGCCGGTGGGTCATGAATGCCGCAGTCAACAGGGCCTAAGCTCCTCTGGAGGTTTCTGTCAGGGTTACCTCACCCTTGCCCTTTGGTTCAAAAACCTTATCCCACAAGGCAGTGGGGATTCAGTTTTCTGGCGTTGAACACTCGCCATTCACCAAAGCCCCGTTAGCACGGCAGAGCTCACGACGTGCACGTGGGGATGATTAGATTGGGAGAAGCTATATATGACGCTAGAGCATTTGTGTGCTTTTAACACACGCCCACACTAATCCTTGAGCTCTGTATATATATATATATATATATATATATATATATATATATATATATATATATATATATATAGAGAGAGAGAGAGAGAGAGAGAGAGAGAGAGGGAGAGTATATATATATATATCTGTATATATATATATTTATATATATATATATATCTGTATATATATGTGTGTGTGTTTGTGTGTGTGTGTGGTGACGCTCTGTTTGTATTCTCTACTTCAACAACGATATTTTTATAATTATCTAATTGCCCATTTTAAAAGTTAAGAGACAAAGAAAGCAGAACATATGGTGGCATTCTTTCACTAGATTGCCGAAACTAGTGATTATTTTCTTAAATGTTTTACTTAAGCGGCTCACATATATGTATGTTAAAAGAATTAGTTTTTGTCGTCTATATCTGTACAAAATATATAAATCCACACAAAATATGTTGCATATATGTATGGAAATGTGAGAATCATAAAACCAAGCAATTAGTCATTAATTTTTTTTCAATAATATGTAAATTAGCAATCTAATTATTTCTGTTTTTTATCTCATGATAATGGAAATAGAAAAGTCATATGAAAAATTGGTCTCACTTTTATTAATAATTTAAAAGATGGTAACGTATAAATCAAACAATAACATCGTAAGAATAATTCTACTTGGCTTTTTATTACTTAATATTTAACTTCTCTGCCTAAGGCAGAAACTGTAAATTATAAAGAGAATAATAATATAACATTTCATCATTATAATTGTGAAATAAAATTCTCGAAAAAGTAGAACTTGACGCAAGACAGAAGTTTAAACGACCCCATCCCATTGTGCCATATAGATATTAAAATAACGGACATTTTTCACTTTGACTGAATAATGGTCGAGACCTTCAGATTACACAGCAAAAATTAGAATTCGTCCAAAGGAATTGTTATTTCATCAATACAAACTGGATAAGCCGATTTAACTTCCTGTTGCATTGCTGAGTTGTTTTTCTTATTTTTTTGCTACATAAACTTCTTCGACATCTTTGTGATGATATGTTGGTCGAAATCTTCATCTTTCTCTCCCAGCTTGTAGCTGCAACTAACGACAACGTAAGAATACTACGACAACAATGATACTCAAGGGGGTTGCTTCTTGATGTTATATTCCTTCATTCCCCCACAGAATTGTACGAGTACATAAAGACTTCCCATCGCTCCCTTCTTCTAAACAAAGACGAAATTTCGAAAAACTCAACCTGAATAATGGGTGAGTCGTTCTGATCTGAAAACATTAGCAGCAAAAATTAAGAAAATAACATTCGACCAAAGAAATTGTTATTTATAAGTTTTAACTGGCTGAAAGGCTACGATCTTGAAAGAAAAATATCACAAAGTTCATAGCGCTAAGACAACTACTTTTGAAAACTGTCTTAATGTATTCTAAATGTTTATTATGAACACCGCTTTAAATTTCTGTATCAATGTTTACTCTCCAAATCAAACCGATTTGACTATTGCAAGAGTCGTCACACTCATAATGAACTGCTCCATTATATAGCTTCTATTAAAAAAGAAACGTAATCGTACGAGTATAATCTTTAAACTAACAATAGCGTGCATGATCTTATGATGTTTATGTTAATATAATTGCACGGTGACTTATTGTCTTTTTGTGTATGTGCTTTTCTCGCCTCTACCTGAATTTGACATTATTATTATTATGATTATGATTATGATTATTATTATTATTATTATTATTATTATTATTATTATTATTATTATTATTACAAATAGTAGTAGTATTTATTTGTTTATTAATGTAGATTAATAATAATCGAGTATTTATTGAAATTAAAAAAAATCCTATCGTGTAAAATAAAGTGTAAAATAAATCCTATAAAAATAATTTAAATCAAATGTACCAGGATGCATTTCGATTTCTTTGTAAGTAATTTAGTCATTTTAATCATCTGTAAATAGCTGAAAAGGAAGAATGAATTACTTTGAAAACTGTCACATAGAAAGTCGTTTAACGTGACTTAAAAATTCTTAGCATATTCTCATGTAAACGTTGGACGTTTCGCATGTTATTTACATTCAATCCTTTCACAATAAAAGTTTCAAACAAGTTAAGAAAATTTTGTTTCGATGTCAAATAATTCGGTTCAATAATTTATCTAAAAAATTAATGACAGAACGATGTCCTTATATTTAAATTATTTTTTAAAAAAACCTATAATACCGACCACGTACTACGTACTAAAAGAGTGGAATTATGAAGAAACGCACTTTGAATATACGCATGCCATATGAAGCCTCACCTCCAATGGAGACATAATGCAATAGATTTGAAACAAAGAATACAGAAAATCAATAGATCAATCCAAGATAATGTGATTGGGTTCTATCGCTTATAAGCCACCGGCATCCGGCAATTTAGCATTAACATGTCTGCGGAACACATATTTAGAACATCATAATAATTTGATTAGAGAAATCAAAAGCAAACATCAATGAAATTAAAAGGATTCTCTGGCAGATGCAGTCAACAATAAATGAATTACACAACCAGAATTTCTTCGGTAAACTTAAAATCGAAAAGTAAAATGATTTTTACATTTTGAAAAAAGAAAATTGCATTTCGAAATTCTAGCAATCCGTTTCATGTTTGTTCACAATAAGATAAATTTGCAGCAACTAAATAGATCGTCATTTAGGCAGACTAAATTGAAGTTCAATAAAAAATGATTTCGCTTTTATTTGATTTGATATTGTTACTTGTAAGAATAGATATGCTGACATGATCTTAAATCTTAAAATAAAGTTGCTATAAATCATAATAAACACAAAACAGAATTATCGCAAGTTTAGCAACTTTATGAATAAGGACGCCTTCTTTACAACAACAGTGTTATCAGAGAACAGGTTTTCACTTATTTCTGGCAAGGCAAGTAACCAGAGAAGCTACGCTTACATCGTGTTGGACTGATAGTGAAGAAGAGCCTGCTGTCCGCAGTTGAACTTCCATCTCCAAAGAAAGGTCAAGAATCCTTCCCATGCGTCTCTACAGCAAATCAGGCCCAGTGAACCCCCCGAGTATCTACGCTCCCACTCTCAGCTTTAGTGTTGAGGTAAAAGATGTTCTATGATGAGCTAGAGAGCGCCATAAAAACAATTTCTGATTCAAATAAACTATACCTCCTTCGTGATTTCAATGACCGTATAGGAACCGACCATGTCTCCTGACCTCGTTGCATCGGTCATTTTGGCATCAGTAATATGAATGAAAATGAACAGAAACTCTTCGAGCTGTGTATATTCAATGATTTATGCATCACAAACACAAAACATATTCTTTCAAACAAAATGTCTTGGCGACACCTGCGGTTCCGCTACTGGCACCAACTGGACCTCGTCATCACCTAAAGAGACTCGCTGAATCGCGTTCGAAAATACTCGCATCTACCACAGTGCAGACTGCAATATTGACCACACGCTAGTTGCAACTAAACTCTGTCTCAAATCTAAGAGAATCCATGGCGCCAAGCAAAAAAGACTACCCTGCATAAATATAGCCTTCAACTTTTTCCCCAACGCATGCGCATGCTTCAGAAAGCCACTCTAGGAAGCCTTAGAAGACTGTCCAACTAATATGTTGGAAGAGAGATGGGGACAACCTTATGAGACTATCTACAACCCTGCTATGTATACTGGCAAGCAGGAGAAGAAGAATCCAGACTGGTTTGAGGCAGGGATCACTGGACTAGAGCCAGTATTCTCTGCTAAACACGTTGCGCTGCTTAGTACAAGAGAGACCCTTCCGAGAAGACACTGCACAAAAGTGACGCCCAGAGGACTGCCAGATGCTGCACCAACAAATACTAGGTGCACCTATAATAGCAGCATCCAACTTCCTGCTGACTTCGGAAACATTCGTGGTATGTATGCGGGACTGAAGGTGGCATTCGACCTAAGTATAGTTAAAACTGCACCACTAAAGTCAGAATTAAGCAACAAGATCACAAACCGCAGAAGACAAACGGAAAGATGAGCTATACTCACGCGAGAATATCGTCACTAACACAGCAATTGAAGGCATCCAATCCCTGCCAGCCATCGATGAGCTGGATAATCCACCTGCGCCTGATGAACTCACCGAAGCCATTTACACTCTTGCTAGCGTAAAGTTCCTGGTTGTAATAGCATTCGACCTGAAGTCATCAAGATCAGTAAAAATACAGTTTTCCTTGGTCATCTCTATTAACTTCTGCTCCAGTGCTTGGAGCAGGGTTCGGTTCCGCAAGACATGCGCGATTCCATTACAAAAACAAATGTGTTGACGATGATTGTAATAATTACCGCGGCATCTCTCTATTCAGTGTTGTCAGAAAAGTCTTCGCTCGTGTAGTATTGAAAAAACTTCAGTCACTTGCAGAACGATTTTACCCAGGGGTGCAATGTGGCTTTAAAGCAGAAAGATCAACTTTCGACATGATATGTTCCTTACGACAATTTCAGGAGAAGTGCCGAGCAGAGGAAACAACTGTACTTTGCTTTCATTGATCTTACAAAGGCATTGGACCTAGTTAGCAAGAGCGGCCTCTATTACAAAAAATAGGATGTCCCACCAAACTCCTGAGGATGATCACCTCCTTCAATGAAGGCATTAAAGGCTCCATCAAGTTCAATGGATCACTTTTGGAATCTTTCCTCATCCTCAGTGATGTGAAACAGGGCTGTGTTCTTGCCCCAACTATTTTTGGCATATATTTTTTTACTTCTGCAACTATACGCTTTTAATGAAACTGAAGTTGGCGTCTATATTCGCACAAGAGATGAAAGTCTTTTCAACCTGGTCCGTCTACGCGCCCAAACCCTCATCAATAACCCTCATCAGAGAAATGCTGTTCGCGGATGATGTAGCATTAACTGCCCATCCCAAGAAAGTTCTCCAACGACTCATTGACCGCCTCGTCAATGCTTGCAACGAGATTAATCTGACAATAAGGCTCAAGAAAACAAATGTTATGCTCCAACAGCATCGTCCCTTGTATATCTATTGGTGATCACACACTGGAGGTGGTGAACGACTTCACCATTTCAAACAATATCTCACTTGACGCTGAGCTTAACACCTACATCGGAAACGCAGCAACAGCTATGATCCACCTGACCAAGAGAGTGTGGAATAACATCATGCTGACCTTGAATACGAAGATGAGGGTGTATCAAAACTGCGTCCTCGGCATCTTAATCTATTGCAATGAGATATGGTCCCTCTACACACGGCAATCTCAGAAAGTCAACGCGGTTCTACCATGTAATGCCTAAGCATTACATGGCAGAACCGCCATGACTTTCTGTAATGCCGAAGTATTACATGGCAAGACCGCATTTCGAACAAAGACGTTCTTGCCAAAGCAAATCTTACAAACATTTTGGCTCTTCTCTCTCAGAGACGTCTGCGCTGGCTGTAACTCGTCATTTGCATTTAGGATAATCGAACCCATGACATCCTGTATGACAAGCATTCAGCTGGCAACAGACTAACAGGTAGACCACTCCTCGTCTTTAAGGACGTGTGCAAAAGGGGCTTAAAATCCGGAAACAATAAACTTTGCTGCCCTCGAATTCTTAGCCGTGACTCCTGGAGGGTCAAAGCCAAGAAGTGTGTCCGGCTGAGCGAGGAGAGAAGAAATGAACATTGGGTAGAATGAAGAGGCAGACACAAGAGGACAGCAGCAGAGGCAGCGTTGGCAGAGCCTGACAGAGAGTACCCCTGAAGGGAGTGCAATAAAATCTGCCGCTTTGGCATCGATCTGCTCAGTTCCAGCAACAGCTGCCACCACTCATGATGACAACATTTAGGTGCGATTATCCATCGTCTATCGAGACGGAAGGACGCCAAAATGAGTGTATACAATCAGTTAGGAAAAACAATAACCGCAAACGCTTTGGGTTGCTTTATACATTCAAATAGTTACAAGTGCATTTCCTTTTCACAAACCATGTGGACGAGATTTTTATTCTCACTTTTGACAACAAATTGTATGTTTCCATTCACTTATTAAGTTTTATGTTCTTCTAATATAACTCGCAAACACAATAACCAAACTCGTTGGTTGTTTCATACGTTATTAAGACCTTTCAGTGTTCATTCCCTTTACCAACTGACTATTTAGATTTTGATTTCTTTCTCAATTAATTCGTCAGTTTCTTTCAGTTATTAAGTTTTATTTAGTTCTAATACTAGCATTAGAAGCAAAAAGCAGCAATCGAATTATGTTAAATTCGTTAATGCAATGTTTTTGAAATTGTTGTTGGGTGTAAATAGCTTCCCAAACTTTCAATATTTTAATAACAAAAAAAAGTTATTAACTGTTTGTGGCATTCTGGGGACATGTTTACTTAATCGAAAGAATCGACTGTTTCTGTGAATAATATCGAATTTTCCATCTCTCTCTCTCTCTCTTTCTCTCTCTCTCTCTCTCTCTCTCTCATTTGTTAACTGCAATTCTGCCCAACGCAATGGAAAAAAAAGGTCCAACAAGAATTTTACTAAGTCACTCATTATTTTATGTTTTTCCCTGATTTTCTCATGGAAATAGGTTATGATAAGTTTCATCTTCCTCTCCTACAAAACTGCAACTAATCACAATCAGCTTATCTACCAAAGAGAAAACTTCCTTGTCTTAATCTCTGCATGCAATTTCGGATTTCTGCTTAGGTTTCTACTTACTGTCCACAATATTTTTCATTCCATCATCACTTCTAATAAAATTTCACATTCGCTTACGTAATTTTACGCTTCGGTGGAAAATTTCCAAACGAATGTATCCTGTAGCACTTATGCAATGTAAATCACATTTTCTTAGTCAAATAATGAAACACGATATATTAGTACTTTCTTACTATTTAATATGAATACATCTTGCACCATCATTACTGCACATGTAAAAAAAAAACTTTGGCGACCTAACTAAAATAAAAAAAAAACATCGACACACCTAATAAAATCATTCACAGTTTGGACATAGTTTCCTTGAATACAAATGTCCCAATTAACAAAATGCCTAACTCTACTCCACAAACACCTAACCAAAAGTAATTTCGATCTACCTTTCTCCCATGACACATTGATAAAAATAATTAAACTCACCACTGACTTAATCTATTTCCAATTCAATAATTCTTTTTACAGACAAAAATTCGAACTCTCCTTATGGGAAACCTACTGTTTATTTTAAGAATTTTTAGAAACCAGCTTCTTCAAATTTAGATTTATATTAGATAGGCATTACATACCTATCGACGCCATCCTTATTTTTAGCCCCGTATATGCACAAATAGAATCATTAAAAAATAAACTAAATTCAGTTGAACCCTCTATAACATTCTCACACGAATCTGAACAAGATATCTCCCTACCTTTTCTAGTTACACTTATAAGATCAGAAAACGATCTAATGTTCAAAATACAAAAAAAATACTACACATAAGAACGATTACTTACAATACTACTCGCACCACAATGATAAAATAAAAACTGGCATAGTCATCGGCTTTTTCTTACGTCACTTCCGAATCTGTAGTCCCCAATACGTTGATGATGAAATTCAACATATAAACGCACTAAAAACTTTACAATATCCAGCTTATTTCATTTCTAATGCGAAGAAAAAAGCCACAAAAATATATAACATAAACAAACAGAAACATGACACATCTGACATATTTCTACTACATAGATACCTTATTACTCACACAACTATTTGCAACACCTTCAACGGACATGGTATACACATGATACAAACAACTTCATTAACGATAAACCAAACGTTAGAAACCATTAGGCACTACTCCAAAACCCCTACATCCAACGCCGACATATACTCTGCCTCCTGCAATAACTGCCACCAGACATATATAGGAGAAATACATCGTAAGTTGGAAAGACTCTTTGAACATAGAAATGTTCAAAGAGTCTTTCCAACTTGCGATGTGTTTCTAAGACATAAAGAACGATCACCGCTTAAATGCACTTTTCTCATGCAAAAATCATCAAATTCGTTCCAGATAGAGCTGAATGAAGACTTTTAGAATCTGCACTCATTTTAAATACAAACATAATCAAGCAGAGAAAAGAATTTGATAGTTTATCTCTCATTATAGGAAATATAATATTCAAAAAGTAAAATATGATACTGGGTAGCTATTCTATATATCCTTAACCGTTTCTTTTTATATAATTTTAATAAAATTAATGAGGTATTAACTAACTGACAAATAAATATACATAAAAGTACATAAAACAAATATAAGAGTAACATTAAATAAAAAAAAATTAACAGTTCAGTAAATATGCACGTATATATGTATATGAGTGACGTTTGAATGTATGTATACATAAAATAATTGAACCTCCCTACACATTTGGAAATTATTTTCCAGAATAAGAAGCAACATAAAGTTCGTTCCCTTTTCATTCGCATATGGCCGCTAACCGGTTTCCTCATCATTTTTTTTACTCAATCCTGATGATGTCCCCTGAAATAGTGACGGACCATTGATTACCATTTATCTATTTTCGGTTTTTCTTTTCATTCGCATAAATATAAGAGAGAAGAGGGTGTGAACGAAAGAGGAGTGATTGATTTCTCCAAAAGATTGTATTATTACTCGGTCGATTTAGCTTTTGTGATCTTTTTGCCAATAAATTTCCTGTGCGAGTATAAATGTTAAAAACCTGTTTCATATTTAGAAATGGCATAATTTTTTTCGCGTCTTTATTTAAATCCCTCTCGGTTCTATTAAATCTATTGAAATGGTCGGTTTTTACGTTTGTATGGTAATCGAGAGATTCCATTACTTTTATTTGGTGAATCTTTCTGATTTCCGTATCATATTTCAATTTCAAATCTAGTCACTAAGTTTGCTTACATTATTTAATATGGAAAAATTTATCTTAATGTTGATTTATTTAACACGGCCCTTTATCCATGGGAGCAGCTAATTGAAATGGGGACACACGTTTAAATAAACTGTGGATGTTTAGCAGTCTATTTAAAGGAAATTAAAACACGTGCCAGTGAAATATCATTTTGACATTTCGTTAACAAAAAAATTACATTTTAAATAATTCTTATCAAGCGTGTTTCATTATGTATTCCTTATTTTATTGTAAATACTAGAAGACTTGGCGTTGTCTGGGAGTGAATGAAAAAAAAGCTATGCAATTTTGGGTCCAAATCATTTTTTTAATGTTTTATAATATTTCGTTATTGAAATAAGACCGAACGATCTGTTCAGAATTTATTTAGTACAAACAAGTGTAAATAAAATGGTATTGATTCAAATATAATTCGGTAAACTAATAGTTCTTAACTCCCCGAAGGTAAATCTCAGGTAACTCACAGAATTATACCAGTAATTTGTGTTTGCATATAAATTATTATTATCCCTGGCATTCCTTCTCAGGAATAAATGGGCATTCATACATTTAAGTATAAGAATAAGTTGTTAAATGCAGATTATATTGCTTAAATAATTCATTAGATGAAAATGCAAACGTTGTAGTAAATATTTATTAATAAATATGATGCTTTAATTAGATCCCTTTCACGTTCGTTATGATATACTCAACACAGATTGATGAAAAATGAGTTTATGGACATATGATGCTTATAAGAAATCGTTATAAAATGATTGAGGTAGTTTTGTGGGATTAGTTGGCTTTTTTTTGGTAGATTTCTGTACATGTCGATATAATTTGTGCTATTATAACGTGAAGGGAATGTTCAGATAGATACTGCTGTTGATTGTAAATCATTCGTCTGCATTTTGGATATCTGATTTTCATTTTTGAACAATTGGATTTCGGAATGAACTTGTGGCTTCGACGAATACTGAAACATGAATTAATTTGTGCAGACTATTTGAAATGTCTATATAATATTTATTAATCTTTTCCTTGTATAATGCGCTTTTGAAAAAAATTTGGCTTAAAATTAATTCTATCAATTAATTTTAACATGTTTCAATATATATATATATATATATATATATATATATATATATATATGTATGTGTGTGTGTGTGTGTGTATGTATATATATATTAGAATATACATAGCGTGTGTATATATACTTATGTAGCTATATATTCTAGTGTATACTTTCTTTCAAAAATAATGTAAAAGCATGCTTCTTCAATGTTTGCACTCGCAATTTATTTAAATCTATAGGTAAATTTTCATATAAAATCACAGAATTACTCCAGTAATTTAATTCTCTTTGTATATAAATATTATTATCCGTTCTAGCGACATAATGAAAATAAAGTACCAGCATTTATTTTTATTATAAAGTTTTATTCAAACTTATTTCAGGCGGCAGAATGATTGTCTGAACTGTCACTTCCTTTTTTTTGAGTGCTCTACCTGCTTGAAATTGTTTAGCTTGGAGATGAGAAAAAAGAACTTGTTTTTACTCGCCAAGTAATGGGATTAAAATGCACATATTTGATGTGTGTATATATATATATATATATATATATATATATATATATATATATATATATATGTGTGTATGTGTGTGTGTGTATGTATCTATGTACATAATGGCTTGAGGTAGTTGTTTGTCTAGCCACACTGATGAGCGGTGAAACAGCGAAATAGTAATGTATGTGGATGACAATATATATATATATTGTTTCATTGTACTACAGCTCTGTATTGTAGCTAGACCAAATCCATTACAATCCATAAATTGAACTAACCATCGAGTTGATAGTTGCTCTATGAATTAAACCACTGGAAAAGTAGGACAGGTTGATTTCCAACCTTTTTCAGAAAATCAACATGGCACTGGTGATGATAGTTGGGACTTGATCTGATAAGAACAGATACCAAAAATTAGATTCCTATCTTGAACAGAAAATTGAGCATTTAATTTTAAAAATTGTGTAGAAAAATGCTGCGAAATCCTTCATTTTCATAGCATTCTACACAAGACCGACTTTTAAATTTCACTGTTTATTAAAAAATCCAATTAAAATTGATATATTTATATGAAATACATTGAAAGAAAAATAAACACATGAATAATAATTTTAATTATGAACCACAACTAGCAAAATATCTTTTATTGCATTGATTAAACAAAAATTGTAAAAACAGCTAATTAGCAACTAAGTCTTTTAAATTTCACAATTCAAAAAGATATGTGGAGATGTATTACACAATATAACAACTTGATACAAGTTACAGAACCATGTATTCTAATTTTTTATTAAACGCAATAATATAAACTGTTACAATAGAGCTAAATTGTTCTGTATATTTTCCTTTCGCGGAAAATGAAGGTCTAATTTGTTGGCACGATGACTTTGTAATAATGTGTCTATGTCTTGCTTCCTGCACATATACTACTTTTTGAGAAAAAACAATCAAATTTGACCAGTGTGTGGCTGTAAAATTGGTAGCAGAAATCTTTTTAGTCTTCTTTTTAGTTGTTCACTATTTCTGGAAAAAACAACAGAAAAACAAAACAATTATTTGAAAACAAATATTTTTTTAATATTTTTGTGATGTAATATGAATAAAACTGACTATTGCTTGAGTAAATTATAAATAAAATGTAATGAATAGATATTTATTTACCAAATAAACAAAATCCTTTGAATGCTCTTTTCTCTCACATCTAATTCACCTGAGTTTAACATCGATATTATATTTTACGGAAGTAGTGCAATAGCACTATATTTTGAACTGTTTAAAACAGTAATTTGGATCTCAGTTAATTGTGTTGTTCTCTGAATCATATTAAAATATACTGTTGTTGGTTAAAAAAAATTATTGTCGGTTTTGATCTCAAACCAACTAACTGCATGCACTTGGATGAGGAATTTGACCAGAATGTTTAATTTATCATAGTTTTTAAGGATAGACAACTCTGGTCCATGATTCAAGGGCCCAATTTTCTAAGTTAACTTCTCCACAAGAAATGCCAACAGCATACTCAAAAAGTAGTCTCTGGTCTTCACATGCAGATTATTTGTTTCTTCTGCTGTCAGATAATGATAATCGGAGGGGCCCTAATTTTTTAGAATTCTACTTGAGGCAAATCTTGATAATTATTGATACAAAGTTTCCCCAAAGGACCAGTAAATGTTGTAAGGCTTTTTGTTGTTCCATCAATTAATTTAAAGATTGCTCTAAATGGCAGTTCTTCTAGTAGAACCTGAAAATTGAAAAATCTGCATGTTTAATAATAGAGCCAGATTACATAATAAATACCAATATATTATTCTATTTTCCACAAAAAAAGGAACACAATTTTAGGTGAATCTATAGAATTCATTTTACCTCCTTGATAGGAGGACAAGTGCAGACTATGCGCCTTGTTTGATAATGCAAAGTCATCACATCTCAAGACAAAGTTTACAGATACAAGAAAATATATCAAACAGTCTAGCAACTTTGGTTGCTGCAAAAGATTTCCTGTCAATCTGTTTGGCTCTCTTATAGCAAAATATATTGACCTTCTGTCCTATATAACGTTCCCCTAACAAGGGCAATTGTGGATTAACTGCTTGCCAAATACTAATTAATTCCTTAGCAGTTAAATAAGAAATCTCACTATTTTCTTAGGTGGGGATAACTATTTTCGAGGAAATAACTAAACTGGATGTTTTCGAGTGAATAACTAAACTGGATGACTTGTGAATTTGCTGGTTCAGCTTGTCGTTTGGATGAAACAGCAGTTTCATCCAAACGACAAGGTGGGTCAGCAAATATTCTGAACAACGGGTTAAAACTGAACATTGTGCTTTTACTGACATCCTAATCAGAAAAGTAAAATATACAAATGGGTTATATCTGAAGGAACCTGATTTAAGCTATATTCCAGTTGCATATGTAAAACAATAAGTGCTAGGTATAAGAAATAATGAAAAACTTTGTAGAGTTTAATTAGATGTATTGAAGAGAGAGGACCAAACCAAATCAAAGGCATAGTAGGGTTTAGTTTAAACATTTTTAGCAGATTTTAGCTCCTCATCCGATAACAAGAATTTATCCATAGATAGATTCATTCTTGCTGTAGCTGTACCATTTTAAATGAGTGTTTAGTGTTTAGAGTTTGAAAAACCAGTGCTTGTGCCACTATGTCACCATGCTATTTTTAATAGTATTTTCAAGTTAAATTTAATTTTTATGAAATTTTTGTTTATTAAATTCTTAGGTTAAAGTACAGAATAGTTACAACACAACTTACTATCCTCCCCATGTTAAGAATGGATTTCTAAATAATAAAGTTATTTTAGTACAACAATATAGATCCACACATAACGAAAAACCTTTAAAGGAGTTTCCTTATTTACTTGTATTAATTTTTGTGGGTTATTTGATTTTAAATCTATTATTTTAGAAAAAAATACTGCTTAAAACAATTACTCCCTAAAAATAAAAGAAATAAAAATTTAACACTAATTTTCTGCAAAGTATTTTTTATTAAGTAGAAAAACTTGAAATTTTACGTGGTTATGTTTCGTAAAGAATGTGTAGAATAAAATTGTATAAACTATTTTTTTAAAAAATAAAACTAGAGTATTACCATATTTTAATAAAAAAATTCAAATAGAATTTGATGTTACATATTAGGTTGGTGAAAAATAATGTTTTTTGACGTTCAAACGAACGTCAAAAAATGCCATTATTTTTGCACCAACCTATTAAGAAAACAAATTACAAAAGATAAAACAAATATGTTTAAATTCACTCCAGATACGTGAAATATAATGATATATATTTTAAACAAGTCTTTTTCGTTTTTCCTTTCGAAATAATTAAGCCTAAATCGTGATGTTTACAAATTAAATAATAAACAAACGTTAATTTTCAATATCAATAACGTGTTTTGCGACGGTGAAATCTAAAATGTTTCCACCCCTAAAAAGTTCCTGAAATGAAAAAGCGAACTTTGTAAAATCATTTATTTTAAAAATCATAATTTTGCCTTTACACTTAATATTTATTTTATTAATTCACTATCTTCTCTCATTGTATTTAAGAATATAGTTTAAAACATATTCTAAATAATGATTCCATTTTCTTAACAGTACGGATTGTTTTGATGACGGTGTGTTCTTAACAATTCACCGAAAAACTTTTAATAGCTTCATTGTTTTCAACTTTTAAAGCCATTTCCTCAAGCAAAGGTAACGATTTAAAAATATATATATATTTCGTGTAGGTCTTTTCTATGTCAAACCCCAACTATCATGACCATTGCCTCACCGGGATTCCAAAATCGACCTGTCCTACTGGGACAGGCACCATTGACAATGATATCTAACAATGTGTTATAGAAATATTGACGTCACTCCAACAGTGTTCCATTTGTTTATTTGTAAAGAGGTTTGCATAACACTAAAGCAGCAGCAGGCTATATGAATTACGAACCGTGCTCGAGCAAGAAACGGTGAACATGTATAGTCATCCACAGATTGGCTGTTTTACTGTATCAGAGTTTTTCACTGTGGCTATGCACACAATAGACAGGAATGTATTTATTCTGTAAATAAGAAAAACTAGTGAGTTGTGTAAGCTGATGAAATATTATGAAAATAAAAAATAAATATATCTTTATTTTTTTTTATTTAGCGAAGGACAATTTTGTTCTGTACACACATGTGGGAGTTGAAAACTCTCAGCCTAACTCGATTGTCGCCCTTTAACCCAGAAGAGCGACCTAGCTACGTCACTTCCTGTTCCCCATATTTCTTCCTCTTTTGCGCTGGACTTTCAAGCAGTCAAGATGTGACAAACACCGCTCCGGTGGAGCCATGGGCCACCACCGCGTTTCTGACTAGCCAGTCAACCGCAAGTAACGTTACTCATCTTTCAATGAACTCCTTTTTTTTTCATCGCTTCTTCATGTATATATATGAAAATAAATTACATTCCTTTCGCTGATATATAACGGTATGTTTTGGTCCTAATTATGCGACGTTTTGTCTTTTCAACTCACTCACACACACACACATACACACACACACATATATATATATATATACTAGTAAATTAAATATATATATATATATATATATATATATATATATATATATGGCAAATAAGCTACACAGAATATTCCGTGTTTCATCCACGCTAGGATTCGTCAGGTTTATGCAAAGAGCTGTAGTTGTCCCGCGTTTTTATATACGCACATTCTATTGAGTTTTTAGTTAGCCAATCAGATTCCTAGTTTTCACAGCTCCCTTCCTAATCAGCTAATAGGCAGTCACTTATAGGACTAAGGCCCACTTGACCTTGGGGTCAACCCTTCAATTGTGTGTGTGTTTTTAGCATGAAGCTTAGATATCTAGTGATCTGACCTATTTTAAACCTAGGTGTAGTTAAATGTGTATTATTTTAAATTATTTTTTCAGCTTATATATATATATATATATATATATATATATATATATATATATATATGTGTGTATATATGTATGTTTATTTTATTTATTTATTTTCTATTGTTATTTTTAATTTAAGATTATTTTGTATCGCTATCCTAGAGTAAAGTTTATCCCGTGTACACATCTGTTCGCTATTTTTCTCATATTTTTTCTCATACATAAATGTTGGGGTTCTTTAAAGTATAGGATAACAAATTTTTCATGAAGCCATAATCTACATGGATCGTTTAGGTCTCTACATGTGTTTGTTTGTCTTACTATTTTCCATTCGACTACCAGCGAACGTCCGCTTTCTTAGAGTTACCAGTATTTGTTTGCTAGTGTTGTTTTCATTTAGTGTTTTATTTATTTTTGGACGTACTTTTGTGGTCATAATATTAAGTTTTTGAAATCTAAGGAAGTCATACCTACGTAATATTTCTTGTTATTCGGGTTTTCTTTCGCAAATATTGTGGCCTGGTAAACTATACTTTTGGTTAGATATTTATTTTGAAGTAGGCAAAATGTGCGAGATCTACAGTTGCATTTATCTTGTTTATTATTAGTATTTTTATTTTTATTTGTACTATAGTTGTCGTTGTCCGGGGTTGATTTATTATTATTATTATTATTATTATTATTATTATTATTATTTCCACTAGTTACATATGTGTTTTTTGTGTTAGTTTTATTTTCGTCATGATGTTCACTTTTTATTGTTTATTTTGTTTTGCTTTCATTGCTTTTATTTAATATTTTGTTATTATTTGTTTTAATTATCATCTCAAAATTTTCGCCGCAGCTGTATTATAAGTTTAGGTTACTACCTAGGTCAACCTATGTATTGAGCACTGTTGAAATAAATGCTTAAAGTAAACGCATAAAATAATACTTTCGTATATTAATTTATGTGATTAAATGAAGTATATATATATATATATATATACATATATATATATGTATGTATATATATATATATATACATATATATATATGTATGTATATATATATATATATATATATATATATATATATATATATATATATATATATATACTTCCGAATAGATTTATCCAACAATCAGCTGGTATGGAAACCTGTGATTATAAGATTTACAAAATATTACTGGTCGTAATATTCTACGTATTATCCCATCTAAATAGGAATTGCTCAATATACAGAATAGAGCAAATAAAGCAAATTATAGTGATTCAATGAAATTAAAAAAAAAACTTTATTCCAATCAATGATTTTTTATTATTCCAAGTAAGACAAAAAAATACTTTATAAATTTTATCTCCTTATCCTATAGGGTTTCGATGCCTTCCATCTCTTCAGAGGAGAAAATATTGGCAAATAGATATAACGGTATTCACTCTATTTGTTAAAGTCAATTACACATGGAAAATCATAATCAAAATTGATTAAATAGAAGTAACATAGCAGGGGAAATTGAAGAAAAGTATATGAAGGTTTAGTTCCAAATTGTGCGGTAAAATCCAAGGTAACTGTTACCCTGGATTTTACCGCGCAATTTGGTAAAAGGACAGTTAGAAATAATATAAATACACACATCAAAAAGCCTTAATGAAATACCCACATATAAAGCCTCAATACAAATCCACACACAAAAAGCTTTAATATGAATCCACACATATAAATGCCTTAATGTAAATGCATACATAGAAAACCTTTAATATGAATAAACACATATAAAAGCCTGAATATAAATACACATATTTAAAAATCTTAACATATATACACACATATAAAACCTTAATATAAATACACACACAAAAAAGCCTTAATGTAAATACACACATCTAAAAGCCTTAATAAAATACACATATATAAAAGCCTCAATATAAATCCACACATAAAAAAAGCCTTAATATAAATCCACACATAGAAAAGCCTTAATATATATACACACATATAAAAACCTCAATATAAATACACACATGTAAGATCCTTAATATAAATACACACACATATAAAGGCTTACTATAAATACACAAATATAAAAACCTTATTACAAATACACACATGGAAAAACCTTTATATAAATGCACATATACAAAAGCATTTATATAAATACACACATACAAACGCCTCAATATAAATACACACACAAAAAAGTCTTAATATAAAAAAAAACTTAAAAAGACTTAATAAAAATGCACACATATAAAAGCCTCATTACAAATACAACCACATAACATACTTAATATAAATAGACACACATACAAAGGCCTTAATATAAAAACCTATAAAAGACATATAAACCACCTATAAAAGACATAATAAACACACACATATAAAAGCCCTAATATAAACACACACATAAAAAGCCTTAATATAAATTCACACATACAAATGTCTTATAAACCTATAAACCACCTATAAAAGACATAATAAACACACACACATATAAAAGCCCTAATATAAATACACACATAAAAAGCCTTAATATAAATTCACACATACAAATGTATTAATATAAATACACACAGACAAAAGCCTAAATATAAGTACACACACATATAAAACCCTGAATATAAATACACACATAGAAAAGCCTTAAGACAAATACACACATATACAAATCTTAATATAAATACACACACATACAAAAGCATTAATATTAATTCACACATATAAAAACCGTAATATAAATACACACATATAAAAGCCTTAGATGTACACACAAATAATAATATAAATATAATACATAATATAAATAATATATAAATATAATACACATACAAAAGCCTTAATATAAAAACACGCATATAAAACCTGAATATAAATATACACATATATAAAAGCCTAAATATTAATGCACCCAGAAAAGGTAGTAATATAAACACACACACATAAAAGCCTTAATATACATACATACATGTAAAAGCCTTAATTTAAATATACACACATATAAAAGACTTAATATATACAGGCACATATAACAGCCTTTATATTAAAACACACATGTAAAAGTCTTAATATAAATACACACATAAAAAGCCCTAATACAAATACACACATATGAAATCCTAAATATAAATTCATTCATATCAAGGCTATATATAAGTACACACATATAAAGCCCTAATATAAATACAGACATAAAAAAATCCTCAATAACAATACAGACATATAAAAGCCTTAATATAAATACACGCATATAAAAGCCTTCATATAAATACACACATAAAAAAGCTATTTATATAAATACATACATAGACACCTTAATATAAATATACAGACACATATAAAAGATTTCATATGAATACAAACACATATAAAAGATTTTATATAAATACACACATATAAAAGCCTTATTATATATGCACACACATATAATAGCATTAATATAAATAGACACATATAAAAGTTTTTATAAACGTTTTTACAAAAATACGCACATAGAAAAGCCTTTATATAACAATACAGACATATAAAATTTTAATATAAATAAACACACGTACAAAACCTATATATAAATACCCTCATATATAAGTCTTAATATAAATACAAGGACACATAAATCTTAATATAAATACACGCATGTAAAAGCCGTTATAAAAATACACATATATAAACGCCTTACTATTAATACACACATATACAAACCTCAATATAAATACACACATATTACAGCCATAATATAAATAAACACATATAAAAGCCTTAATATAAATGTACACACATATAAAAGCCTCAATATATACATACACATATAAAAGCCTTAATATGAAAACACACATATAAAACCTTTGATATAAATACATACACATGAAATAGCCTTAATATAAATACACACATAAAAGCCTTAATATAAATACACACACATATAAAGGCCTTAATATAAATACACACCATAATAAAAATACACACATATACAAGCGGTCCTGTATATGACCTAAAACTATATCCAATGGTGAGGCCCCACCTTGCGGGCTTTGAGGAGTGTGGAGCCACTCTTTAATTGCCATTGCTCCCAGGTCAACTCTGACCCGGAGTGGTAGTACCTGTTAAGCTTCCAACTATGGGTTAAATAGAATCTGACTTAAAAAAAAATATACTCAATTAAAAATCGTTCCTCAAAATAACTAGATTTGGCATTAAATAACCTGAAAAAGGTTGATATGCCGTAAAGCAAAAACAACCAACCAAACAACCAACACATATACAAGCCTTATTATAAATACAACCCCCCCTGGAAGCCTTAATATAAATACACACACAAAAAAGTGTATATATAAATACCCATACATATAAAAGCCTTAATATAAATACACACATAAAGGCGTTGATATAATTACACGCACATACAAAAGCCTTAATATAAATACACACATATAAAAGCCTTAATATAAATACGCACATAAAAACACACATATGAAAGCTTTAATATAAATACACACACATAAAAAGCCTTAATATAAATACAAACACCTACACTAGCCTTGATATAAATAAACATATATAATAGCCTTAATATAATTAAACACATGTAAACGCCTTAATATAAATCCACACTCCTATAAAAGTTTTAATATAAATACACGTATATAAAAGCCTAATTAAAAATAGACACACGTATAAAAGCCTTAATATAAATAAACACATATAAAAGTTTTAATAAAAATACACATATAAAAAGCCTGAATATACCTACACACACATATTAAAGCCTTAATAAAAATACACACATTTATAAGCCTTCATAAAAATACGCACATATAAACGCCTTAATATAAATAATCACATATATAAAAGCATTCATATAAATACATACATATAAAAGTCTTTATATAAATACACACACATATAAATGGCTTAATATAAATACGCACACATATAAAAACCTTAATATAAAAACACACATATAAAAGCCTTGACATAAATACACAGACATTCAATGGCTGTATATAAATACGCACATATAAAAGTCATAGTATAAATACTCACATACAAAAGCCTTAATATAAATGCACACACCGAAAAGCCTTAATATAAACACACACATATAACAGACGTTACACAAATACACATACATATAAAAAGTCTTAATATAAATAAACACACATATAAAAGCCTTAATATAAAAGCACACATATAAAAGTATTAATATAAATACACACACATAGAAAATCCTTAATATAAATACACACATATAAAAGCCTTAATACAAATACACACATATATAAGCCTTATTACAAATACACAGACCTATGAAAGCCTTACTATAAATACACACGCATATGAAAGCCTTAATATAAATACACACATATAAAAGCCTTAATAAAAATACACACACATATTAAAGCTTAATATAAATAAATACATATAAAAGGCCTTATATTAATACACATAAATATAAAAGCTTTAATATAAATACACACGTAGAAAAGCCTTAACATAAATGCACACGCATATGAAAGCCTTAATATAAATAGACATATATAAACGTCTTAATATTAATACACACACAAACCTTAATATAAATGCACACATACAATAGACTTAATAAAACACACATATAAAAGCCTTAATATACATACACACACATATAAAAGCATTTATATGAATACACCCACATTTAAAAGCCTTAACATATGTACATTCCATTAAAAGCCTTAACATAAATGCACACAATTTTCAAAACCTTAATATAAAAGCACACATATGAAAGCTTTACTATAAAGGCGCACATTTAAAAGCCTTAATATAAATAATTACATATAAAAGCCTCAATATAAATATCCACATATAAAAGCCTGCATATAAATACAGATACATTAAAGCCTTAATATAAATACATACACATATAAAAGCGTTAATATATATACACACATAAAATCCTTACCATAAATAAACACACATATATAAGCCTTAATATAAATACACATATATAAAAACCTTAATATAAATATACACTTTTAAAAGAGTTTATATTAATACACACACACTTGTAAAAACCTTAATATAAATGCACACATACGAAAGTCTTAATATAAATACACACATATAAAAGCCTTAATATAAATACACACATATAACATCCTTCATATGAATACACACACATTTAAAGCTTTAATATCTCTACACACAAATAAAAGTTTTTATATTAATACACACATATAAAAGCTTTAATATAAATACACATATATAAAAACCTTAATATAAATACACACACATAAAAGCCTTAATATAGATACACACACATATAAATGGCCTAATTTAAATACACACACATATAAAAACCTTAATATAAATACACACATATAAAAGCCTTTATATAAATACACGCACATAAAAAAGACTTAATATAAATACACACGCATAACCACATTTATATAAATACACACATATATAAAAAAGATTCACACATGTAAAAGCGTTAACATAAATGCACATATATAAACCCTGTATATAAATACACAAAGATATAAATTCAGACATATAAAAGCCTTTATATAAATACACACACATATAAAAGCCTTTATATAAATACACACACATATAAGCCTTAATAAAAATACACACACTTTTAAAAGCTTTTATATAAAGCCAAACATACGAAAGCCTTACTATAAATACAGACATTTAAAAGCCTGCATATAAACACTTTTATATAAAGGCCTCAATATAAATAATTACATATAAAAATCTTTATATAAATACAGACAGATAAAAGCTTTAATATAAAGACACACACACTAAGGCTTTAATATAAATACCACATGTAAAAGCCTTAACAAACACACACACATATAAAAGCCTTAGTATAAATACACATATATAAAAGCCTTAGTATAAATACACACCTTTAGAGGCCTTAATATGATTACACACACTTTTAAAAGCCTTAATATAAATGCACAAATAAAAACGCCATACTATAAATACAGCCATTTAAAAGCCTTGATATAACTACTTGCATATAAAAGCCTCATTATAAATATTCACATATTAAAGCCTGTATATAAATACAGACACATAAAGCCTTAATATTAAGTCACACGGATAAAAAACCCTTAATAAAAATACACACATATAAAATCCTCAACATAAATACACACTCATGTAAAAGCCTTAATATAAATACACACATTCAAATGTCTTAATATAAATACACACATTCAAATGTCTTAATATAAATACACATCTATAAAAGCCTTAATATAAATATACATATATAAAAATCTTTACATAAATACAGACATATAAAAGCCTTTATATAATGTCACACACATATAAAAGTCTTAATATATGTGTGTATTTATATCAATGCGTTTATATGTGTGTATTTATATTAAGACTTTTATAAATTAATGCCTTAATATAAATACACACATAAAAACGCTTTTATATAAATACACACACATATAAAAGCCTTAATATAAATACACTCATATAAAAGCCTTAATATAAATAAAATAACGTATATAAGACTTAATATAAATGCACACATATGAAAGCCTTCTTATAAATACACACATTTAAAACCTTAATATAAATACACACATATAAAAGCCGAAATACACAAATAAAACCCTTTATATAAATACAGACATATAAAGCCTTAATATAAAGACGCACAAATATAAAAGCCTTAACATAAATACACATGTATAAAAGCATTTACATAAATACACACACATATAAAAACCTTAATATAAATACACACATAAAAGCCTTAATATAAATACACACACATAAAAGCATTAATATAAATATGCACATAAAAAAGCCTGAATATAAATGCACGCATAATATATATATATATATATATATATATATATATATATATATATATATATATAGAGAGAGAGAGAGAGAGAGAGAGAGAGAGAGAGAGAGTTAAACATTATTATCTACTGACACTACTGTTTCATCCTTTCGGGAATCATAAGTGAAGGGAGGACGGTTACAATCGGTCGCGAGAATCGAATTCGGCCACGAAGCCATCTCTGACTCCATTAGCAATTGAACTAAACACACGGCCAAAATTAACCGCGAGAAATACAGTTGAAATTAACATGTATATAAATGTCAAAACGGCGAGAATGGTCTTATGGGTATAATATAGGCACCGCCAAAACTGGGGGGGGGGGCAGGTCAGTACTTTTTGACGGACCGTCTTTTTAAAAATCTACCAAAAATCAGGTAATTATCCGATCAATACGAAATTTTCAGCGATTGTTAGGAGAAGAATGAACATTATAACAGTGTACTTATTTTTCATAAACGATATTTATATATATATATTTTTTGCTTACAAAACCCCCCTTGTTTTGAAGTGGGAACAAATATGCTTAAAATAATCATCTGAAACTGAACAAAACATATTGTGTTGTTGTAACGGACAGAATTATAGATTAAAAAAAAAAAAAAAAAAAATTGTTTGCATACCTTATTTTGACGTCTGAATATCAGAACTTCGATTGTGTTTAATTATCCCGCTTTTGAGTTTTGAAGTGTGAAATTCGGTGAATATGTTAAGTAAAATAATTAATTTAAGTTAAGCAAAACAAAAAAAAATTTTTTTTAATATTTATACGAAAAAAGCCATTTTAAAATTTTTGATAAATAAATTAACAATTTTTTTTTAGCGAGCCGAATAATGCATGACCATTATTAAACAGGGCATGCTTTGAATAATCGATACAAAAAAAAAACATTCGATAAATATTGTGCCCTTTGTGTTAAAAATAGCATCATTTTTTTCGATCCCGTTTGAAAACGTTTGCCGCCTTTCGACTACGGTGGACCAAACGCGTTGAAATAATTTTTTTTTATTCTGCTTTAAATTCCCCCCCCCATTTTGGGGAGCCTAGCCCCCACACACATACACATTAAAAACCAAACTCATACAAATGGTCACCCATCTGGTACTGGCCAGCCTCAGCTTAATAATACATTGAAATTTTCGTCACTGAAAAATAAGTTTTTTTGGCCTGTTTGGTCTTCCATAGTTTTCTTATTATCAAAACGAAAACGTAAACAGAGTCGATCTGAACTCTACGTAGATGCGAAATATCTGGTTACCTATATGAATAAGTGGAATTATTTGCAATTCCGGTACTTATATTATAATATTTTTGCATATTCTCTTAGAAAATCATCCTAAATCTTAGTTAGACAATAAATAAATAAATTAATTATTTCAAAAACCCTTTTTTTTAAATATTTAAATACGTTTTTTGTGCAAGACAAAAAATGTCAATTGTTAACTTTTGGGGAAAATTTAACAATTAAAATTGAATTAAAAATAGTAGAAAAAGTTTTACATTATTCTGTTTTCTATATGATAAAATTCAGGGTTTTATCTTTCTGGAAAAAAAAAGTTACTCAGAAATAATGGATTTTAATAAATGTAATTTAGTTTTAAAAAACAACAACAACTTGATTTTGCGGCCATTTTTGGCGGTGCCTAGTATAATATCATGATCTGAGCGTTTGAGCTTCATTGACCGACTTAAATTTCATCTTAGAGTGTTCAACATTACGAACTGAGTTTTTAAAGGGCCTGGGATAATCCCGGTCGTAAAATACGCTTAAATATGATATTTGGGTTAATGCAGATTTCGTAGTTATTATTATATTATAATGAAACCAATATATAGCAATGATTTAAAATTTAAAAAAAATGACTCGTGCGCCAGCGAGAATCAAAACCAAAGCGTCCAGTTTACGATTTTTGTTTGTCTTTGCTGTTAATTACCGAGCTATTAATATATGTTTGCTTTGAGGCTAAAAATTAAAACATTAAACAATAGCTACTAGATTATACATGCATATTCGTAATGCGTCGTTGAACTTCACCTGCCACATTTAATTTTTCTTTCAATTTAAACACTTTTGTACCGAATTTCCCGGGTGAAACCCAAATATAAAGTTTTGCATAGGTTCAAGTACTTTATATGTAAAGTTTAAAGTAAACCAAAACCTTTAGGGGGAGTTTAGTAGGCAACGTTTTTTAAAACAAAAATATATATGCATAAATATATTTGAAAAGAGTTTTGTGTTTACTATAAACTTCTTACGCAAATATTACGCAAGTATGAATCATGTAGAATATCTGCGTGAATATAATTACACGTAATAGTTAACTAAAGATGATTATCCCATAAGAAAACCGAAAAAAAATAGGGAATTAATTAAAATGAATGTTTAAAAGAATATGCAAACTAGCTAGATCTTTTTCAGATGAATGCAATTCTATGGCCCATATATAAGAAAATTGGATTTGTTATTTAAATAAATGGAAAAAAGAGTTTTTTATATGATTATAAGATGTATTGATTACAAAATCGGATTACAAGTAATGACGGTATTATCTTCTATGCCAATTATCTTTAATCTATGAAATTTCAGTTTCAAATAGAATCTTCAGCGTTCCATTACGTTTTCGTTTGAAATGTAATCGTTTGATGCGTCTCCGCACCTTTATAAAAGCTATCATCTGTCCGTCGCAAAAATTGAATTGATGCGTCTTAGGAATTGTTTCGTTATATTTTATTTCTGTTTTTTCTTCTTTAAATAATTTTTTCTATGCATTTTATCTTTTCGTTTTATGCAAATTGCGTCCTGCCTTTCCTTTGCTCTATATTCATTCCTTTTTAGCTTTAGGTCTTGAATTAAGGTCTCTAACTATTTTGTTTCTTTCATCCTCCTTTCCTTATTTCATTCACTTCTGTCTTTTCATGCAGGTTTATTTTGATTGTTGTGTTTTACAGCATATAAACCATTTATAGTTTATTTAACAATGAATCCAGTCATTTCAGTAAAACATTTTCATTCTTTAAGTTTTTTTATGCGTAAAAATGTATTCAGTGTTTGCTTTACGCCATATCAACTCTTTTCAATATAATCAATTTAGTAAAACACTTTCATGCTTGGAATTCTTAATATCTTCAAGTAATTATTGTATTTGTCTTTGCAGCATATCTGCTCTATTCCTTTTCTTTAGTGCTGAATCCATTTCGATCTCGAGAAGACTTTCACTTGGATTTTGTTAAAAAGCGTTGGTTAATAAGCTGATGTAAGTGGGTGTCTTCGTTGTGTTGAATGTACAGGAAATTTATAACTTAAAATGAAATACACTAACACTTGAATATTCTGTCCATAGGTTCGCTTAAAAATTCCATACAGTATCCCAAATTGAACGGCTTTCTGAATTTTACTAGCAGGTTCTCAAGTTGAAAAAATGCACCTGAAAGAAATATAGAATTATATCAGCCCAAACTTTGTGAATATAACAGCGCGATTGTGAATCGTTGTGTAAATAATCGAAATAATCGAAATTATCAATCGTCATCTTAAAATGTTGAATCACAACGAGTAGTTTGTTTATTTTTAATTAGTTCCACTTTTGCTGATCACCAATCTTCTTTGCTAGTATCTACTTCGTTAAAAAATTGATTGGAATTGTACTTGACGGCGAGGAGTACGAATAGGTGGCTTTATTCAACCCCAACCTTATCCATAAATCCGTTGTTCCCGTTAAGAATGCTAGTATTTGAGACTAAAAATGTGACAAATCCAAATTTTTATGCGGCGATCGAGAGTATAAATATGACTGCCGTTTATATAGACCGATAATGAAGCAGCGAATAGATTTCTGAAAGAAAGCAATTTGCAAACTTAAAAAAAAATAATAACTGGTTGTTTTTTATTCACGTATGGGAATAATGCCTGTTTGCACAATAAAACGTCAGATTTTAAAATACAACTTGGATATTATTTACATTTTAGCGGGGAAATGTCATGTCAAGGAGCAGTCAATTTAGTCTTACTGCTAAATGTGACCTCAATATCAGTTTATAGGTCGAGTCCACACTTACACGGATTATCTACGATAAATTGAATTACACTGCACAGTTGTTAAAACTATATAGAACTACTTCAGCAGTTTTCACTGAAACTTTTTTTACGTCCATTAAAAGTCATTTAAGTTTGTATAGGAAATCAAACATCCTCAAAGACTGTCCATTTTCAGTGTTTAATACGGAAGGCGTGACTCTTAGCAGTTTATTAACCACTAAGACTCGCGCTCCTGGTGCGTCTTCGTTCATAACTTCAAGTAATTTAGCCGAATGATAAGCATTAATCTAACTCTGTGATGTATGTCTATTTGACGCTATATCAGCCATTTTGAAGTTTTATAATACTGCAATAGATATAAGTACGCAACTCTACTAGTTTTGATTAACAACTAAGTGTTAGTTCGACTGCATTGGGTGTGAAGAATGGTCAGTAGAATTATAAACGAGAAAACGAAAGTATGATGAGTCAATCGGATAGAAAATGACGATGAAGTAAAAGAAAGGGGGGGGGTCCTGTATTAAGACAATAGTTTCAGCGGAAGAGTTGACGCTAATTAGACACATACTATATAAACGTACCCATAAAATTACATGTGTCTAATTAACTATTTTTTCAAATTTCAGTATCTAGAAGACTGTGCTGGATTAAAGTTCTGTTGGAGCTTCCATATCACTTTTATTTTAATATTTCGGGAATATATATATATATATATATATATATATATATATATATAATTCTCTACGGCATAGTATAATATCAGCCTGATTCGAAAGTAACTCTCTATACAGTAAATATAATGCTTTTTGAATAGGTGTCTGGATAGAGGCTTGTGAGGTTGTCCGTTTATGTCTTGCGTTTAGTCTCCGCATTTCAGTTGGTGATATGTAGAAATTTGAAATCTCGTTTTGATACTCATCACCATTAATCTGCCAATCTATCAATTTCGTAATCTCTAAATTTCACATGGGTTTTAGCGTTGAGAAGTTCGAACTCATAAATAAACGAGAAAAACATGTTACTTGTGCAATCAGTTGAGGGGATTCCCAGGCGACTTGACAAGATGGTGTCGAAGGTTGTGACTCATATTGGATACTAAATAAAACCTCTTTATTATATTCATTGTTTGTAAGAATTATATTTCACTAATAAATTACAAACACTTAATAATAAGGAGTTATATATATATATATATATATATATATATATATATATATATATATACTTAGTTACTTATATATATATTTTTTATTTTTTATTTTATATTTATTTCTTATTTATTTATTTATTTATTTTAATTTTGACATTCGTTTTTCTATTTTATATTTAATTCTATCACCATTTAATCTCTTTTTCGCTCTCTTTCTCTCTCTTCTTCTTCTTCTTTACTGATTTTCTTTAATTACACTTTGTTCTCGGCAGCCGTGCAGAAAGTATATCTTATTATTCTTTTATTAATATTATTGGAATTTTTCCCCATTTTCCTTGTACATATTTGTGAATTATTCCACGGATTTCGGCCTCTTGAATTATTTTGGACTATCTTCGTATTACGCGATTTCCTTGGATTTTACTTGTGCGAATGGACAATTAAATTAACTTTCTTGCACTTACATTTTTGGATTTTACCGTCATTGGATGCTTTTCCTTTTACCTGGCTGTCCATTCACGTGAAATCACCCTTTTCTTCACCATGTCTCCTATGTTTCACTTTTTGTTATCAAGTAAGGTCTTTGATATACTTGCAGTTTAACAAATACTTTTGTATGCAAAATCCGATCCCGCATTTTGTTAATTCCTACTCTCTGATGAGAAGGAAAGTATTTCTTCGAAACTCTACTTATTAAGTGTTTCCTTTTCAGATTAAATATGTTTTTAACTCCTTTTCAAAGTGTTTTCTTATACATGTTTTATTAACTGTTTGCTCTTATATATATATATATATATTTATATATATATATATATATATATATATTTATATATATGCTTGTTTATTGTTATATAAACATGCTCACATCCCGCTGCTACAAACAGCCACTTGTTTCATTCAAACAACAGATATCATCAGGCAGCGACTTGACTATTCAAATGTTATTTGAATAGTCAAGTCGCTGCCTGATGATATCTGTTGTTTGATTGAAAGAAGTGGCTGTTTGTAGCAGCGGGATGTGAGCATGTTTATATAACAATAAACAAGTATTATCAGCTCTTTTTATTGAGCACTATCTAACAACCTCGTTGAATTCACTAGTCCATAACTTTTGAATAAAAAACCCCGAGTATATATATATATATATATATATATATATATATATATATACACACATAAATTACTGCAGTAATTCCCCTCTAGCCCAAAGTATCTTAGGTTTTAACAACAGATGTCACACACGAATTCAATACATCTAGCTAATAGCAACTATCTAATGTAGCTTTCGAACACTATTATTGGTCAATTCAGTCGTGATAATAAAATGCTATATCTCATCCGACAAGCAACACCATCACAATCGCAACATATTTAGAGGAGAGAGTTTATAATTTTTCTATCTCAATATTTAGTCCTAACACCGCTACCAGTTGTCATCGGGACCAATTCTACATTCTTCTACGATACTGTCATTACACCGATGTAACTGGCTAATAGATAATAGATATAAAATAATCTTCCAATTTCCCATTCATAAATAAGAAAGTCTCACTTATCAAAGTCTGTCTATATTGATTGGCTAAACTCTGAATATTTTTTATTTATTGAATTTCCTTTTTGCTGTTAGTTTGTTTTAAAATTCATAGCTCTCAGAATCCTTTATAGCTATAAATAACAAAACTTTCATTGCTAAATAAAATGCAAAAAAGAAAAAGAAATGTAAATAAAAGATATAAACCTTAACTATACTGGATAAAATTATATATATATATATATATATATATATATATATATATATATATATATACATATATATATATAAGGAATTATGATGAGCGTAACACTTAAATTATGCCAAACATAAAACAGCTATCAAGTGTATATATGATTGACCACTAATGTCATAAAACTATGATCGAGATTCTGTAAACTATGATCTAGATTATGTAAATCTAATAAATATTTTTTCTTACTGTCTTAGTGGATATTCAGAATCGAAAAACTTTTTTCTGTTAAGTAGGCTAAACTTTTCATAGCAATTTGATGATCAAGTGGTAAGATTTTTAATTGGCGTAAAAATACTCGCTACACCTAGCCGTATTTTAAGAACATTATACGACGAAACAATTGCCTATATATATATATATATATATATATATATATATATATATATATATATATATATATATATATATATATATATATATATATTGCAAAAAGAGATAGTATAATACCGGCTCATGGGAGAAATAAAACAAAAGTAGACAATTGTGTTTGTAAGAAGTCTGGATGAAGTGCTAGGTGCACGTGGGATTTTTGTGTCCACGCGGCAATGTTTTCCGTTTTTTTTTTTATAAAACTTTAAGTATCATTGGATGACATAATTCTTGTACACACACACCCACAGACATACACACACACACACACACACATATATATATATATATATATATATATATATATATATAGTTTTTCACATGGTAGCTACTACTTATCAAGGACCGGAAGCCACTCGGGGATAAGGGTTATTGTGTGTACAGTAATCAATAGGATAATATCGTAGTAATTGTTAGTAATGGAGATTTGATGAAGTGTCTTACTTATATATATATATATACTGTGATGAATGGAGATTGTTCGTCAAAAACATAATATCTGTAAGTATCGAAAAAAACCCAATCTTTTTATTGAAAATATTCCAAACTGAGCTTTATATTTTCGTTAATCTGAAAATACATTTTTGTGTAATATTCGGACTTGTACATTTTTGCATTAATATAGTATGTCTTTTATTTTTTTAAATAAAACTTAATTTTGTTGGGTAAAATTTTTGTAGTTAAAATATCGATAATTGTTTTAAAATGATACATCTGTGAATTTTAGCCGACATTTAATATATATATATATATATATATATATATATGCCAATCTATTAATTTCTTTATCCATAATTTATATATAGAGAGATAGAGATGCATACATATATGTGTATGATGAATACAATATATATAAGTATTTGTATTTACAGGCCATATATATATATATGTATATATATATATATATATATATAGATAGATAGATAGATAGATAGACAGACAGATTAGATACACACATATATATGCATGATATATCTAATATATAAAAGCCATATTTCTTTCTGTCTGTCTCTCTCTCAATATTTTTAAACTCTATCATTTCCGAAACAAATAGTTTCCGAGCCACGCTAGGGGCCTGAAATAATTGGACTTTTTAGGACCGTTCTTTTATGGATCTTAAGCCGGTTAAAAACGTGTTTAAGAGGGTAAAAAATTGAAAAACTCGTAATACATTTTGTACATTAATCTTAGTTATTTTTTTTTATTTTAATCAGTTCATATACGTGTCACGTTGGTGCAGTGGTAACGGCACCAGCTTTGAATGCTACAGTTTTGATTTCAGTTTCGATTCTTGCTAATGACACCCAAATACTTGTTTTACTTTTTGAATCACGACTCTATAATAATATATAGGAAATCTGGACTAATTAAAATATATTATTATAAGTGACTGTAAGTAAAAGTATTTTACGACTGGCCAAAACCTAGACCCCCACCGCTAGTAAAATATGTATAAGTATATTTGTTTTAAGCCATATATATGCATATATATATATATATATATATATATATATATATATATATATATATATATACATATTTAGATAGAGATATAGATACACACATATACATATATACGAATAATATAATATATGTGTGTGATTATATATATATATATATATATATATATATATATATATATATATATATATATATACAAGTTAAAAGAAGGAGATGCTTTTTTTAGGAGGTGGGGGTTTAGAAGATGTATCGCCGCCTCTAAACCGACACCGACCCTTTCAACAGATTAATAATCAAAAGTAAAAAGGAAATAAAGAAATCGGGAGCAAATCCCTTTGGGGAGGATTTGTCAGAAAATGAAGCTAATTGTATGGGGTTGGGAAGTGGAGATGGATGGGGAAGGTTTTGATAGACAGAAGGAGAAAAAAGGGTCATCGAAATAGAGGTGTCGTTGTTCGTGGTGATGATTAGTAGTAAAGGGGGAAGGGTGACCGGCTCCAGAGTGCAGTTTCAAGGCTTGAGATGTGCAAAGGGTTTATGGAAAAGTGTGTGTTTGGAGCCGAGGTAGGGAGGAGGCGCCGCAACGTACCTGACCTTCCCGTGACCTTTTACGTCCACTAGCTTGGATGTATTTATTGTTAAATACAAAGACCGGACCAATCCACCTCCATTTCACACTATTCTACATCTTTCGGCACTTCGTGCGTGAGTGTGGAACTTCCTGAGATCGAACGCGTGCAAGAACGCGCGCAAGAGCGTCGCCCTGCATGAGATCATGCCTACGTACATGCGTTTCGATTAGCATGCGCGCTCGCGTGTGTGTGTATGTGTGTGTGTATGTGTGTGTGTAGGTTTCGATATGTTAACTCGTGCAAACTCCGTAAACGTTAGGGTCACTCTATCACTGTTGTTTAATTTTTACTGTTTGGTCACCATGGCCAAAGGTCACTCGAAATAAAGTGAATGAGATGGTAAATGCGTCAGTTGTGAAATTAGGAACAACCAATAAAAGCATCTTCAGTCAAGTTTGGTAATGAAAGGAACAGATATTTTATATGATTCATCAACAAACTCCTTACACCAACGTAAGATATCAATTTTACAAGGCGGAAACCATTTATTTTTTAAATCACAATCCTCAGCATATTTACGAATCTAGCGCAGTTATTCTACATCTTTTCCGTCCTCGGTCAGTGAAGGAGAAAACTTTCAATACTGAGTGACGTTTTTTGTCCCAAAGTAGATTGCCATGATTTTTTTATTGGGGTGGGGGGAGGTATCCACATATTCCAAACCTTAAAGATTTAAATCTGCTGTCAAGTATATAGAGAGGTCACCGAAACTTAACAAAAAATATAAATTTATATTGTTCTTGTTTTTTAGACACTTTGAAGTCCGCAAATCGGCGCTTCAGCAACGGATAGACTAAAATGTAATTCACAGGATTTCAGTATTTCTCCTACAAATCTAAAACCAGAAAATCAAACCTAAAAAATGAGAAAGCTGCAACTCTCATAATCTAATGATTTTAGTGAAGTTCGACCTATTTGGAATCAATATAGTTTAACTTGGTGACTTTCGTTCAGTCTTGAGAAACATTAGATAACACTTATAAGGGTTGTTGCGCGTGTAATTCTTCAGCAATCCCCATCCACATCTTCCATGAATCGGCACAACTTGATTCTGGAGGTAATGAGAAGTCCATGAAATAATGCAGAGATAAGCGAAAACCGCGCACAGCGCTTGGTATTATCAAATAGTCACCGATTTAGTACAGACTAGGCCCAACGTCGCTTAACTTAATGGTATAGCATATAGAAATATGTGAGTCTATTAAAACAAACAAGTATGAAAAAATTAATGAAAGAGTAAACCGTTACTCTACCAAGAATAGATTTCCATATGTGAGCAGAAATTTCCAAGAATAATTAGAACGCGCCCCAATAATTAATAGAAATATTATGTTGAAGATTTTAAATAATTAATAGAAATATTATGTTGAAGATTTTAAATAATTAATAGAAATATTATATTGAAGATTTTAAATAATTAATAGAAATATTTTGTTGAAGATTTTAAATAATTAATAGAAATATTATGTTGAAGATTTTAAATAATTAATAGAAATATTATGTTGAAGATTTTAAATAATTAATAGAAATATTATGTTGAAGATTTTAAATAATTAATAGAAATATTATGTTGAAGATTTTAAATAATTAATAGAAATATTTTGTTGAAGATTTTAAATAATTAATAGAAATATTTTGTTGAAGATTTTAAATAATTAATAGAAATATTATGTTGAAGATTTTAAATAATTAATAGAAATATTATGTTGAAAATTTTAAATAATTAATAGAAATATTATGTTGAAGATTTTTAAATAATTAATAGAAATATTATGTTGAAGATTTTAAATAATTAATAGAAATATTATGTTGAAGATTTTAAAAAAATAATAGAAATATTATGTTGAAGATTTTAAATAATTAATAGAAATATTATGTTGAAGATTTTAAATAATTAATAGAAATATTATGTTGAAGATTTTAAATAATTAATAGAAATATTATGTTGAAGATTTTAAATTAATTAATAGAAATATTATGTTGACGATTTTAAATAATTAATAGAAATATTATGTTGAAGATTTTAAAATAATTAATAGAAATATAACGTTGAAGATTTTAAAATAATTAATAGAAATATTATGTTGAAGATTGTAAAATAATTAATAGAAATATTATGTTGAGGATTTTAAAATAATTAATAGAAATATGATGTTGAAGATTTTAAAATAATTCATAGAAATATTATGTTGAAGATTTTAAATAATAATTAGAAATATTATGTTGAAGATTTTAAAATAATTAATAGAAATATTATGTTTAATATTTCTCAATAATTAATAGAAATATTATGTTGAAGATTTTAAAATAAATAATAGAAATATTATGTTGAAGATTTTTAAATAATTAATAGAAATATTATGTTGAAGATTTTTTATAATTAATAGAACTATTATGTTGAAGATTTTAAAATAATTAATAGAATTATTATGTTGAAGATTTTAAAATTATTAATAGAAATATTATGTTGAAGATTTTAAAATAATTAATAGAAATATTATGTTGAAGATTTTTAAATAATTAATAGAAATATTATGTTGAAGATTTTAAAATAATTAATAGAAATATTATGTTGAAGATTTTAAATAATTAATAGCAATATTATGTTGAAGATTTTAAATAATTAATAGAAATATTATGTTGAAGATTTAAAAATAATTAATAGAAATATTATGTTGAAGATTTTAAAATAATTTATAGAAATATTATGTTGAAGATTTTAAAATAATTAATAGAAATATTATGTTGAAGATTTTAAAATAATTAATAGAAATATTATGTTGAAGATTTTTAAATAATTAATATAAATATTATGTTGAAGATTTTACATAATTAATAGAAATATTATGTTGAAGATTTTAAACTAAATAATAGAAATATTATGTTGAAGATTTTAAAATAATTAATAGAAATATTATGTTGGAGATGTTTAAATAATTAATAGAAATAATATGTTGAAGATCTTAAAATAATTAATAGAAATATTATGTTGAAGATTTTTAAATAATTAATAGAAATATGATGTTGAAGATTGTAAAATAATTAATAGAAATATTATGTTGAAGATTTTAAAATAATTAATAGAAATATTATGTTGAAGATTTTTAATAATTAATAGAAATATTATGTTGAAGATTTTAAATAATTAATAGAAATATTATGTTGAATATTTCTAAATAATTAATAGAAATATTTTGTTGAAGATTTTAAAATAAATAATAGACATATTATGTTGAAGATTTTTAATAATTAATAGAAATATTATGTTGAAGATTTTAAATAATTAATAGAAATATTATGTTGAAGATTTTAAAATAATTAATAGAAATATGATGTTGAAGATTTTAAAATTATTAATAGAAATATTATGTTGAAGATTTTAAATAATTAATAGAAATATTATGTTGAAGATTTTTAAATAATTAATAGAAATATTATGTTGAAGATTTTAAAATAATTAATAGAAATATTATGTTGAAGATTTTATATAATTACTAGAAATATTATGTTGAAGATTTTAAATAATTAATAGAAATATTATGTTGAAGATTTAAAAATAATTAATAGAAATATTATGTTGAAGATTTTAAAATAATTAATAGAAATATTATGTTGAAGATTTTAAAATAATTAATAGAAATATTATGTTGAAGATTTTAAAATAATTAATAGAAATATAATGTTGAAGATTTTTAAATAATTAATAGAAATATTATGTTGAAGATTTTAAAATAATTAATAAGAAATATTATGTTGAAGATTTTAAAATAATTAATAGAAATATTATGTTGAAGATTTTAAAATAATTAATAGAAATATTATGTTGAAGATTTTAAATAATTAATAGAAATATTATGTTGAAGATTTTAAATAATTAATAGAAATATTATGTTGAAGATTTTTAAATAATTAATAGAAATATTATGTTGAAGATTTTAAAATAATTAATAGAAATATTATGTTGAAGATTTTAAAATAATTAATAGAAATATTATGTTGAAGATTTTAAAATAATTAATAGAAATATTATGTTGAAGATTTCAAATAATTAATAGAAATATTATGTTGAAGATTGTTAATAATCGATAGAAATATTATGTTGAAGATTTTAAATAATTAATAGAAATATTATGTTGAAGATTTTAAAATAATTAATAGAAATATTATGTTGAAGATTTTAAAATAATTAATAGAAATATTATGTTGAAGATTTTTAAATAATTAATAGAAATATTATGTTGAAGATTTTAAAGTAATTAATAGACATATGATGTTGAAGATTTTAAAATAATTAATAGAAATATTATGTTGAAGATTTTTTAATAATTAATAGAAATATAATGTTGAAGATTTTAAATAATTAATAGAAATATTATGTTGAAGATTTTAAAATAATGAATAGAAATATTATGTTGAAGATTTTTAAATAATTAATAGAAATATTATGTTGAAGATTTTAAAATAATTAATAGAAATATTATGTTGAAGATTTTAAAATAATTAACAGAAATATTATGTTGAAGATTTTAAATAATTAATAGAAATATTATGTTGAAGATTTTAAAATAATTAATAGAAATATTATGTTGGAGATTTTAAAATAATTAATAGAAATATTATGTTGAAGATTTTAAATAATTAATAGAAATATTATGTTGAAGATTGTTAATAATCAATAGAAATATTATGTTGAAGATTTTAAATAATTAATAGAAATATTATGTTGAATATTTTTAATAATTAATAGAAATATTATGTTGAAGATTTTAAATAATTAATAGAAATATTATGTTGAAGATTTTAAATAATTATTAGAAATATTATGTTTAAGATTTTTAAATAATTAATAGAAATATTATGTTGAAGATTTTTAAATAAATAATAGAAATATTATGTTGAAGATTTTAAAATAATTAATAGAACTATTATGTTGAAGATTTAAAAATAATTAATAGAAATATTATGTTGAAGATTTTAAATAATTAATAGAAATATTATGTTGAATATTTTAAAAAAATTAATAGAAATATTATGTTGAAGATTTTAAATAATTAATAGAAATATTATGTTGAAGATTTTAAAATAAATAATAGAAATATTATGTTGAATATTTTAAAATAATTAATAGAAATATTATGTTGAAGATTTTTAAGTAATTAATAGAAATATTATGTTGAAGATTTTAAAGTAATTAATAGAAATATTATGTTGAAGATTTTACAATAATTAATAGAAATATTATGTTGAAGATTTTTGAATAATTAATAGAAATATAATGTTGAAGATTTTAAATAATTAATAGAAATATTATGTTGAAGATTTTAAAATAATTAATAGAAATATTATGTTGAAGATTTTTAAATAATTAATAGAAATATTATGTTGAAGATTTTAAAATAATTAATAGAAATATTATGTTGAAGATTTTAAAATAATTAACAGAAATATTATGTTGAAGATTTTAAATAATTAATAGAAATATTATGTTTAAGATTTTAAATAATTAATAGAAATATGATGTTGAAGATTTTAAATAATTAATAGAAATATTATGTTGAAGATTTGAAATAATTAATAGAAATATTATGTTGAACATTTTAAATAATAAATAGAAATATTATGTTGAAGATTTATAAAATAAATAATAGAAATATTATGTTGAAGATTTTAAATAATTAATAGAAATATTATGTTGAAGATTTTAAATAATTAATAGAAATATTATGTTGAAGATTTAAAAATAAATAATAGAAATAGTATGTTGAAGATTTTAAATAATTAATAGAAATATTAGGTTGAAGATTTTAAAATAATTAATAGAAATATTATGTTGAAGATTTTTAATAATTAATAGAAATATTATGTTTAAGATTTTAAACTAAATAATAGAAATATTATGTTGAAGATTTTAAATAATTAATAGAAATATTATGTTGAAGATTTTAAAATAAATAATAGAAATATTATGTTGAAGATTTTAAAATAATTAATAGAAATATTATGTTGAAGATTTTAAAATAATTAATAGAAATATTATGTTGAAGATTTTAAAATAATTAATAGAAATATTATGTTGAAGATTTTAAAATAATTAATAGAAATATTATGTTGAAGATTTTAAAATAATTAATAGAAATATTATGTTGAAGATTTTAAATAATTAATAGAAATATTATGTTGAAGATTTAAAAATAATTAATTGAAATATTATGTTGAAGATTTTTAATAATTAATAGAAATATTATGTTGAAGATTTTAAATAAATAATAGAAATATTATGGTGAAGATTTTAAAATAATTTATAGAAATATTATGTTGAAGATTTTAAATAATTAATAGAAATATTATGTTTAAGATTTTAAAATAATTAATAGAAATATTATGTTGAAGATTTTAAAATTATTAATAGAAATATTATGTTGAAGATTTTTAAATAATTAATAGAAATATTATGTTGAAGATTTTTAAATAATTAATAGAAATATTATGTTGAAGATTTTAAAATAATTAATAGAAATATTATGTTGAAGATTTTATATAATTACTAGAAATATTATGTTGAAGATTTTAAATAATTAATAGAAATATTATGTTGAAGATTTTAAAATAATTAATAGAAATATTATGTTGAAGATTTAAAAATAATTAATTGAAATATTATGTTGAAGATTTTAAAATAATTAATAGAAATATTATGTTGAAGATTTTAAAATAATTAATAGAAATATAATGTTGAAGATTTTTAAATAATTAATAGAAATATTATGTTGAAGATTTTAAAATAATTAATAAGAAATATTATGTTGAAGATTTTAAAATAATTAATAGAAATATTATGTTGAAGATTTTAAAATAATTAATAGAAATATTATGTTGAAGATTTTAAATAATTAATAGAAATATTATGTTGAAGATTTTAAAATAATGAATAGAAATATTATGTTGAAGATTTTTAAATAATTAATAGAAATATTATGTTGAAGATTTTAAAATAATTAATAGAAATATTATGTTGAAGATTTTAAAATAATTAATAGAAATATTATGTTGAAGATTTTAAAATAATTAATAGAAATATTATGTTGAATATTTCAAATAATTAATAGAAATATTATGTTGAAGATTGTTAATAATCGATAGAAATATTATGTTGAAGATTTTAAATAATTAATAGAAATATTATGTTGAAGATTTTTAATAAATAATAGAAATATTATGTTGAAGATTTTAAAATAATTAATAGAAATATTATGTTGAATATTTTTAATAATTAATAGAAATATTATGTTGACGATTTTAAACAATTAATAGAAATATTATGTTTTAGATTTTTAAATAATTAATAGAAATATTATGTTGAAGATTTTTAAATAAAAAATAGAAATATTATGTTGAAGATTTTAAATAATTAATAGAAATATTATGTTGAAGATTTTAAAATAATTAATAGAAATATTATGTTGAAGATTTTAAATAATTAATAGAAATATTATGTTGAATATTTTAAAAAAATTAATAGAAATATTATGTTGAAGATTTTTAAATAATTAATAGAAATATTATGTTGAAGATTTTAAAATAAATAATAGAAATATTATGTTGAAGATTTTAAAATAATTAATAGAAATATTATGTTGAAGATTTTAAAATAATTAATAGAAATATTATGTTGAAGATTTTAAAATAATTAATAGAAATATTATGTTGAAGATTTTTACATAATTAATAGAAATATTATGTTGAAGATTTTAAATAATTAATAGAAATATTATGTTTAAGATTTTAAATAATTAATAGAAATATTATGTTGAAGATTTTAAAATAATTAATAGAAATATTATGTTGAATATTTTAAAATAATTAATAGAAATATTATGTTGAAGATTTTTAAATAATTAATAGAAATATTATGTTGAAGATTTTAAAGTAATTAATAGACATATGATGTTGAAGATTTTAAAATAATTAATAGAAATATTATGTTGAAGTTTTTTTAATAATTAATAGAAATATAATGTTGAAGATTTTAAATAATTAATAGAAATATTATGTTGAAGATTTTAAAATAATGAATAGAAATATTATGTTGAAGATTTTTAAATAATTAATAGAAATATTATGTTGAAGATTTTAAAATAATTAATAGAAATATTATGTTGAAGATTTTAAAATAATTAACAGAAATATTATGTTGAAGATTTTAAATAATTAATAGAAATATTATGTTGAAGATTTTAAAAAAATTAATAGAAATATTATGTTGGAGATTTTAAAATAATTAATAGAAATATTATGTTAAAGATTTTAAATAATTAATAGAAATATTATGTTGAAGATTGTTAATAATCAATAGAAATATTATGTTGAAGATTTTAAATAATTAATAGAAATATTATGTTGAATATTTTTAATAATTAATAGAAATATTATGTTGAAGATTTTAAATAATTAATAGAAATATTATGTTGAAGATTTTAAATAATTAATAGAAATATTATGTTTAAGATTTTTAAATAATTAATAGAAATATTATGTTGAAGATTTTTAAATAAATAATAGAAATATTATGTTGAAGATTTTAAAATAATTAATAGAACTATTATGTTGAAGATTTAAAAATAATTAATAGAAATATTATGTTGAAGATTTTAAATAATTAATAGAAATATTATGTTGAATATTTTAAAAAAATTAATAGAAATATAATGTTGAAGATTTTAAATAATTAATAGAAATATTATGTTGAAGATTTTAAAATAAATAATAGAAATATTATGTTGAATATTTTAAAATAATTAATAGAAATATTATGTTGAAGATTTTTAAGTAATTAATAGAAATATTATGTTGAAGATTTTAAAGTAATTAATAGAAATATTATGTTGAAGATTTTATAATAATTAATAGAAATATTATGTTGAAGATTTTTGAATAATTAATAGAAATATAATGTTGAAGATTTTAAATAATTAATAGAAATATTATGTTGAAGATTTTAAAATAATTAATAGAAATATTATGTTGAAGATTTTTAAATAATTAATAGAAATATTATGTTGAAGATTTTAAAATAATTAATAGAAATATTATGTTGAAGATTTTAAAATAATTAACAGAAATAATGTGTTGAAGATTTTAAATAATTAATAGAAATATTATGTTTAAGATTTTAAATAATTAATAGAAATATGATGTTGAAGATTTTAAATAATTAATAGAAATATTATGTTGAAGATTTGAAATAATTAATAGAAATATTATGTTGAACATTTTAAATAATTAATAGAAATATTATGTTGGAGATTTATAAAATAAATAATAGAAATATTATGTTGAAGATTTTAAATAATTAATAGAAATATTATGTTGAAGATTTTAAATAATTAATAGAAATATTATGTTGAAGATTTAAAAATAAATAATAGAAATAGTATGTTGAAGATTTTAAATAATTAATAGAAATATTAGGTTGAAGATTTTAAAATAATTAATAGAAATATTATGTTGAAGATTTTTAATAATTAATAGAAATATTATGTTGAAGATTTTAAACTAAATAATAGAAATATTATGTTGAAGATTTTAAATAATTAATAGAAATATTATGTTGAAGATTTTAAAATAAATAATAGAAATATTATGTTGAAGATTTTAAAATAATTAATAGAAATATTATGTTGAAGATTTTAAAATAATTAATAGAAATATTATGTTGAAGATTTTAAAATAATTAATAGAAATATTATGTTGAAGATTTTAAAATAATTAATAGAAATATTATGTTGAAGATTTTAAAATAATTAATAGAAATATTATGTTGAAGATTTTAAATAAATAATAGAAATATTATGTTGAAGATTTTAAATAATAATTAGAAATATTATGTTGAAGGTGTTAAAATAATTAATAGAAATATTATGTTGAAGATTTTAAAATAATTAATAGAAATATTATGTTGAAGAGTTTAAAATAATTAATAGAAATATTATGTTGAAGATTTTAAATAAATAATAGAAATATTATGTTGAAGATTTTAAAATAAATAATAGAAGTATTATGTTGAAGATTTTAAAATAATTAATAGAAATGTTATGTTGAAATTTTAAAATAATTAATAGAAATATTATGTTGAAGATTTTAAATAATTAATAGAAATATTATGTTGAAGATTTAAAAATAATTAATTGAAATATTATGTTGCAGATTTTTAATAATTAATAGAAATATTATGTTGAAGATTTTAAATAAATAATAGAAATATTATGGTGAACATTTTAAAATAATTAATAGAAATATTATGTTGAAGATTTTAAATAATTAATAGAAATATTATGTTTAAGATTTTAAATAAATAACAGAAATATTATGTTGAAGATTTTAAAATAATTAATAGAAATATTATGTTGAAGATTTTAAATAATTAATAGAAATATTATGTTGAAGATTTTAAATAATTAATAGAAATATTATGTTGAAGATTTTAAAATAATTAATAGAAATATTATGTTGAAGATTTTAAAATAAATAATAGAAATATTATGTTGAAGATTTTTAAATAATTAATAGAAATATTATGTTGAAGATTTTAAATAAATAATAGAAATATTATGTTGAAGATTTTAAAATAATTAATAGAAATATTATGTTGAAGATTTTAAATAATTAATAGAAATATTATGTTGAAGAGTTTTAATAATTAATTGAAATATTATATTGAAGATTTTAAAATAATTAATAGAAATATTATGTTTAAGATTTTAAATTATTAATAGAAATATTATGTTGAAGATTTTAAAATAATTAATAGAAATATTATGTTGAAGATTTTTAAATAATTAATAGAAATATTATGTTGAAGATTTTAAATAATTAATAGAAATATTATGTTGAAGATTTTAAAATAATTAATAGAAATATTATGTTGAAGATTTTAAAATAATTAATAGAAATATGATGTTGAAGATTTTAAAATAATTAATAGAAATATTATGTTTAATATTTCTAAATAATTAATAGAAATATTATGTTGAAGATTTTAAATAATTAATAGAAATATTATGTTGAAGAGTTTTAATAATTAATAGAAATATTATGTTTAAGATTTTAAAATAATTAATAGAAATATATTGTTTAAGATTTTAAATAATTAATAGAAATATTATGTTGAAGATTTTAAAATAATTAATAGAAATATTATGTTGAAGATTTTTAAATAATTAATAGAAATATTATGTTGAAGATTTTAAATAATTAATAGAAATATTATGTTGAAGATTTTAAAATAATTAATAGAAATATTTTGTTGAAGATTTTTAAATAATTAATAGAAATATGATGTTGAAGATTTTAAAATAATTAATAGAAATATTATGTTGAAGATTTTAAAATAATTAATAGAAATATTATGTTGAAGATTTTAAATAATTAATAGAAATATTATGTTGAAGATTTTAAATAATTAATAGAAATATGATGTTGAAGATTTTAAATAATTAATAGAAATATTATGTTGAAGATTTTAAATAATTAATAGAAATATTATGTTGAAGATTTTAAATAATTAATAGAAATATTATGTTGAACATTTTAAAATAATTAATAGAAATATTATGTTGAAGATTTATAAAATAAATAATAGAAATATTATGTTGAAGATTTTAAAATAATTAATAGAAATATTATGTTGAAGATTTTAAATAATTAATAGAAATATTATGTTGAAGATTTAAAAATAAATAATAGAAATATTATGTTGAAGATTTTAAATAATTAATAGAAATATTAGGTTGAAGATTTTAAAATAATTAATAGAAATATTATGTTGAAGATTTTTAATAATTAATAGAAATATTATGTTGAAGATTTTAAACTAAATAATAGAAATATTATGTTGAAGATTTTAAATAATTAATAGAAATATTATGTTGAAGATTTTAAAATAAATAATAGAAATATTATGTTGAAGATTTTTAAATAATTAATAGAAATATTATGTTGAAGATTTTAAATAATTAATAGAAATATTATGTAAAAGATTTTAAAATAATTAATAGAAATATTATGTTGAAGATTTTTAAATAATTAATAGAAATATGATGTTGAAGATTTTAAAATAATTAATAGAAATATTATGTTTAATATTTCTCAATAATTAATAGAAATATTATGTTGAAGATTTTAAATAATTAATAGAAATATTATGTTGAAGAGTTTTAATAATTAATAGAAATATTATGTTGAAGATTTTAAAATAATTAATAGAAATATTATGTTTAAGATTTTAAATAATTAATAGAAATATTATGTTGAAGATTTTAAAATAATTAATAGAAATATTATGTTGAAGATTTTTAAATAATTAATAGAAATATTATGTTGAAGATTTTAAATAATTAATAGAAATATTATGTTGAAGATTTTAAAATAATTAATAGAAATATTATGTTGAAGATTTTTAAATAATTAATAGAAATATGATGTTGAAGATTTTAAAATAATTAATAGAAATATTATGTTGAAGATTTTAAAATAATTAATAGAAATATTATGTTGAAGATTTTAAATAATTAATAGAAATATTATGTTGAAGATTTTAAATAATTAATAGAAATATGATGTTGAAGATTTTAAATAATTAATAGAAATATTTTGTTGAAGATTTTAAATAATTAATAGAAATATTATGTTGAAGATTTTAAATAATTAATAGAAATATTATGTTGAACATTTTAAAATAATTAATAGAAATATTATGTTGAAGATTTATAAAATAAATAATAGAAATATTATGTTGAAGATTTTAAAATAATTAATAGAAATATTATGTTGAAGATTTTAAATAATTAATAGAAATATTATGTTGAAGATTTTAAAATAAATAATAGAAATATTATGTTGAAGATTTTAAATAATTAATAGAAATATTAGGTTGAAGATTTTAAAATAATTAATAGAAATATTATGTTGAAGATTTTTAATAATTAATAGAAATATTATGTTGAAGATTTTAAACTAAATAATAGAAATATTATGTTGAAGATTTTAAATAATTAATAGAAATATTATGTTGAAGATTTTAAAATAAATAATAGAAATATTATGTTGAAGATTTTGAAATAATTAATAGAAATATTATGTTGAAGAAATTACAATAAATAATAGAAATATTATGTTGAAGATTTTAAAATAATTAATAGAAATATTATGTTGAAGATTTTAAAATAATTAATAGAAATATTATGTTGAAGATTTTAAAATAATTAATAGAAATATTATGTTGAAGATTTTTAAATAAATAATAGAAATATTATGTTGAAGGTGTTAAAATAATTAATAGAAATATTATGTTGAAGATTTTAAAATAAATAATAGAAATATTATGTTTAAGAGTTTATAATAAATAATAGAAATATTATGTTGAAGATTTTAAATAAATAATAGAAATATTATGTTGAAGATTTTAAAATAAATAATAGAAGTATTATGTTGAAGATTTTAAAATAATTAATAGAAATATTATGTTGAAATTTTAAAATAATTAATAGAAATATTATGTTGAAGATTTTAAATAATGAATAGAAATATTATGTTGAAGATTTAAAAATAATTAATAGAAATATTATGTTGAAGATTTTTAATAATTAATAGAAATATTATGTTGAAGATTTTAAATAAATAATAGAAATATTATGGTGAAGATTTTAAAATAATTAATAGAAATATTATGTTGAAGATTTTAAATAATTAATAGAAATATTATGTTGAAGATTTTAAATAAATAATAGAAATATTATGTTGAAGATTTTAAAATAATTAATAGAAATATTATGTTTAAGATTGTAAATAATTAATAGAAATATTATGTTGAAGATTTTTAAATAATTAATAGAAATATTATGTTGAAGATTTTAAAATAATTAATAGAAATATTATGTTGAAGATTTTAAAATAAATAATAGAAATATTATGTTGAAGATTTTAAAATAATTAATAGAAATATTGTGTTGAGGATTTTAAATAAATAATAGAAATATTATGTTGAAGATTTTAAATAATTAATAGAAATATTATGTTGAAGATTTTAAATAATTAATAGAAATATTATGTTGAAGATTTAAAAATAATTAATAGAAATATTATGTTGAAGATTTTAACATAATTAATAGAAATATTATGTTGAAGATTTTTAAATAATTAATAGAAATATTATGGTGAAGATTTTAAAATAATTAATAGAAATATTATGTTGAAGATTTTAAAATAAATAATAGAAATATTATGTTGAACATTTTTAAATAAATAATAGAAATATTATGTTGAAGATTTTAAAATAATTAATAGAAATATTATGTTGAAGATTTTTAATAATTAATAGAAATATTATGTTGAACATTTTAAATAATTATAGAAATATTATGTTGAAGATTTTAAAATAATTAATAGAAATATTATGTTGAGGATTTTCAAATAATTAATAGAAATATGATGTTTAAATTTTAAAATAATTAATAGAAATATTATGTTGAAGATTTAAAAATAATTAATAGAAATATTATGTTGAAGATTTTTTAAATAAATAATAGAAATATTATGTTGAAGATTTTTAAAAGTTCCCATTCCTCCTGAAATTTGCTGTCAACGCAGACTTTAAAAAAGAGAAGTAAATCGAAATTTATTTAACAACAGATCTTTATGCTAATAGAGTAATATGTTTGAAGCAGGTGAAAATTAGATAAATATACTAAAAGCGTTGAAGTATATTGGAAGATTAAAATTCGATTCATTCATCAATAATATTAAAAATATATATTTAAGATACCATTTAGAAGATAGTTCAAATAGCGATGATTAAACTAAATAACACCAAATACACAACAAAGAACTGAAATGAAAAGCTATAATATATATATATATCAATAGCATAGTATAGACAATTTTAACATGCGTGATCTGTCACGTTTGAAATTATTTATAAGTAAACATCAGTCCGATACCATTTGATGATCTGTAATAGCGTGATATTTATTATGAATTGATATAAATCGTTCGATAGGATATGGTGTTCGTTGTTTGTCTTAGAGATGTGTTATTCTGAGAGTTGGCTTTCTTGTTACTTATTTTGCATTTTACTTCAGGAATCAAAGGTGTCTGCCACTTGATTTATGTATGATTTATATCCGAGTGTTCATTTAAGGTTATCCTTACTTATGAGAGCGTCAGTTCGTAATGTAGCAAAGGTCGTTGCTTTCTTGTTCTTCTTGTTCTCTTTAATTGCTCGTATGAATCATTCGTAGCATTGCCGATTAGATTTTAAAGCTTCGAATACTGTTATCTATTTAGTCAGAGTTTACTTGTCGGAAAAGTATCCTTATGTCTGAATGTCTTTACAAACCTTTGACTAAAGACACCCTGGAATGGTGTTTAGAGAGTTCAAATACAACTTATTGTAATGTATAGATTGTAAATTCCACACACACACATATGTATATATATTTGATTCATTTTAAAATAAATCCAAACCCACATTTATATGCATTTGTTCAACATTGCATTTCATCGTTATATAATTTCTAAAATCATTCGTTCATTGATCAATCGGCCACGCTTTATTTAGAAATAGGATTTCTTCCGATCTACTACGTTTCACATTAAATAGCATTTTAGAATAACTCTACAATTTATGCTGAAACAACATTTTCATTACTAACCGCGCAGATCGAATAGACGTATCCTAGCAATTGGATCCTTAGTATTTGACGATTAACATGTGACGAAATGCGACTAACTCTTACACACGCGCGCATTTGCTATAATTAATAAGATCTGAGTCATGAAAGATGTCCACATATGTTTCAGATTTAGCAGCCATCTTCATTCTTGAAAAGCAGCTGGTGGCCAGTTTTTATTTTTAAATCAACCTCCTTTGTTTGTTTCCAAGCTTGTTTTTGTAGACCTAAAATATTGCACACGTTTTGTTATTGAAGTTTTCACTAGTTTTCTTGCTAATCCTTTTTTTCTCAGACTGTAGATATATATTTTCTAGTAAACAATATTTTAAATGCGATGAGAATAAGTAAATATCGTCTCACATGATGATATATTATACTTTTGCCACATATTTCGATTAACCCTATTATTTTCAAGATGTTTTAAATATAAAAAGAAAATATATATTTATGTTATCTTAATTGAATAATACCTACTTCACACGCGTCTTTCATTCATTAATGATTGCATACCAGTAGGGCTACCCAGCATTACACTAGTTGCGGATGGCACGACATGCAGCATTATTATAAACACAAAGGTATAACTTACATGTGTTTCTATTCACCGTTCTCTCTCTCTTTCTTTTTATCTATTAGTCTATCTGTCTATCTATCGAGTCATTCTTCCACACTCTAGTGCAGTGACTTTTGCCTTAAAAAGGCCTTATTTAAATTATTACCTTGAAAATTCCTTACAAATATAGAAAATGTTTGAAAAGGCCTTGAAAATTATTAAAACTATTAAATTATTTCTTAACTACTAATAAACATACTATTAAAAGATTTTTAAATATAGAAAATATAATCAAAATACATTGTTCGTAAATTGCATAATATTGTGGATACAAAGTTACGTCCCCTTATCACAAAACTATCTTTGATCTCATTTATGATTTAATTTTTTGGGGTTGCGTCACAAGGGAGTGGAGTAGTGGCGACCGTTATGAATAAAATTAATCTAAAATATTCTGTTTTTGTGCGGACGGGACTCCCCAATGGTGAATTCCCTTGACAAAGATGGTGATTATTTAAAAGAGAACAGCTCCATGTCTCCAATGGTTGTGGCCCTGTTGAGATCTGCTCGTTTTGCATTTTTATCAATCATATCTCATTTCATTTATGAAAACTCGCGCTTTGATTTCTTAACTTTAAATCTGTATTCGTGTATTCTTTCGGAAATCATATGAATACGTTGTTGATGTTGCTCTGAGGATTTGCTGGTCATTATCATGTCGATCCTTCTATATTTTTAGAGTCGCTTCTAACACTTATAACCCTTTGACAAGTTTCTGTAGAGAAAGGTTGGGTTCGCTTCCGAGTTTTGCTTTACTCTTCGTCTAATCTTAGCATTTTTACCGACATTAAGCGTTGTGCAAAAATGAAACATTTGAGTCCTATGTCGATAATTTTGCTAGTTTTAAGTTGTTACAATGCTTGTTTACGACTGGCGCGCACGTTAAATACTTTGTCGTCCAGCATAGCTCAATTAAAATATCGCCCTCTTTTATGAAACACAGATTTATTTGGACTGATAAGTTATGAAAGTATCTGAACGGTATCCACGAACTCCAGATCCGTAGTCTTTTAAGGTAGAATGTAGTCTACAATCTATTGTGTTCAGCAGTTCCTAGATTTTGTAAAAGCAGACGGACATTTTTATCATCAGACCAATCTTCACAATCGACATTAAAATAGTATTTATACCTTTTGAAGAATGCCTCGAACCTTTGATCTTTATCAGGGGATGGGTAAATGTCTTCATGGTTTTCCATGTCATGTTTTGCGAAAACTCTCTGTTACTGTCAGTGCTAGATTTATTAAGATTTTAAAAAGTAATTTCTAATTTTTGTAGACGTTCTTCTATTTTTTTCCTGTTGTAGAATCAACCTACAGTCAGTTTTCTGTTGTTGGATCATCTGTTGTTTCTAACGTTATTCAAACATACTTTCGCCCATATTCTGCTGTATTTCTTTAACAGGTTGTTGATGTTGGTTCCGTTGTTGTAACGTCTGGAAAATTAATTTTATTTTTCCAAGTGGTAAATTTACCTACTCCAGAAAATAACTACTGTAATAAAACTAACCACAGTGCACTACTCTACTTGAAAGAGTGTACGTTTTCTTTTTCTGAGAAATAAATCGTTAATTGAAGAAAAATTTGTTACCGTTTTATTCTCTTAGTTTAAATGAAAATATGTTCTACAACAAGTTTGAGAAATTTTTCGGTGCTCAACAAAACTTTCGGCGTTAGTTGAAAAAACTTTGTGGTATTTTCGTAATCCGATATGTTTAGTGTGTATAGGTTTATTCTTTTCATTTTCTTTTTCTCCGTTAGATGAAACTTTTGTTCGTTGCCCTTTTGAAGCCAAAAGTTGTTGTGGATATTAAGGGTACTTTGAGTTTAAATTCTCGTTCGTCAAGTTCTGGGAATCCATATTGTAAATTCGGATGAAGTAAAGAATAGATACCCTGTAGCAGACGACGCCGCCTGGCGGTGCCAGGCGCACAATTCAACTAACACCGGTGATTCGACCTTAACATTGGCACAAGCACATGGCGTCAGTTGTTTTTAAACACGTCAAATAGCAAACCTGCTCGAATATTCACCAGCATTTTTTTTAAAAATATATTTACAAAACCTTTGAAGATTTAAAAGAAAAAGTATATATTTACAAAACATTTTTTTAAAATAAGTAACAAAACGAACGTATTTAAATAAAAGATATTTAAATAAACGGGTGTCTCTTTCTGTTTCGAATTTTTGCGACCAAGATTGATTTTTATGTGCCGTGTTTTGGGGGGTTCTGTGTGCGTTTTTAAGACAATTCAATATTTATTCTTTAAAACATTAACTTCAGCGACAATTAATATATTTTCAAAATAATATTTTTAAATATTACATTTTTACGAATATTCGCGAGCAAGATTTAAAAAAAAAAAAAAGACGAGGTGTTTTTTTTTTCAATTAAATTATAAACTTTATTTGAACTTTCAACAAACTTTTACAGACATAAAAATAGACTTTATAGATATTTTATAATAATTTTTTAAAAATATATTTAACGAAAAGTTTTTTTTTTTTATCATTTCATTGGTGAATAAAATTTCAAAGTAATAAATGGTGAAAAAAAATATCTCGAAAAGAAAAAACACCTCGTCTTTTTTTTTGTTTTAAATAAAACTTTAATTTTAAAATTTCGATGTTTGAAAAACCGTCCATAATATATATTTCATTATAAAAGTTCTATTTTTGTTTGATAAAAAGAATAAAACAGTTAATAAAAAAAAACAGTCCATTAAGTTCAAATAAAGACTGTTTGAATAAAACTTATAAAAAAAGATATGAATAAAATAATATATTTTTTTATCTCGATTGTTTATACTTGTGATTTTATTATGCATAAAAAATTGCCTCGGCCTAAAAGGATTTCTCCTTCACTGACCACTGACATACATCGCACTGTAAATAAATATTGAATTGTATCAAAAACGCACAAAAAAGAAATGGCCACAACCGTATAGAATGAACCTTTCTTTATAAGTTTTATTCAAACAGTCTTTATTTGAACTTTTTTTTTTAAATCTTGCTTGCGAATATTCGTAAAAATGTAATATTTAAAAATATTATTTTGAAAATATATTAATTGTCGCTGAAGTTATGTTTTAAAAAATAAATATTGAATTGTCTTAAAAACGCACACAGAACCCCCCAAAACACGGCACATAAAAATCAATCTTGGTCGCAAAAATTCGAAACAGAAAGAGACACCCGTTTATTTAAATATCTTTTATTTAAATACGTTCGTTTTGTTACTTATTTAAAAAAAATGTTTTGTAAATATATACTTTTTCTTTTAAATCTTCAAAGGTTTTGTAAATATATTTTTAAAAAAATGCTGGTGAATATTCGAGCAGGTTTGCTATTTGACGTGTTTAAAAACAACTGACGCCATGTGCTGGTGCCAATGTCAAGGTCGAATCACCGGTGTTAGTTGAATTGTGCGCCTGGCACCGCCAGGCGGCGTCGTCTGCTACAGGGTATCTATTCTTTACTTCATCCGTAAATTCTAATCTCTCATCGGAAAATTTTGTGGGTCACTAAGGAGACAGATATAGGTAAGAAAGTTAAAATATATTTAAACGAAATAGTATATGAAAAATATTTGTAGCACGTACCACTTAGATGGCATATTAGGAAGTACACACCGGGAGTCGTATCTCTCGGTCTATTTCTACAATACGAAAAGTTTCCCTCTTCTGCATGAGTGCGTCCCCACAAATATATGTGTGTGTATTACAATTCTAACCTAATATATATATATATATATATATATATATATATATATATATATATATATATATATATATATATATGCCATATGCAGTCAATATGGACTCTTCGAAATTTGGCAAAAAGTTATTTTTAGGTGCGTTGTGGGCAACAATTTATTGAATATTTGATACAAAGGCCATTATTGTAAGATATGCAAAAACAGTGTCTACAATAATTTATTCACACTTGCGACGAGATAAACGAAAACAAAAAAAAACAAGCGTTTAAAAAACAAATACATTTGTTATTTTTTTATTGTACAAAAAAGAAATTCCAACATATATTTCTAAATATTAAATGGCAAAATTCTAACACGTTGAAAGATAATAAAAGTTAGCGAAATTGTAATTTCTGTCCTTTCAGAAATTATACTGAATCAGAGCTGAAATTTTTCAACTGGTTGTCTAAGTTCAAAGTTAGTTTTCAATGTTAATATAACACCAATCTGTTACTTTAATCAAGGCAAAACCATATCAGTTGATGCTAGTTGGTTTTGCGTCCGCAATTCCCCCAACTTATACCGAGTATTTTTCTGTTAGTATTAAGGTCGGTTATAGTTTATCCCAACAGTCATCATAGCAGATATGTTTTACTGTTTATTGTATTCTAAGATTAGTATTTTACTCTTGAATTGAAAGGCAGATTTAATTTCAGAAATGTTTTAGATCGGTTACTATTCTGTATAAATCTTGGAGATGAAGAGTTTTCGGTGGGTTGCAGTTTGGTAGAAGTCTTGGACTTTAAAATTTTGCAGGCAAAAAAAAAATTCTTTCTACTGTTGACACAGAAAAATTTATGTACCAGAATGCTAAAAGATTCCATATTTTTTATTGAGCAATTCGGGTTTCTGATTAGTCTTGTCAGTTTCTTTCGCTATTGTCAATAAGTAGAAGCTTCCAAATTTTGGTGATAATCGTTACTTATTATATCAAAAATATTGCTTTACCCCTATTTTCATATGATGAGAAAGTCCTATGAGTTTTCATGTTTTATTTTGTTATAAGTAAATGAATATATATATATATATATATATATATGTGTGTGTGTGTGTGTGTAAGATAAAGCAAGTGACACCATATAAAATAAAACAAGTGACACCATATAAAATAAAACAAGTGACACCATATAAAATAAAACAAGTGACACCATATAAAATAAAACAAGTGACACCATATAAAATAAAACAGGTGACACCATACAAAAATAAAACAAGTGACACCATATAAAATAAAACAAGTGACACCACATACAATAATACAAGTGACACCATATAAAATAAACCAAGTGACACCATATAAAGTAAAACAAGTGACACCATACAAAAATAAAACAAGTGACACCATATAAAATAAACCAAGTGACACCATATAAAATAAAACAAGTGACACCATATAAAATAAAACAAGTGACACCATATAAAATAAAACAAGTGACACCATATAAAATAAAACAAGTGACACCATATAAAATAAAACAAGTGACACCATATAACATAAACCAAGTGACACCATATTAAATAAAGCAAGTGACACCATACAAAAATAAAACAAGTGACACCATATAAAATAAAACAAGTGACACCATATAAAATAAAACAGGTGACACCATACAAAAATAAAACAAGTGACACCATATAAAATAAAACAAGTGACACCACATAAAATAAAACAAGTGACACCATATAAAATAAACCAAGTGACACCATATAAAGTAAAACAAGTGACACCATACAAAAATAAAACAAGTGACACCATATAAAATAAACCAAGTGACACCATATAAAATAAAACAAATGACACCATATAAAATAAAACAAGTGACACCATATAAAATAAAACAAGTGACACCATATAAAATAAAACAGGTGACACCATACAAAAATAAAACAAGTGACACCATATAAAATAAAACAAGTGACACCACATAAAATAAAACAAGTGACACCATATAAAATAAACCAAGTGACACCATATAAAGTAAAACAAGTGACACCATATAAAATAAAACAAGTGACACCATATAAAATAAACCAAGTGACACCATATAACATAAACCAAGTGACACCATACAAAAATGAAACAAGTGACACCATATAAAATAAGGCAAGTGACACCATATAAAATAAAACAAGTGACACCATATAAAATAAAGCAAGTGACACCATATAAAATAAAACAAGTGACACCATATAAAATAAAACAAGTGACACTATATAAAATAAAACAGGTTACACCATATAAAATAAAACAAGTGACACCATATAAAATAAAACAAGTGACACCATATAAAATAAAACAAGTGACAACATATAAAATAAAGCAAGTGACACCATATAAAATAAAACAAGTGACACCATATAAAATAAAACAAGTGACACCATATAAAATAAAACAGGTGACACCATATAAAATAAAACAAGTGACACCATATAAAATAAAACAAGTGACACCATATAAAATAAAACAAGTGACACCATATAAAATAAAGCAAGTGACACCATATAAAATAAAACAAGTGACACCATATAAAATAAAACAAGTGACACCATATAAAATAAAACAGGTGACACCATATAAAATAAAACAAGTGACACCATATAAAATAAAACAAGTGACACCATATAAAATAAAACAAGTGGCACCATCTAAAATAAAGCAAGTGACACCATATAAAATAAAACAAGTGACACCATATAAAATAAAACAAGTGACACCATATAAAATAAAACAAGTGACACCATATAAAATAAAACAGGTGACACCATACAAAAATAAAACAAGTGACACCATATAAAATAAAACAAGTGACACCACATAAAATAAAACAAGTGACACCATATAAAATAAACCAAGTGACACCATATAAAATAAAACAAGTGACACCATATAAAATAAAACAAGTGACGCCATATAAAATAAACCAAGTGACACCATATAAAATAAAACAAGTGACACCATATAAAATAAAACAAGTGACACCATATAAAATAAACTTAGTGACACCATATAAAATAAAACAAGTGACACCATATAAAATAAAACAAGTGACACCATATAAAATAAAACAAGTGACACCATATAAAATAAAACAAGTGACACCATATAAAATAAAACAAGTGACACCATATAAAATAAAACAAGTGGCACCATATAAAATAAAGCAAGTGACACCATATAAAATAAAACAAGTGACACCATATAAAATAAAACAAGTGACACCATATAAAATAAAACAGGTGACACCATATAAAATAAAACAAGTGTCACCATATAAAATAAAACAAGTGACACCATATAAAATAAAACAAGTGACACCATATAAAATAAAGCAAGTGACACCATATAAAATAAAACAAGTGACACCATATAAAATAAAACAAGTGACACCATATAAAATAAAACAAGTGACACCATATAAAATAAAACAAGTGACACCATATAAAATAAAACAGGTGACACCATACAAAAATAAAACAAGTGACACCATATAAAATAAAACAAGTGACACCACATAAAATAAAACAAGTGACACCATATAAAATAAAACAAGTGACACCATATAAAATAAAACAAGTGACGCCATATAAAATAAACCAAGTGACACCATATAAAAGAAAACAAGTGACACCATATAAAATAAAACAAGTGACACCATATAAAATAAAACAAGTGACACCATATAAAATAAAACAAGTGACACCATATAAAATAAAACAAGTGACACCATATAAAATAAAACAAGTGACACCATATAAAATAAACCAAGTGACACCATATAAAATAAAACAAGTGACACCATATAAAATAAAACAAGTGACACCATACAAAAATAAAACAAGTGACACCATATAAAATAAAGCAAGTGACACCATATAAAATAAAACAAGTGACACCATATAAAATAAAACAAGTGACACTATATAAAATAAAACAGGTTACACCATATAAAATAAAACAAGTGACACCATATAAAATAAAACAAGTGACACCATATAAAATAAAACAAGTGACAACATATAAAATAAAGCAAGTGACACCATATAAAATAAAACAAGTGACACCATATAAAATAAAACAAGTGACACCATACAAAAATAAAACAAGTGACACCATATAAAATAAACCAAGTGACACCATATAAAATAAAACAAATGACACCATATAAAATAAAACAAGTGACACCATATAAAATAAAACAAGTGACACCATATAAAATAAAACAGGTGACACCATACAAAAATAAAACAAGTGACACCATATAAAATAAAACAAGTGACACCACATAAAATAAAACAAGTGACACCATATAAAATAAACCAAGTGACACCATATAAAGTAAAACAAGTGACACCATATAAAATAAAACAAGTGACACCATATAAAATAAACCAAGTGACACCATATAACATAAACCAAGTGACACCATACAAAAATGAAACAAGTGACACCATATAAAATAAGGCAAGTGACACCATATAAAATAAAACAAGTGACACCATATAAAATAAAGCAAGTGACACCATATAAAATAAAACAAGTGACACCATATAAAATAAAACAAGTGACACTATATAAAATAAAACAGGTTACACCATATAAAATAAAACAAGTGACACCATATAAAATAAAACAAGTGACACCATATAAAATAAAACAAGTGACAACATATAAAATAAAGCAAGTGACACCATATAAAATAAAACAAGTGACACCATATAAAATAAAACAAGTGACACCATATAAAATAAAACAGGTGACACCATATAAAATAAAACAAGTGACACCATATAAAATAAAACAAGTGACACCATATAAAATAAAACAAGTGACACCATATAAAATAAAGCAAGTGACACCATACAAAATAAAACAAGTGACACCATATAAAATAAAACAAGTGACACCATATAAAATAAAACAGGTGACACCATATAAAATAAAACAAGTGACACCATATAAAATAAAACAAGTGACACCATATAAAATAAAACAAGTGGCACCATCTAAAATAAAGCAAGTGACACCATATAAAATAAAACAAGTGACACCATATAAAATAAAACAAGTGACACCATATAAAATAAAACAAGTGACACCATATAAAATAAAACAGGTGACACCATACAAAAATAAAACAAGTGACACCATATAAAATAAAACAAGTGACACCACATAAAATAAAACAAGTGACACCATATAAAATAAACCAAGTGACACCATATAAAATAAAACAAGTGACACCATATAAAATAAAACAAGTGACGCCATATAAAATAAACCAAGTGACACCATATAAAATAAAACAAGTGACACCATATAAAATAAAACAAGTGACACCATATAAAATAAACTTAGTGACACCATATAAAATAAAACAAGTGACACCATATAAAATAAAACAAGTGACACCATATAAAATAAAACAAGTGACACCATATAAAATAAAACAAGTGACACCATATAAAATAAAACAAGTGACACCATATAAAATAAAACAAGTGACACCATATAAAATAAAACAAGTGGCACCATATAAAATAAAGCAAGTGACACCATATAAAATAAAACAAGTGACACCATATAAAATAAAACAAGTGACACCATATAAAATAAAACAGGTGACACCATATAAAATAAAACAAGTGACACCATATAAAATAAAACAAGTGACACCATATAAAATAAAACAAGTGACACCATATAAAATAAAGCAAGTGACACCATATAAAATAAAACAAGTGACACCATATAAAATAAAACAAGTGACACCATATAAAATAAAACAAGTGACACCATATAAAATAAAACAAGTGACACCATATAAAATAAAACAGGTGACACCATACAAAAATAAAACAAGTGACACCATATAAAATAAAACAAGTGACACCACATAAAATAAAACAAGTGACACCATATAAAATAAAACAAGTGACACCATATAAAATAAAACAAGTGACGCCATATAAAATAAACCAAGTGACACCATATAAAAGAAAACAAGTGACACCATATAAAATAAAACAAGTGACACCATATAAAATAAAACAAGTGACACCATATAAAATAAAACAAGTGACACCATATAAAATAAAACAAGTGACACCATATAAAATAAAACAAGTGACACCATATAAAATAAACCAAGTGACACCATATAAAATAAAACAAGTGACACCATATAAAATAAAACAAGTGACACCATACAAAAATAAAACAAGTGACACCATATAAAATAAAGCAAGTGACACCATATAAAATAAAACAAGTGACACCATATAAAATAAAACAAGTGACACTATATAAAATAAAACAGGTTACACCATATAAAATAAAACAAGTGACACCATATAAAATAAAACAAGTGACACCATATAAAATAAAACAAGTGACAACATATAAAATAAAGCAAGTGACACCATATAAAATAAAACAAGTGACACCATATAAAATAAAACAAGTGACACCATATAAAATAAAACAGGTGACACCATATAAAATAAAACAAGTGACACCATATAAAATAAAACAAGTGACACCATATAAAATAAAACAAGTGACACCATATAAAATAAAGCAAGTGACACCATATAAAATAAAACAAGTGACACCATATAAAATAAAACAGGTGACACCATATAAAATAAAACAAGTGACACCATATAAAATAAAACAAGTGACACCATATAAAATAAAACAAGTGACACCATCTAAAATAAAGCAAGTGACACCATATAAAATAAAACAAGTGACACCATATAAAATAAAACAAGTGACACCATATAAAATAAAACAAGTGACACCATATAAAATAAAACAGGTGACACCATACAAAAATAAAACAAGTGACACCATATAAAATAAAACAAGTGACACTACATAAAATAAAACAAGTGACACCATATAAAATAAACCAAGTGACACCATATAAAATAAAACAAGTGACACCATATAAAATAAAACAAGTGACGCCATATAAAATAAAACAAGTGACACCATATAAAATAAAACAAGTGACACCATATAAAATAAAACAAGTGACACCATATAAAATAAACTTAGTGACACCATATAAAATAAAACAAGTGACACCATATAAAATAAAACAAGTGACACCATATAAAATAAAACAAGTGACACCATATAAAATAAAACAAGTGACACCATATAAAATAAAACAAGTGACACCATATAAAATAAAACAAGTGACACCATATAAAATAAAACAAGTGGCACCATATAAAATAAAGCAAGTGACACCATATAAAATAAAACAAGTGACACCATATAAAATAAAACAAGTGACACCATATAAAATAAAACAGGTGACACCATATAAAATAAAACAAGTGACACCATATAAAATAAAACAAGTGACACCATATACAATAAAAAAAGTGACACCATATAAAATAAAGCAAGTGACACCATATAAAATAAAACAAGTGACACCATATAAAATAAAACAAGTGACACCATATAAAATAAAACAAGTGACACCATATAAAATAAAACAAGTGACACCATATAAAATAAAACAGGTGACACCATACAAAAATAAAACAAGTGACACCATATAAAATAAAACAAGTGACACCACATAAAATAAAACAAGTGACACCATATAAAATAAAACAAGTGACACCATATAAAATAAAACAAGTGACGCCATATAAAATAAACCAAGTGACACCATATAAAATAAAACAAGTGACACCATATAAAATAAAACAAGTGACACCATATAAAATAAAACAAGTGACACCATATAAAATAAAACAAGTGACACCATATAAAATAAAACAAGTGACACCATATAAAATAAAACAAGTGACACCATATAAAATAAACCAAGTGACACCATATAAAATAAAACAAGTGACACCATATAAAATAAAACAAGTGACACCATACAAAAATAAAACAAGTGACACCATATAAAATAAAGCAAGTGACACCATATAAAATAAACCAATTGAAACAATATAAAATAAAACAAGTGACACCATATAAAATAAAGCAAGTGACACCATATAAAATAAAACAAGTGACACCATATAAAATAAAACAAATGACACCATATAAAATAAAACAGGTGACACCATATAAAATAAAACAAGTGACACCATATAAAATAAAACAAGTGACACCATATAAAATAAAACAAGTGACACCATATAAAATAAAGCAAGTGACACCATATAAAATAAAACAAGTGACACCATATAAAATAAAACAAGTGACACCATATAAAATAAAACAGGTGACACCATATAAAATAAAACAAGTGACACCATATAAAATAAAACAAGTGACACCATATAAAATAAAACAAGTGACACCATATAAAATAAAGCAAGTGACACCATATAAAATAAAACAAGTGACACCATATAAAATAAAACAAGTGACACCATATAAAATAAAACAAGTGACACCATATAAAATAAAACAAGTGACACCATATAAAATAAAACAGGTGACACCATACAAAAATAAAACAAGTTACACCATATAAAATAAAACAAGTGACACCATATAAAATAAAACAGGTGACACCATACAAAAATAAAACAAGTTACACCATATAAAATAAAACAAGTGACACCATATAAAATAAAACAAGTGACACCATATAAAATAAAACAAGTGACACCACATAAAATAAAACAAGTGACACCATATAAAATAAAACAAGTGACACCATATAAAATAAAACAAGTGACGCCATATAAAATAAACCAAGTGACACCATATAAAATAAAACAAGTGACACCATATAAAATAAAACAAGTGACACCATATAAAATAAACCAAGTGACACCATATAAAATAAAACAAGTGACACCATATAAAATAAAACAAGTGACACCATATAAAATAAAACAAGTTACACCATATAAAATAAAACAAGTGACACCATATAAAATAAAACAAGTGACACCATATAAAATAAAGCAAGTGACACCATATAAAATAAAACAAGTGACACCATATAAAATAAAGCAAGTGACACCACATAAAATAAAACAAGTGACACCATATAAAATAAACCAAGTGACACCATATAAAGTAAAACAAGTGACACCATACAAAAATAAAACAAGTGACACCATATAAAATAAACCAAGTGACACCATATAAAATAAAACAAGTGACACCATATAAAATAAAACAAGTGACACCATATAAAATAAAACAAGTGACACCATATAAAATAAAACAGGTGACACCATATAAAATAAAACAAGTGACACCATATAAAATAAAACAAGTGACACCATATAAAATAAAACAAGTGACACCATATAAAATAAAGCAAGTGACACCATATAATATAAAACAAGTGACACCATATAAAATAAAACAAGTGACACCATATAAAATAAAACAGGTGACACCATACAAAAATAAAACAAGTTACACCATATAAAATAAAACAAGTGACACCATATAAAATAAAACAAGTGACACCATATAAAATAAAACAAGTGACACCACATAAAATAAAACAAGTGACACCATATAAAATAAACCAAGTGACACCATATAAAATAAAACAAGTGACACCATATAAAATAAAACAAGTGACGCCATATAAAATAAACCAAGTGACACCATATAAAATAAAACAAGTGACACCATATAAAATAAATTAAGTGACACCATATAAAATAAACCAAGTGACACCATATAAAATAAAACAAGTGACACCATATAAAATAAAACAAGTGACACCATATAAAATAAAACAAGTTACACCATATAAAATAAAACAAGTGACACCATATAAAATAAAACAAGTGACACCATATAAAATAAAGCAAGTGACACCATATAAAATAAAACAAGTGACACCATATAAAATAAAGCAAGTGACACCACATAAAATAAAACAAGTGACACCATATAAAATAAACCAAGTGACACCATATAAAGTAAAACAAGTGACACCATACAAAAATAAAACAAGTGACACCATATAAAATAAACCAAGTGACACCATATAAAATAAAACAAGTGACACCATATAAAATAAAACAAGTGACACCATATAAAATAAAACAAGTGACACCATATAAAATAAAACAGGTGACACCATATAAAATAAAACAAGTGACACCATATATAATAAAACAAGTGACACCATATAAAATAAAACAAGTGACACCATATAAAATAAAGCAAGTGACACCATATAAAATAAAACAAGTGACACCATATAAAATAAAACAAGTGACACCATATAAAATAAAACAGGTGACACCATACAAAAATAAAACAAGTGACACCATATAAAATAAAACAAGTGACACCATATAAAATAAACCAAGTGACACCATATAAAATAAAACAAGTGACACCATATAAAATAAAACAAGTGACGCCATATAAAATAAACCAAGTGACACCATATAAAATAAAACAAGTGACACCATATAAAATAAAACAAGTGACACCATATAAAATAAACTTAGTGACACCATATAAAATAAAACAAGTGACACCATATAAAATAAAACAAGTGACACCATATAAAATAAAACAAGTGACACCATATAAAATAAAACAAGTGACACCATATAAAATAAAACAAGTGACACCATATAAAATAAAACAAGTGACACCATATAAAATAAAACAAGTGGCACCATATAAAATAAAGCAAGTGACACCATATAAAATAAAACAAGTGACACCATATAAAATAAAACAAGTGACACCATATAAAATAAAACAGGTGACACCATATAAAATAAAACAAGTGACACCATATAAAATAAAACAAGTGACACCATATACAATAAAAAAAGTGACACCATATAAAATAAAGCAAGTGACACCATATAAAATAAAACAAGTGACACCATATAAAATAAAACAAGTGACACCATATAAAATAAAACAAGTGACACCATATAAAATAAAACAAGTGACACCATATAAAATAAAACAGGTGACACCATACAAAAATAAAACAAGTGACACCATATAAAATAAAACAAGTGACACCACATAAAATAAAACAAGTGACACCATATAAAATAAAACAAGTGACACCATATAAAATAAAACAAGTGACGCCATATAAAATAAACCAAGTGACACCATATAAAATAAAACAAGTGACACCATATAAAATAAAACAAGTGACACCATATAAAATAAAACAAGTGACACCATATAAAATAAAACAAGTGACACCATATAAAATAAAACAAGTGACACCATATAAAATAAAACAAGTGACACCATATAAAATAAACCAAGTGACACCATATAAAATAAAACAAGTGACACCATATAAAATAAAACAAGTGACACCATACAAAAATAAAACAAGTGACACCATATAAAATAAAGCAAGTGACACCATATAAAATAAACCAATTGAAACAATATAAAATAAAACAAGTGACACCATATAAAATAAAGCAAGTGACACCATATAAAATAAAACAAGTGACACCATATAAAATAAAACAAATGACACCATATAAAATAAAACAGGTGACACCATATAAAATAAAACAAGTGACACCATATAAAATAAAACAAGTGACACCATATAAAATAAAACAAGTGACACCATATAAAATAAAGCAAGTGACACCATATAAAATAAAACAAGTGACACCATATAAAATAAAACAAGTGACACCATATAAAATAAAACAGGTGACACCATATAAAATAAAACAAGTGACACCATATAAAATAAAACAAGTGACACCATATAAAATAAAACAAGTGACACCATATAAAATAAAGCAAGTGACACCATATAAAATAAAACAAGTGACACCATATAAAATAAAACAAGTGACACCATATAAAATAAAACAAGTGACACCATATAAAATAAAACAAGTGACACCATATAAAATAAAACAGGTGACACCATACAAAAATAAAACAAGTTACACCATATAAAATAAAACAAGTGACACCATATAAAATAAAACAGGTGACACCATACAAAAATAAAACAAGTTACACCATATAAAATAAAACAAGTGACACCATATAAAATAAAACAAGTGACACCATATAAAATAAAACAAGTGACACCACATAAAATAAAACAAGTGACACCATATAAAATAAAACAAGTGACACCATATAAAATAAAACAAGTGACGCCATATAAAATAAACCAAGTGACACCATATAAAATAAAACAAGTGACACCATATAAAATAAAACAAGTGACACCATATAAAATAAACCAAGTGACACCATATAAAATAAAACAAGTGACACCATATAAAATAAAACAAGTGACACCATATAAAATAAAACAAGTTACACCATATAAAATAAAACAAGTGACACCATATAAAATAAAACAAGTGACACCATATAAAATAAAGCAAGTGACACCATATAAAATAAAACAAGTGACACCATATAAAATAAAGCAAGTGACACCACATAAAATAAAACAAGTGACACCATATAAAATAAACCAAGTGACACCATATAAAGTAAAACAAGTGACACCATACAAAAATAAAACAAGTGACACCATATAAAATAAACCAAGTGACACCATATAAAATAAAACAAGTGACACCATATAAAATAAAACAAGTGACACCATATAAAATAAAACAAGTGACACCATATAAAATAAAACAGGTGACACCATATAAAATAAAACAAGTGACACCATATAAAATAAAACAAGTGACACCATATAAAATAAAACAAGTGACACCATATAAAATAAAGCAAGTGACACCATATAATATAAAACAAGTGACACCATATAAAATAAAACAAGTGACACCATATAAAATAAAACAGGTGACACCATACAAAAATAAAACAAGTTACACCATATAAAATAAAACAAGTGACACCATATAAAATAAAACAAGTGACACCATATAAAATAAAACAAGTGACACCACATAAAATAAAACAAGTGACACCATATAAAATAAACCAAGTGACACCATATAAAATAAAACAAGTGACACCATATAAAATAAAACAAGTGACGCCATATAAAATAAACCAAGTGACACCATATAAAATAAAACAAGTGACACCATATAAAATAAATTAAGTGACACCATATAAAATAAACCAAGTGACACCATATAAAATAAAACAAGTGACACCATATAAAATAAAACAAGTGACACCATATAAAATAAAACAAGTTACACCATATAAAATAAAACAAGTGACACCATATAAAATAAAACAAGTGACACCATATAAAATAAAGCAAGTGACACCATATAAAATAAAACAAGTGACACCATATAAAATAAAGCAAGTGACACCACATAAAATAAAACAAGTGACACCATATAAAATAAACCAAGTGACACCATATAAAGTAAAACAAGTGACACCATACAAAAATAAAACAAGTGACACCATATAAAATAAACCAAGTGACACCATATAAAATAAAACAAGTGACACCATATAAAATAAAACAAGTGACACCATATAAAATAAAACAAGTGACACCATATAAAATAAAACAGGTGACACCATATAAAATAAAACAAGTGACACCATATATAATAAAACAAGTGACACCATATAAAATAAAACAAGTGACACCATATAAAATAAAGCAAGTGACACCATATAAAATAAAACAAGTGACACCATATAAAATAAAACAAGTGACACCATATAAAATAAAACAGGTGACACCATACAAAAATAAAACAAGTGACACCATATAAAATAAAACAAGTGACACCACATAAAATAAAACAAGTGACACCATATAAAATAAACCAAGTGACACCATATAAAAATAAAACAAGTGACACCATATAAAATAAACCAAGTGACACCATATAAAATAAAACAAGTGACACCATATAAAATAAAGCATGTGACACCACATAAAATAAAACAAGTGACACCATATAAAATAAAGCAAGTGACACCACATAAAATAAAACAAGTGACACCATATAAAATAAACCAAGTGACACCATATAAAGTAAAACAAGTGACACCATACAAAAATAAAACAAGTGACACCATATAAAATAAAACAAGTGACACCATATAAAATAAAACAAGTGACACCATATAAAATAAACCAAGTGACACCATATAAAATAAAACAAGTGACACCATATAAAATAAAACAAGTGACACCATATAAAATAAAACAAGTGACACCATATAAAATAAAAGCAAAACTCATTCGATGATCATTTACTTCAAATGTAAAAGAATGTTTGTAAAAAAGGGCATTGATTTTATTTATTTCTTAAAAGTTGAACATATAAAGCCATTTTTTTTTCATTTGTTCAAATGTCAACGCAAAATATGTGTGTAAAACATAAAAGAAATTGGTTTTAATTTTTATCCTAAAAAAGGTGAGCGTGTGGAAAAAAAAGAAATTTTAATTTTACTTATGCAATTTTGTTCTTAAAATACGTATATGTAAATATGCATGCCATGTATATTTCCATAAGAATATTTTTACGTAAAATAAAAACAAAGAAAAAAGAGAAAACAGAAAAGATTTGTATAATTGTCTTCAAATGTTAAAGAGACTATTGTGTAGTAAAAGAAATCAATTTTAATTTATGTATGCATTAAAAGATTAAAAGATAAGTAAAAATATTTGTATAAAAAGGAATAGAAAATATTTTCAGAGTGTGATTTGGAAAATACAACTCTGTTTATTTTATTTATTTTAATTTTAATTTTATTTTTTAATAAAAGTTTCAGTATTTGTTACGCATTTAGTATGCAAAAAGTGTTAATACAAACAAAATGGATGCAGTTTTTCATCTTGCTTAGGACGAGTTTAGTTTCTGTTTCATCGGAGCTTGAGGAATAGTTATTTAAAGTCAAATTCCGACAAGCTAGAGGCAAGATGATTTAATGTTATTTTTGTTTCCGGTTTGTAAATATATAATATATAAAGTTATATTTTGATTTGATGTAATTTACAGTAATTGATTCCTTTTTTACTTCATTTCTTTATGAAGTGATTTTTAACATCTATATGCTTAGATCTTTGGTGAACCGACATCCTACTGCCCAACTACCTACATCGTACCCCAGTAGCTTATGTCCCTGATAGTAACCCCCTACACCAAAGTGGCAACGTGTCTTGTTTGGGGTGAAAATGTAAAAAAATAATTTACTGTGTTCTGTGCCAGAACTATGCTGGATTGGTTATCACAATTAATTACTACAGGAGCTTAGGTAAATTCTGGTTTTAAAGTCTTTTGAATTGCCTTTAAATATAGCGTTTCTTGTACAGAATGTGACAGCGCTATAAACTCCGCCTCACGAGTAGAGGGTGATACAATATGTTGCTTTTTTGATTTCCATGAAATAATATCTTTTATACTTTTTTATCTTCATCGTTTCCCCAATCTGAAAACACCTTCTAATTTTAGAGGAATTGTTGATTTTCTAAATACAAAGTTGATTTTCTAAATACAAAGTGCTCTTCCGTCGTTTTTTTAGATAACGAAGGACTTTTTTAGCTCTGTTTCAATCCTTCATTGTTGTTCTCGATAATTTTGTGATAGTCAACTTTGTAAAATACATCAGGTTTCGTAGCAGTCATTAAATATACAAGGCTTGCTGTTATCTTTCGATATAGTTTATCGTCAATTATTCCAATTCTTGCAACTTTAATATGATTTTATCGATGTACCTCGATTTATTTATTTTAATAATTCTTTTTCCATGAGTAAATTATATTCCCAGAAACCACGATATTTTGCCAAGATCGGTCATTTTGATTTTTTTTATTTAATCTGTTATTAACATCGCTTAACATTATATCACGATTTGATGTGATTAAAATGTCATCAGTCCATAAAACTAAAATCAGTAACTTATTTTTATTTTCGGTATACGAACAGAGGTTCACTGGGCATTGTTAGAATTGTTGTTTTATCATATAATCATGAAATACTTTCAAAATTCGTCCGCTCTACTTCAAACCGTATAGTGATTTATTACGCCTCTACACGCAATTTTTATTTTTCATTATAGACCCCTCTGGAGAGGTAATATAAATTTCACGGTCTATCTGGGCAGTTAAATAAGCATATTTACGTTGATTTGATAGACGTTAAGGTTATATTGAGATGCGATTTGCACTAAAATTCTGATCGTGGTTAGGTTTGTAGTCACTGCAAACGCAGAAAAATATTCCATGCCGTAAAACTGAGAAAATCTCTTAGCAACAAACCTAGCCTTGTACTGTTCAACGGCTGACGCTATAGTCTTTTTTGTAAAGACCTGTCGATAATAAATTTTAGGGGAGGAACTACCTATTAGGTGTTATTTTCTGTTAATCTGTCTATCTCATTTTTCATTGCCGTTTTCTAATGCTGGTAATGTTCTGAGTTAATTCTTCATTAAAACTTTTTGGCGTATTATCCGTGGAGAGTTAATAGTCGACTTGAGAATCTCCCAAATTTTCGACCACAAAAAGTCAGGTTGTCTTCTACTTCTTTTTGGGTAACGTTCTGACAAATTTTCGAATTTAACATCAGCATCATCACTGTCATCAATGTTTTTGTCTGCATCAGCGACAACTTCACTGTCGTCATGTGATTTATGAAATTTCGAAAATTATCATTCTTCCTCTTCATATAATGAATTTTCGCCTTGAAATTAAACGTGTTTGTATCGGATTCTTTTCATTTAAGTTTTGTCTTAAAAATACCTAGTAGTCTTGGTTGCTTTTGTCGTACCCAGGGAATATACCTTGACCGGTTTTGATATTTAATTTGTTTTTCTTATCTGTAAATACGAAGCAAGTTGAACCAAATACATGCATTCTACTTAAGCTTTGCTTTTTACTACAGAAACCTTCCTATGGGATCTTGGATAAACTTCTTCGTGAAAGACCGGTTTCGTATATATGCAGTAGTTATTAGTGTATACGTGCATAGATTTTTCGGGATTTTTGATTCGATGAGTAGACATCTTGCCATGTCAACAGTGTCGGCCATGATTTTTCAGCAGTTCCGTTTCGGTGAGATGAATTAGGAGACGATTTTTCATATTTGAAACGATGGTTAATTAATAAAAGTTCAATGTCTCTATTAGTGGACATTGTGCCATTGTCAGAGCGGATAAACTGTACATCACCGTAGAGGGACATGTCAGCATGCTAGTTGCTAGCCAGGTATCAGATTTGTTCTTGTAATAAATGGACCATATTAACCGGAATAATCGTCCACAAAATTCAATGCATAGCTGAAGTGTCCTCTGCCCATCGATTTCACGGGACCTTTCAAGTCACAATGCACCAGTGATAGGATTTTTGTAGCCTTTTTGTCTGACATATTTTTGTTCGTTGCCATTTTGTGTACAAACATTGCAGTTTGCTAAGTTTTTAGAAGTGTTTATTTTAATTACGTCAATCACATTCGACAACTTGATATCTGAATATTGCTGTGCCCAAGAATTTCATAGAATGATTTTAGGCGGTTTTTGAGGAAACTAAAATGTTTGATTTTCCATAATATCGATTATAGTTCTATTCGAGTTCCATTCGAGTTTTGATTTATTGTGGCTAAAGTTTACATCTGCACCTTGTACAGAAAATATATTTTGTTTAACTTTTGGCATTAGAAGAGCATTTTCTAGAATACAGAAATAAAGTTCACCTTATTTCACCGAAATAAAATTTATTAGCAATATTTTAGTATCGCCTCTTTTCAAAACCATAATGTTTACTCGACTAACGTCAGCTAACTCTACAAAGTGAATCTGAGGTTCAAAGTTGTAATAAAAAAAGTTGTATCTGTTTGTTGAACGTACATGAAAATAAAAATGCATGTTCACTAACAGAGGTCTCCATATTTTTGATGGAGTCCCCTTTGACATTTTTGTATCAACATTGGAAACTCTTGTGATTGGGTCGTCCACAATTATTGCAAATAATGTTGGTCCTTTTCTTAGGAGATTTTTTTTTTTTTTTTTGCAAAGTTGCGAGTTTTATTCGAGATAAAGGTATAATTTTAAAATTTTTAAATGTCATGATATTTGTAGATTTTTTTGTTCCTATGATCATTTTTTTCAGTTTACTCATAAAATTGACTAAAAGTTATGGGTTTTTATTTCTTAGATATCACGGTTATAAATGGCTTCAAATAACTCTGCAAAAGAAATATGGAGATTAACAGAACGTCACTAATAACTTCGCTAGATATTTTTTAACAAATTTGCTGTTTCGGCCCTTGTAATATATTATAATATGTAATCGCTTCAGTTTTCATACGTTTTAGAGATATAAATTTCGTATATAAAGAGATAATTTTGGGGTTTCCTTTAGATAACTAATGCTCTCTTAATATGTTGAAAGCCTTGAAGCCATCATCCAAGGCTTCTGTCGTCTATGCACTTATAATTGTATTTTATTCCGAACAGAGAGTTGCGTTCTTTCCAATAAACTTAGGGTTATTTGCTATTTTCATTTTTGTACCTGAATTACTTTTGAATTTGGAAGTATCCCCAAAAATCACTTGCCACAGTTCAAATCAAAATCGAAGTAAACTCATCGCCAGACCCATAACCTCTTGAAATGAAAGCCATGTTTACTTTCAGAAGAGTTTTAGATAGATAGCTATTCAGTACAAGTCTCGGAGATGACGAGTTGTCGGTGTATAAGTCTTAGATTTAAAATTTACAGGCAAAGAGCAAAAGATTTTTCGCGTCTTGACACGAAAAAAAATCATGTGCCAGAATACTAAAAGATTCAATATTGTTATGAGAAATTCTGGTTTCTAGCTGAACGTGACTCCATGTGATTCCTTACTTCCTATTGCTAGTTTCTACAAGTAGATCTTTTCAACTTTCGGTGATCATATCCTCTCATTATATAAAATAGTGCAACTTTTCCCAGTTGTGTAAGCTCATTTTGCTCATGCATTCTCTTTTCATTTTCTTCTACTTTAATTCTTTCTTGCCTTTGTGTTTCTCTCCTTGTGTTAGTTTGATCGATTTTCATATTGTCTACTGAATTAGTTCTCTTTTGATTATCCTACCTCTCCAAATTTTTTTTACCAAATTAGCATAACATCTTGCTTGTTCTTACGACTCACTCGTATCGTAACTGCTTGTGACGAGATTAATAAGACAATTACGGTTAACACTTGACTCAAAGGGTTGGAGGCATTATCCATGCTCTCGAATTAATCAAATATTAACATATGCAACAATTATAGTAATTTCGCTTTTTCCTCACATTCCATAACCGCCAGTAGTACTGAGGTTTAACCTCATCATTTGTCTTCGTTAATCTTTTAATCGAACGCAAGCACTCTGTTCATTCACTTATTACTTCGAATTACAGGTATACTTTCTACTTTCTTTCTTTCTCTCATGGCTAAGTGACATTCTATCACCGAGAAATCTGATTTGTTGTTCGAATTGTCTTGGCAAAGTTCGCCCCGTGTACAAACAAATTCGTCGTTATGCATATCCTCTATTACTGTATTTTAGGATTGTAAGTACCTTAACTGCTTAGACGATACATATCTTTCTACCACAGCTGAGAAGCGACAGCTCATGAAGACTTTCAGTTTTTGGAGTAAAGAAAAATGTTCAGTAAACGTCAAGTATCTTATATGACTGCCAAGCAATATTATGGTTGTCATTATTTTAAAAATTAAAGATGAATGTAAAGATTAATATTTCGTGTTCGCATTAGTTATAAGAATCCAAATAATAAAATACCGAAAAATAAAAGCGCCAGATACAGTTTAAAAACTTACAAATAAACATAGCATTTCTTCTGAAATTTATCCTGGCTCTTTTTGGACTTGTGGGCCGGCGCCGAATCCTGCTGCCACACCCAGGGTCTACCAGTAGCCATTTGATTGTATTAGGAGTCAATGTTCCCTTCAGCACATCCACGTACACTTTGGTGTTGACTTTGAAGTCCACTTTGGAGATGTGAAGTGGCATGATGTGGCCCTCACTTGAAAACACACAAAAGACCATAACCGTGGGTTGGAAACGTTGTTTTCATCATCCTGGACACATTCCTTTTATTCGTGAGCATTCAGTGATGCGTTTTGAGGGTGTTGGCAATGGTCATGCTCTCATAACTTGGATCGGTGGAGAGCATGAGTTGTACATCGGCGCATTTCCGACCTCGCTCGTTGAACATTGTGTAACTTTCAGATACAAGGCGCCTATCGCTTTTGGGATTTGCACACAACTAGCTAACTAGTAGATTGTTTGCAAAAAAAGGAAAACCGTTTTTGATCAAATGGAAATGGAATCATGTAGTCTTTTCTAGGTTAACAATTTTATCGTCCTAACCTGTATAACACTTTGTAATACTATTACTTTTGCTGTTAATATTAAAGACCGTGAACTAAGGTCTCCACGGTATCAATAGGGCGCTTCGGCACTTTTTTGCTCTGCGATAAAAAAACAAACTTTTTTTAGGTCACTTGTCCATCCTTCATACCTGTGCCTGTCTTTATCATCCATGACACGTGTATTGTTTAAGTGTGAGCTAATCTGCTCTATGGCAGCTACATCATGAACTGCCTTCGTGAATTCACCAGCCAAATCCCTGAGTAGTTACTGGTTCATTTTATTATCCATTTACTTACTTTTCTTATTTTCCTACAATTTTTTCTCGTGCGATAATTAGATATGTCTGACTAAACAAGAGGAAAAATAGGAAAGTGAAGCAGAAAAGAAAAAAGAAACAACGATATTACACACAGATCGGTGCAATTATCTTTTTTCTTTCTCTGTGCCTCTTTCTCGGCTTGGTTCGTTATCTCTTCCTTTCTTTGTGACTTTATTCTCCGGCATGGTAATCTTTGTTTTCTATCATTTTGAACCCCTTTTGTGCATTATGGTGCCAAATAATCTATATAAAACGAATGAAACGCTGAAAAATACATATCATACAATTAATATATGCCCTTCAGAATAAATAAAACAAACGTAAGTAATATAATCAAACAAGGTGTTTATAAATGTGCATGAATTATATCTTTATATGGAGCGCTGTTAATCTACAAATCTGACGTGTATATCTTATTCTAATTTAAATGCAAAAATGAAATTTGTTGGCTCTGACTGACCTAATTAAACTAATTGTAAAAACTGGTTTTCTCTTCCCCCTCCCTCTGTCTATCTCTCTTTAAAATGCTAAAAGCTTTGTATTATTGAAAAAACGAAGTGGTCACTTTTTTATGGATCTTCAACGAAGAAATCTAAAGATGCTGTTCAAAACGAACGATTAGGGGAGTCAAATTAGACGCTAAGTGACTAAGACTATAAAAATACAAACAAAGAGAAAAGACGAACCGAATCTCAAAACCGGTAAATGTGATCGAAAAGTGAAAAAAGTTTTTGTCGTGAGTCAATGATGCAGAGGAAAAAGTAAGTTTAGTAAATAAATTCAGTATTATTAAAAATGATATGTTAACCTTACGTAGGTCCATGCCGGTTACTTTCCACTACGAAAATAGACATATTTGTAATTTACTTATATTGTAGCAGATTCAAGCAGAATACGTTTCAGTTTTTTTTTTTTCTGCAAATAAATCTGCTACTTGAATCGTTTGGTAACTGTAAAGAAACAAAATGTGGAAGGAAATTGTGAGATTTTAAACTGCTAAAATAGAAAATAATTTCTTCCTTTAAATTCTTACCGAATTTATAAAAAACAGAATTCTTTTGAGAAAAGTTCTCATAGTTTCAAGACAATTTAGATAGTTAATACTTAAACGATAAAAGGACACTGTATTAATAAAAGTTGACTCTCAAAATCATATTTCTAAAATAAAAAAGAACATCGGCAATAGGAAACAAAAAATAAAATAAAAAAGGTTTCAGGGCAACGCTAATAAATATGGAATCAATGTTGCAAATTAAATATAGGATTGATTTTAAATTTCGTGTTCATTAAGAATATACACATTCGTTTGTTTATAAAAAGAAATGTGTTTTGAGTTTTATTAAAACCTTTTTAAGATGCCGTTTATATGAGTATAAGGTGTATATGAGTATATATTTATATGAGTATAAGGTGTATATGAGTATATATTTAGATGACTATAAGGTGAGTATAAGGTGTAGTCAGGAGTAAACGTCACCTCTCAACAATTTTATTTCATCAGTTTGACAACCAAACGATATTTTTAGTCATTATTAATTGTTTCTTAGAAAAAATAAATAATTTTTTACATAAAAATCTACATGTCTTTTGGGAAACACAAAAACATGTAAATTATAGGTGCTACTAGCTGCGTGCCTCGTATTTCCCAGTCGTAAAATACGCTTAAATATGATAGTTTCATTTATGCAGATTTCGTATTTATTATAATAGGGTCAATTATGTTTAGATTATAATATTGTATAAAATATATTGGAGTGATTTAAAAAAATAAAAACAACTATTACTTGGGTGCCATCAGCTAGAATCGAAACTAATAGTTTAGCTCTCCAACCATAGTCGTCACTGTATGACGAGTTGTCAGTGTATAATTCAGATAGATAAGAAATAGACAAAAATTAATCGACTCTGCCATATAAATATGTAGTCTCGCATGCGTACACATAATACTGAGTTTTATAAATTAGATTATAATTTTGATTAAATTTTATTTATTGCGGACTATTATTCTCATCTTCTTCTTAGTTGTTTCACGACATTTCGGCCAACTATTCCTCTGGCCTTCGTCAGGTGGTAACTGCGACAGGATAGGAACTCTAAATCTCTTGACTGCATCCACTGCAATTACTGCCTTCCGTAGTTTTTGTCGTTTTTAGCCAAGTAAGCCTCTGGCCGGCTTTGAATAGGATCGAAACCGCTATTTTCAGACAATTCTCACCTAGAACCGTAGAGATTCAACGTCTCTATCAACTGCGCCACGGGCCATGAAGGGGCGATCAATGTTGAATTTTTTGGTCTTATAAATTCATGCTTATTTATTATCTGATCTTCCATGGTCGGGTCCGTACCGATGGTATATATTATTTTATTATTTTTTTTTTTATTAATTATTAAATAAAAAGATGGGGATAGTAGTCCGCAATAAATAAAAATTAATAAATAATATTAATCTCAAGAATGAATTCCAATTTAAACACTATATAATTTTTATATTTTGAACAGTTTTCTGCCCTTTATCCAAATATGCTTGGATCTATTGTAAAAGATACTTAACAAAAATACATCTCAACTTAAAAGTAAACCTATCAAAGTGTGCGTTACAGGAGAAAACATTTTCATTTTTTACTAAAAAAGAAAAAATGCGTTTATATCATAGAAAGATCATCTGCTGTGTTTTTAACAGAAAGCTGTCCACCATTCCACAATACGTTCCTCGATGGCGTTTATTTGTATTACTAAAGTATTACTAAATATTACTAAAGTGTATTACTAAAGAATAATTAAAGAATTACTAAAATATTAATAAAGTGTATTACTAAAGTATATTACTAAAGAATACTAAAATATTACTAAAGTACTACTAAAGTGTATTAAAGTGTATTACTAATGGAGTTCTATAGTATTACTAAAGTATTACTAGTGTATTACTAAGTGAATTACTAAAGAATGACTAAAGTATCACTAAAGTGTATTACTAAAGTGTTACTACAGTGCATTACTACAGAATTATTAAAGTCTTTTACTAAAGTGTATTACTAAGGTATCACTAAAGTGTATTACTAAAGAGTTACATAAGTGTATTACTATCGTGTATTACTAAAGAATGACTAAAGAATTACTAAAGTCTTACTAAAGTAATAGTAAAGTATTACTAAAGTGTATTACTTACGTATTCACAAAGTGTATTACTAAAGTGTATTGCTAAAGAATTGCTAAAGTATTATTAAAGTATTACTAAAATGTATTACTAAAGAATTACTAAAGTGCACCACTAAAGTGTATTACTACAGAATGACTAAATAATTGCTAAAATATTACTAAAGTGTATTCCTAAAAAATTACTAAAGTAACACTAAAGTGTATTAACATTGGTGTATTACTAAAGAATGACTAAAGAATTACTAAAGTATTACTAAAGTGTATTACTAAAAAATACCAAAGTATTACTAAAATGTATTACTAAATTATTACTAAAGTATTACTAAAGTGCATTACTAAAAATTATCAAAGTATTACTAAAGAATTACTATAATGTATTACTAAAGAATTACTATAATGTATTACTAAAGAATTACTAAAGTATTACTTAAGTCTATTACTAATATGTATTACTAAAGAATGACTAAAGTGTATTACTAAACTGTATTATTAAAGAACTACTAAAGTATTACTAAAGTGTTACTAAAGTGTATGATTAAGAATTACTAAAGTGTATTACTAAAATATTACTAAAGTGTTACCAAAGTGTACTACTAAAGAATTACTATATTATTACTAAAAAATTACTAAACAGAACTGTCTAATTTGGGATGACTAATCAACAAGTATTTTTTAAATATTGAATTTGAAGACGACCACCTTGTGATTTATTGGAAAGCAGTATCATTGTATTTTGTTCAATAGATTTGATGTTGTTTATGGTAGTTCCGCTTGGTTTTGGTCCAATTGTTGTAGCTAGGCGAATTATTACTGTTAATGTTTTTTTTCCGGAGAGGAGGTAGAAATTTGACGCTCTGGCAGATAGCCAGCTGTTGACAAAACCATACAGTAGAAACGGGCTAGCAACACCGCTTCTATACGAAAGACGCTGTAAAAAACAAGATATCTTCCCCGATTCATTTAAAGGGTTCTCACTGGGAATGTGTTTCGATATAAATCTAAAAAGCAAATAGAATTTTCATGAATAAAGATTAATTTCTAAATTTTTGGAACACGATAACACAAGTGTGATTCTCAAAGAACTACAGAATGTGAACAATTCTCAAATCATCGTTTACGAAAATCAATTCCGTTTAAGTAATCTATCAACCATTTCAACCATTGTTTCCCATTTTCTCGTAAAGGCGATTGTCATCCAGCCAGCCGTTCTTTTAAACTTATCCTCGAGTGGCATACAATGACTTATTATAAAAAAATTAACATAAAATAAAAACAAGCAAATCTAAAAAAAATTGTAGTTTTCTCACACTGACTTCATTTTACTTTAGCCATGGAGAGTTTCATATCAGATTTCCAGGGAAGCATTTACAAAACACGATTATATTTTAGCATCGGGTGTTTGTTTTAAAAAAAGAGGGAGAGAGAAAGAGAGAATGTGTGTGTGTGAGAAAGAACTGTACGTTATTAAAAGGAATATTTCGTCAAGTTTTATTTTTCAGTGAGACAGAGAGAAAAAGAGAGAGAAAGAGAGAGAGAGAGAGAGAAAGAGAGAGGAATCAGTACGTCGTGTTTGCTTTGTTTTTATATCAGCTAGCGAAAAATCAAACGCCCCACTTGCTATAATAAAAAAGGTATAAAAAAGACCAAAGTTATGGTTTAATATGAGAACAAATAAAAGGAATGTGTCGTCAATTTTATTTTAAAGATAGGGAATAACCCTTACAGGAATAATGCGTGTTTTTTTTTGTAGATATAAATAGAGCGAGAAAGCGAGCGAGTGAGAGAGAGAGAGAGAACGAGAGTGAGAGAGAGAGAGAGAGAGAGAGAGATGATAAAATAAATGCAAACTAAACTGTAGCATTTTTATGGTGGTTTTGTTAAAATATAGTTGAGCGGCTAAAAAGTAAATAATCTACGTGTAATGTTGGTCTGTAGTGTGTATGTGTGTAGCCATTTTGCGTAACGCTTGTTTTGCAGACGCCATGTTGCTATACACACGTGTACGTTCGTTTTTGTGGAAGATTTAAATTCTGGTATAAAAGAATTACAGCTGGCAGCTAATGAGAAAGGGTAGAATTAGCGAATGGGAGAAATCATTATTTTCTGAATCTGGGAATTGGAAGTGAAAGATGTGGCTATTAGTTTATGATACAGTTAATAAGAGTGCAGGGGCAATATAAGTTTACTGTGTGTAATTTTACGCAGGTAATAGTTGGACAGTGAGAGCAGTTATGAATTAGAGGGAAATCTATGAACTACTTTTTCTAATGTTAATTGCAATAGTGATGATGTCACTCCTAGGATTAAATCTATGGTTTATTATAATGAATTAATGTGTCAAAAATGCCGTTTACATGAGATAGTTGCTAATAGGGTACACATAATAAATTTGTATGTGGCATCTGTTGTTGTAAACCTACGGTATTTTGGTGCAGAGGCGAAAAACGAATCTTTTATGGAACATTTAATTTAAACTCATACGAAAAAGAAGAAAAGCATTCCAAGTGGGAGGGGGGTAATGTCGGAAAGACTTTTTTTCAGGACAGAATTAAAAAAAATATTTTTTCCATTAGCGGATAATTTAAAATGCGAAGAAAAGATTTACCGATTACAATACATTTTAACATTTTTAAATTTTAAAAGGTGCTTCCCAGCTTCTGCAGTTGAATTAACCGTTTTTATTATATATAGGGAATATATAAATATATATGCACACATTATTAAATAAAAACGTATAGAGAGAGAGAGAGAGACAGAGAGAGACAGAGATAGAGACAGAGACAGAGACAGATACAGAGAGAGACGCTCCTCCATGGGATTAATGGACTATCTCATGACGTCACTTCCTCTGGTGACGTCTTTTCCGGTAACGAGTAAGGGTGCCTGGGAGTTCGAGATTGGCACTCGGCCAAGGAGGTCGTGTGCAAACGTCCTACCGTTGAGGAATGGTATTGCTCAACTCTCTTTGCTTGTAATGTACCTGAATACATGTCTTTACCTAAAAGTCCTGTGTTACTTTCGTTTATTACCATGTAACCTCATAGCAACTAGCGACGTCGGATTCGACTTTCACACGGGTTAACTCCACAAAAAACGAAAAGAATGAATTAATTTGAGTTCAAAAGAACTTCGGATTTACAAGCTAAGAATTCGGCTACCAATGGCGTTCTAAAAATAACAACAAAAAAAGAAAATTAACACATGCGAAAGTTATCGGCTAAATTGTAAATTAATCTTTTTGTCTCTATATTTTAATTGAAAAGAACGCATTTTGGTTAAAGCCGTAAAAGTTAATTTGGTTGCTTATCGAAAGAAAGAAAAAGAGAAAAATGTTGGCACAATTTCACCGCGAGAACAATTCTATTGTAACTTGTCGACTGTTTATTCGTATGTAAATTTAGACATTTTTCAAATGAAGTGAAAAGTTTTTGTTTTTTTTGCCTTTGTTTTTTTTGTCCTGCTAACTTTATGCAATATTTTAATAGGAGAGAAATGTTCCCTTTTCGTTTTACTTGAACTAAAAGAAATACTTTTTCATTGAGTGGAATTTTCTGAAATATTCTATTTTTAACTGTCGGTTCTAAAGTGAATTTTTTCCGTGTAGGGACACTCCCCCCACGCACACACATAAAAAACTAGCCATTTTGGTTAACTACTAGACAATTCCACAATTATTTTTATTCGTTTGCAACTGTAAATATTTTCTTGTTTTGTTTCGCAAGTAAAAGAAAACAAAATTGCCCACCCTCATATTGGATTATCTCTAAGGCGTTTACAAAGAAGTAAGAGATACATTGCTCCCTCCTCATACGCACACACTGAAGGTAATAAAATTTTCTTTTTTATTATTTTACCTCTCTTCTCCAGTCAAAAACGGAAATAATTTTTTTCGTTCGTTTGGAAAAGCCATTACAAGATGGAGGGGATTAAAACAGTATTTATACAGCTAATTATGGCCCAGGTGGACCAGCAGCAGAAAGCCGAGGAAAATTTAAAAGAATGTGATTAACAGCACCAGTTGCAATTTCAAGAGAGGCAACAAGCGTTGGAGAAGAGAATGCCACTTCAACAAAAGACACAAGAAGAGCTATTGTTAAAAATATTCGATAGAACGGAACACAGGGACATCAATTTTACTTTTTCCCAACGTACATTATGGAACGCTATAGAAACGTTCAACTACCAACTGGGGTGGGAGGGGACATTTGACGCTTTCTATCGGAGATATGAGGACCTATTCACCGGGATTGTCAAGCGTAGAGCAACGCTAAGAAAATTCGCCCACTTTTGAGGATATTAGGGACCACAGAACATAGCAAGTTTGTGGTTACATTCTCCCCAAGAAGAGGAGTGAATTGGGATTTTCTGAAGCGGTCAAACTTTCATCCGAGTTGTTCAGCCCGAACTCTACGCTCTTTCATAAAAGATGGAAGTGCTTGAACCTGCAAAAAAGCTACGAGGACAATTGCCTAACCTTCGCGCCTATGGTAAATAAACACTGCGATGATTTCCGTCTATCTGACTTATTGGAAGATAACTTCAAGTGTTTAATTTTTACGCAGAGTCTAGTCTCATCCAAAAACGCTGAGATTAGACGACATGTTCTCTCTAGACATGAGAGCGAACAGGGCCTCACCCGCAGAAGTTGGCCGAGGATTGTCAACGGGTAGTCTTCGTAAGGAACAACTCCAGACAAGTCGAGGAGACAGGCGCAATATTCATTAGAAGGACGACCTTCAGACCTGAAAAATACTCACCCCGAAAAAGCAAAGCTAGAAGTAAGAAAACTCAGGCTACACCTAATAAGTAGCACTCAGTCACAATACCCGGATTTCCTAAAAGCTCGTGCTATCGCTGCGGCGGGAAATATTGTTCGAATCAATGTTTTTACAAACATAAGTACTGCAACGAATGTGGCAGGAAGGGCCACAAAGCGACCCAGTGCAGGAAGAACAAGGACAAGAACAGCGTCCGACAGACTAGATTCGACTTGGATTCGGACAAGAACCGGCACAAATATGTCACAGTTAACATCGCAAATAAAACTTGTGAATATACAATTGGATTCCGGATCAGATCCGTCCATCATTAACCTTAAGACGTGGAAAAGGCTAAGGAAACCCACCATGCGGGAGACGAACAAATCAGTTAGAGCTGTAACAGGCGATTAGGTGGAATTTGAGGGAGAGCTCACACTCCCGATGACCTTAAATGGTATTACTAAAAAAGTGAAAGTATATGTACATAGAACATCCGAAAACCTCTTCGGTACTGACTGGATGGAGCGATTCGAATTGTCCGACAAACCTATGAATAAATTCTGTCATAGGGAGATATTCTGCCGTAGACTCGTCTGCGGAGGCGCAACATCTGAAGGACGAGTTTAGAGAGTAATGTGCAGAAGTATTTTCACTTGAACTAGGAAAATGTACGAAGACTATAGAAAGATTCAAACTAAAACAAAACACGAAAACGCCCCATTTGCAGCAACAGAGAAATCGAAAAAGAAAGCTTCAATGGAATTTGCCAAAGGAGGTAAACAACTGAAACTGCGAAGCCGGAAGCTAAAAATCCTGCGCCAAAAGAATTCTCCAAGCAACAATTTTTGCACGTGTATAGGATTACACCCAACCCAAACACACCAACAGTAGTCTCATCTTTAGAAACGATGAACCGATAGACAGTTTTCGAAACGTTTGATCTTAAACCTCATCAACCAACACATGAACTATGGCGGCCGTTCCGTAAGAGAAAAAACAAGAGGTAATGACAGCTTTTACGAACAAAAAGCTTGGGAGGGGGTGTTGGTTGGTTGGTTTTGTTTTACGGCATATAAACCCTTTTCAGGTTATTTAATGCCAAATCCAAAGATTTTTAATAGAATATATTTATTGTTTTAAAGTCGATTTCTATTTAACCCATAGTTGGAACCCTAACAGGTACTACCACTCCGGATCAGAGTGGACCTGGGAGCAATGGCAATTAAAGGGTGGCTCCACACTCACCAAAGTCCGCAATGTGAGGCCTCACCATCGGATATAGTTTTAGGTCATATCCAGGACCGGGGGTGTTGGAGACGCCCCTCCATGGGATTAATGGACTATCTCATAACGTCACTGGTGACGTCATTTCTGGTAACGAGTAACGGTGACTGGGAGTCAGAGATTGGCACTCGGCCAAGGAGGTCGTGTGCAAACGATTTACTGTTGAGGAATGGTATTGCTCAACTCGCTTTGCCTGTAATATATGTGAATACATGTTTTTACCTAAAAGTCCTGTGTTCCTTACGTGTATTACCATTTAACCCCATAACACACATATATGTATATTCATAATTATTATATAAGCATATATGTACATATAATTGAATAAAAAATATATATTGCCGGCAGGAATTGTAACCGTACATTTATGATTGTGTAAGCATGTAACACTGGTGTATGTAGGTGTAATTCTATAATTATTATATAAATATATATGTACATATAATCAAATTAAAACAAACGCATATATATTTTATAATTATTATATAAATATATATGTACATATAATCAAATAAAAAAAACGCATATATGTTTTATAATTATTATATAAATATATATGTACATATAATCAAATAAAAAAAAAGCATATATATTTTATAATTATTATATAAATACATATGTACATATAATCAAATTAAAAAAACGCATATATATTTCATAATTATTATATAAATACATATGTACATATAATCAAATTAAAAAAACGCATATATATTTTATTATTATTATATAAATATATATGTATATATAATCAAATAAAAAAAACGCATATATATTTTATAATGATTATATAAATATATATGTACATATAATCAAATTAAAAAAAACGCATATATATTTTATAATTATTATATAAATATATATGTATATATAATCAAATTAAAAAAACGCATATATATTTTATAATTATTATATAAATATATATGTATATATAATCAAATTAAAAAAACGCATATATATTTTATAATTATTATATAGATATATATGTACATATAATCAAATTAAAAAAAACGCATATATATTTCATAATGATTATATAAATATATATGTATATATAATCAAATAAAAAACGCATATATATTTTATAATTATTATATAAATATATATGTATATATAATCAAATTAAAAAAACGCATATATTTTTTATAATTATTATATAAATATATATGTATATATAATCAAATTAAAAAAACGCATCTATATTTTATAATTATTATATAAATATATATGTATATATAATCAAATAAAAAACGCATATATATTTTATAATTATTATATAAATATATATGTATATATAATCAAATAAAAAAACGCATATATATTTTATAATTATTATATAAATATATAGGTATATATAATCAAATAAAAAAACGCATATATATTTTATAATTCTTATATAAATATATATGTATATATAATCAAATTAAAAAAACGCATATATATTTAATAATTAATATATAAATATATATGTATATATAATCAAATTAAAAAAAACGCATATATATTTCATAATTATTATATAAATATATATGTACATATAATCAAATTAAAAAAATCGCATATATATTTTATAATTATTATATAAATATATATGTATATATAATCAAATTAAAAAAACGCATATATATTTTATAATTATTATATAAATATATATGTACATATAATCAAATTAAAAAAACGCATATATATTTTATAATTATTATATAAATATATATGTATATATAATCAAATTAAAAAAAACGCATATAAATTTTATAATTATTATAAATATATATGTACATATAATCAAATTTAAAACAAACGCATATATATATATATATATATATATATTACCGGCAGGAATTTTTACCCTACACTGATGATTGTGTAAACATAAACACCAGTGTATGTACCTCTAAATTAAAATTTAATACATGCATATATATGTACATATACATACATATACATACATATACATACATATTTAATACATGCATATATATGTACATATAACTCTAATTAAATAAAACGAATAGGATGATAAAAATTACCATGAAGCAAGCGAACAAATGATGTTGTCTTTTGAAAAAAGCAGCTTACCTTATAGGATTGTATTTAATGATGTTTATCAGCTGTTTTCACTTGTGGAGTAATCCATTTCGGATAAAGTTTACGTCAGTTGTCAAGAGAAAGAGAAACGCACAATTCTAGGACTTCTTCATCTTATCATTATTATTTTTTGTACTTGTATAGAAGTAAATATAAAAAGAAAAAGAATATGACTACACACAGTAACATACGCATAGACTACGAGGTATATAGAAAATAAAATATCCACATGATACATTACGGTAAATTTAGAGATGAGATTATAATACGAACATATAAGTAGATACAGACCAAAGACCAAACGATATGAGTTAGAAGATAGATAATAAGATACATATATTAATACACACACATGGACAAAATATATATGTACATATATATAGTAATATACATATTTTTAGATTTCATATATGTAGATACCAGAATATATAATTCTATGCATTAATCACACCAAACACATTTATATTAAATAATCAGATAACCTCATCTTATAAAAAAATAGTAATAATAAGTAAATAAACTCAATAAAATAAGAAGAAAAGAGAAAAAAGGTAATGGAGACATGAAAGTGCACGAGGGCAGATTGATTGAGGTAGACGTGAAAGATTAAGTTAACAAGAAACAAATACGAAGAAGGAAACACGGGAAAAAGTAAATATCAATATACATAAACAAAGAAGGAATATTATAGCCACAAAGTATAACAAAAAAATACATGAAATTAAACCTAGTTATCCCCCTTACACATTAAAATATATAAAAAATAAAAACATAAACAACGAAAATATGTTTATATACAAGTCAGTATAATTAAAAAAGGTAAGAGAAATTAAGTTAAACACAGTTATCTACTTTATACTCTAAGTTACCCGGAGTTTTACTGCGACACTATAATATAAAAAATATCTTAGGTACGTCGCTAGTTGGAAATAATAATAACAATAATAATAATGATAATAATAATAAAGAAAAATATTTAGTCACAAGGTATAACAAAAATACGTGGAATTAAGCCCAGTTAGTCCCCTCTTATACATTAACACAAATTAATAAAATGGAAAATAAAAACATAAAAAATGTATTCATAACAAATTACAAAAAAGAAAAAAGGTAAAAGAAATAAAATTAAGCACAGTTATCTCCATTAAACCATAAGTTACCTAGATTTTACTGAGATACTATATTAAAAAAAGAAAAAAAATGTTAGCTGCGTCGCTAGTTTGTAACAACAACAACAACAATAATAATAATAATAATAAGATTAATAATAATTAGTAGTAGTAGTAGTAGCAGTAGTATACAAAGAAATATTTATATACATAAACAAAGAAAGAATATTATAGCCGCAAGGTAAAACGAAAAAATATATGAAATTAAGCCAAGTTAGCTTCCTCACACACCAATAAATATAAAAAATAGAAAATAAACACATAAAAAAATTATTTATAACAAGTAAGTAAAAAAATGATAAAAAGATTCAATAAAGTTACACACAGTTATCTCTCTTACACAATAAGTTACGCGGATTTTTATTGCGACAACAATTTATAAATTATTTGTATATACAAAAATGATATTTATTGCAATAATAGAAGAACATATTGCATAAATGAGTTACAATTACGATAATTGTAACTCCTTTCTTTAATATATATTTAAATGCGGTGTTTTAACGAAAAAAACATTAAAAACTGGAGATAAAACATCAATGTTGGAAAAATTGCTATGGTAACCAACAGAAGAAGCCGTCTCTCATGTTTATTACATATTCTGAGAAATGTTGAACACCAGCAATTTTATTATAACCATTGTTTTTATGAAGGAAAATGAAAAGAGTTTTATTTCAAAATATAGCTAAGAAAGTCACACATGAACTATAAAAAATGTTTGAAATATCGTCGCAAAAATGAGTGAGCGGTGAACGTTAAAGCAGTTCTAAATGAGTACGACTACTACCTAACCATATATTCAAACAGTACATGTTTGTGCGCCTATGTTGTAGGACTAGGCGTGTTCCTTTAACAGGTATGTGTTTCATAAAAACAGAGATACATTTCTATTAAATATTTCAAAATAAATCTTAAAACATTTTTCACATGAAACTAAATTTAACGTAATTGCGCCTATGAAGTAAAAATAATAACATTAATCTGAATATCAGTTTATTTACTTTGGAATACTGAAACGCTTTAATATCGTGTTTGCTATCGAAAACGTGAGAATACGCCACAATATTACAATTTAATAAAATGTAAAATCCAGCAAATTGAGAAAAATCAGATAATTAAACTTGATTTATTCAGTTTTGGTTTACATACTTATTGTTACTAAAGAAAACTTAAGTGAATGTAGAAGTATTTTCTCATTTCACGAATTAAGCGGAGCATGTGATTTTATTGTACGGAAGATTTCAGTGTAATCAATGTTTCGAGTAAAAATGAACTTTTTACAACAAACGTTGAAAATGAAGTCAGCAAATGTTGTTGCGGTGGTAAATGCTGATTAAGTGTACTTTTATCAGTTAACATTTAGTCTTATTTGGAAAGTTACTAGAAAAATGTTGCCGGTTGGGTCACACATTGATCCGCATTTACAATGTTTAAATCAAGAAAAAGAGTCTGCAAAGTTAATTCATTTTAAAAAGATGAAATTTTAAAAAATAATACTTTTTGATTCTGTTTCTTACTGTTGTTCGCTTTTCTCCTAGTTTTATTTAGTTAGTATTTGGTATTTTTCTCTTTTGATGATGGACGATTCCAATAATCTTATTTTTTTCACTTTTTTATAACCTTTTATTGTTAATAAACAATAACAAGCACAGAATTGATGGAAGGCAAAAAACAAATAATATACAATTATAACCGCTTTTTGTTGCTGCCTTTTACCAGATACACAAAGTGTAAAAATGTTATAGTGTATACAGTAGAAACTTGAAATAGGGCATTAAAAATTGGTAACAAAATACACTACAGTATATAATACACATGTATATAATCAAAGAACATTATAAATACCACCGTAACGCGGGGTCAATACCGCAACCAGCGGACAGAAAAACATCGTATTCCAAATCTTAACCTGAAAAACCGTATCCTATGGTTACCGTATTCCGGGGTTATACTATATGTGTCTTCCACGGATGGTCAAATATGTAATAAACATTCACCTTATCTTATATCAAAGCTTGTTTTTTAAGACTTTAGGTTTGGTTCGTCTTAGACAGTTAATGTATTTTCGTATATTTTTTTAGACTTCATTTTTTTCCTGTCGGTTAAGATTGAAATTGTTCTTTTCTCAGTCATGCGTGAGTGTAAAATAGCATGCCCGTTTGTCATGCTTAAGATTTTTTCTGTCATGCTTAAGATTTCTTCTGTAGTGGTTAATTTGGAAATAGTATTTCAGTTTGTTGATATACTCATTGGACTGTGTTTGAAATAGTATTTCTTTCGATCTGTAACGCTTATTTCAGAATAAAAATTTTCGTAGACTGTCGCGTTTAAATTTTTAATTATTATAAAGTATGCACCAAGAAGAAATGGAAATGTTTTTGTAATAATTAAAAGGTGTCTTAAAACGAAAGTTTTGAAATTTTGAAATTTTGTTGTTCTTTTTGGATGAAAATAAATTTTGCTGTTGGGTAGTTTTTTTGTTTAGATGGGTTTAAAAAGGCGTAAAGTTTTTATTTAATATATCTCATGTATCAAATATTGTAGACGAGTTTTTCAATGTAATATATTGTTTTGTTGGTAATAATTAACTTTTGAATAATTATCATGAGATCTGTAGATTATTTTCCATTTTTTTAATCTGTGTTAATGTGTAAGAGGGGGCTAGCTGGGCCAATCTGGTAAAATGCTTTCAAATCTAATTTATTGACACTTCCGCAATGCTACAACGTTCATTCTTAGCATTCTCTTTAAGGCTTTAACGACTTCACTTTCTAACTCCATTTTGATGTTAAGTCCTTAAATCACACTCATCTCGCTCAATGTCGCTGTGTCATTCGCATTAGCGATTCAATTTACTGAATTGCAACGGTGATTCCATTTCTTTCATGTGCCATGGCAAAGCTGTCAAGCTTGTCTATCAAGATACTAAATCTTTCGGGCAATGTTTCACATAGTTTTAAGGCCATACAAACCATCTCAATGGTTTATGGAAGCCTTATTTGTTTTATCACGAGACGCTAGAATAACTGTCATTAATTCATTAATTTACTTCGAAACAAATTCACATAAAACATTATCTTAAATGTTTTAAATATTACAAAATTATTTAGCCTATATCGTATTGTGGTTTTGTTTATATTTTCTTACTGATGAAGCAGAACTTATAAATATTCAAAACACTCAATCAAAAGGATTAATAATATAGATGGGCTGACATTCCAATGATGACGCGCATGACTAAACATCTCCAAATACTTTCATTCAAAACATAGCCGAGTCACAAAACAGCAATTCATCTCTTTTGTAAGAAGAATTACCTATAAATTGTGATGGCGAAAGGGCAAAATAGGGGTCACGAAACCACAGAAATAAATTGTTTGTCTATTTTCTAAGAAGCGTTGTTTTTAATTTCGAAAATAGCTTGAAGTATTTTTTAATGAGTATCATTTATATATTTTCTAGCTTACCGGCTGTCGAATGTGACCAAAACTGTAAATTAAACCAATATAGATGGCAAATATCAATGTGCTTTTAATTGTATATAAATATACAACTTTCGCCAGTTGATGGGCATAACAAATGTGAGTTGAACTGACCTCAGTCAATGATATGCATGAAGCTAATAGTGAACACACTTCTCGAGACTGTTTCGCCTTGCAGATGAACGCCGGATGATAAATAGATGGCTTTGATGCGCTCGTATATTTCGCTTGAGGTTGGCTTGGTAATCCTACAAGAGCTTAGAATCCATTAGTCCGTAATCCTTCAAATCCAGCTTAATCTGCCCTTGGTCCTCAGATGATCTGAGCGACTAATAGCCTGGAAAAAATCTAGAGGCGAAAGAAGACAATAGCTAAAGCCAGGTTAGCCACTCTCTTGGCGTTTGCCTATCTGTCCATGTATCTTCATAAGTGGTGTTGTCCGTTCGTAATTTATTCAGGCTCACGTTTTTCGCATTGATAAACGCGCAGATTGAATGGACATATGGAATATATTTTTCTTTTCTGTTATTATTGTTTTTAGATTTGTTCCAATTATTTTATGCTCTACTGAGTCTTCTCAGTAGTATTTCGCATTAGAGCTTATATTTTTCGCCTTGATAAACGTATAGACTGAATAGATGTATATTAAGAATATACAATCTACTTCTTTATTCATTTCCTCTTACCGATGTTGTTGTTGTGTGCTGTCTGATTACATGATGCTCTACCGAGGCTTCAAAGTCATGTTTAGACTTCTAAGAGTTTAGGTACACAGGATGTTCTACAGTAGTTGAGCAGTTCCAGAGAGGAATATTACATTCAATCATGTCAGCTGAATCTAAATTCGCATTCTATGTTTTCCAATCCGATAATTTAAGTAATGTAAATATGCAATGCACATTTATCTGTGTCACTTCAAAATGTAGCTCGGTCAATTCTGTTGATATTCAGGCACCAGTTTAATATTGGATCCATCATATTTTAGCGCCGCATTTGTGTGGTCATCTCTGTAATTCTAACATTTCCATTTACCATAACTGCCATGATTTGTCATACACCTATTGCTGATCCATTCTTTTCCATACAGCATACATACACAGTTTACTATACATGAATCATCTACACCATCTATGGAATATCGTATCCGATAACTTACATTATTCTTTATTGAATTTCGTTTAAAAGTTGCTTATTGAACAACCTTGATTTAATACGAACATTTTTAAGTAATCTCAAGAATTTTCTCCACTTCATCTTATATTTGTCGCACAAACCGTCAATGCAGAACTGTAGCTATCCAGTTAATTTTCTCTTCTTGAATCCTTTTCTCCTCGTCATGGAGATTCCCGATTTCAACCCTATTCGTGTCTTTCAAATCAGGTTTAAGAACTCACTCTGTTCTCTCTAAGAGTTATGTGACTTGATCCCATTTTATATGCAACCAGTAATGTTAATCAGTCCTCCTTCCAAGCAAACATTCATTTATGCCAATATTTGACTCTTTTATATGTGCTGATTAAATCTTGATTACCAAATCAACAATACTTGCATCTTCTATATTCACGACTAACATGTGTGCGTATATACATATGTGTGTGTGCGTGTCAAGAGAGAGACAGAGAAAATTACTTTTTAGATTTAACAACGTTAAACTATTCATTAGACAAAACACATTACACTTCCAAATAAGTGATTGTTTCAACCAAACAGATCATACACTCTTAAAATCAATTATATTTTAATAGACACCAATCTCTCGTCCACATATACACAGACAGAAAGCAAAAGGGTGATTAATAAACTGAATAGACAAAAACTCGTGTTTGAACTTTAACATGAGTGTTTATAATATATAAGCAGTCCCCCGGCATTACCCGGTCGTAAAATACATTTAAATATGATGTTTTGATTAATGCAGATTTCGTATTTATTATTATATTATGTTATATTGGACCCAATATATAATAATGATTTTAAAAGCTTTTAAAAAATCACTCGTGTGCCTCCGATAATCGAAACCAAAACGTTTAGCTCACGATTTACCCTTTCCTTGGCGTTAATGCTTAAGCTATGAAGACATGTTTGATGCAAGGTTACAAATTAAAACATGAACCAATAGCTATTACGTTATGCATGCATAATGCCGTCGTTCGACCTTCACCTGGCAAATTTCATTTTTTTAAAAATTTTTACACTTTTGCACCGATTTTACCCGGTTAAACCCCAAATATAAAGTATTTTATGTGCCCGAATACCCTGTATATCGAGTTTCATGTCTATAGACAAAAATCTGTCGGGAGTTTGGTAGGCAAATTTCTTTAATAATTATATATACGCATACATAAATATATATAGAAAGAGATTTTTTTTAATATAACCTTTATACACAAATATTACGCAAATATAAATCATGTATAATATCTGCATGAATATAATTACACGTAATATTTAGTTACAGATGATCATTTGATAAGAAAACTGAAAAAAAACTACAAGGGAATTAATTAAAATGGGTTGTTAAAAAAATTTGAAAATGTGATTTTTTGAAGATGAGTGCAATTCCACGCTCCATATATAACAAAGTATTTTCTTTTTAAATAAATAGAAAAAATAGGTTTTAATATGAATATCAATTCACACAAAAATAGATTCATAGGATTTTAGTCTTTTACAGATTCAGAAAATTTTGTTTTTGGGAAGAAAATTTTGTTCAATGAAGAAATAAATTTCGGTTTAACAAATTGAACACTTACATCTCATTCACACGCTTAACAAAGTTGAAAAATACATTTTATTTCAAGGCTTTCATTTTCATTCGATTTTTATCATTTTGGGAGAAAGAACAGAGAATATGTATGTATGTATGCATGTATTTATGTATGTATGTATGTATGTATGCATGCTTCTAGTCATGGATAAGATTACGAGGAACAGAGAGTCACGTAAAACATGGGCAATAAAAAGAAGTCGGAGCCGTAAAACGAAGATAGTGACGAAAAGTGTTTAAATTATCTCGTTCTTTTCTAACATTAATCATTATTATGTTTAGTTTTATTCTTTTTTATTGTCATTCTCATTATTCTCATTATTGTCTTTAATTTTAAGATATTTTATTTCATACACTCATACGATATTGGGTTTGATTATTTTATAATAATATTCAACTTAAATTACGATACAAACTTCTGCTAACCTTGACAAGAAAATTCTTGTGTTTTTTTAGTTTAAAATTCAAATGAACATATTTCGGCTCAAACAAAACTTTATTGATCAAAATAAGCACCATCAGAATCAACAAACTTTTGCCAATGCAAAACAAATGTGTTTATGCGAACAACGGAAAAAAAGTTTGATGGCTATGAAGTGTCTTCGCAACTTGAAACATTTCTCCCGCAGAAAGTTGTCGAGATGTTGAAAAAAAAGTCGGGAGAGTATAGCGGATGAAGTAGGGTTGTGAAGCCCAATTCGTTCTACTTCTGCACGGTCGGTTTAGTATCGTGCGGTCGAGCATTGTTGTGGAGAAGAATTATGCTTTTCTATTGACTAATGCTGGGTGTTGTGGTCAAAGTTTTTGATGCATTTCATCCATTTGCTGACACTACTTCTCTGTCATAATAGCTTTGCCTGCATTAAAAAAACTGTAATGTATAGGACTATATATATATACTATATATAATGTATAGGACTGGTCGCAGGCCACCAAATAGGCAGCATAATCTACTTTTCGCGCAACTCTCCCTTCTGGAAGTGTCGTGGCGCCTGACCACTGAGCTGAGCGTCGCCGTTGTAGTAAAGAACCCACTCTTCATCACAAGTCACAACCCGGTCGAGAAACGGAACGTTCTTGTTGCATAAAAAAAACAAAGATGACACTTTATAATGACGTTTCATTTGGTTGTCATTCAATTCATGAGGTGCGCATTTTTCAGGGGTTTTGTGTTTCTTATCTCTCTCAAATTGTTAGAAATCGTCGTATACGTTTAATGTAAAAGCAAGTTCTCGAACAATTGTGCGTGGAATGGATTCGACAAAGGCTTTTAATTGTCAACATCTGATGGCCGACCGCTACACTCATCATCTTCAAGAGTCTCGTCGCTGCCACGAAATTTCTTAAATCGCCATTGGATTGTACGTTCAGTAGTGGTTCCTGGGCCAAACACTTCGTTGATATAGCGAGCTGCTTCAGCAGCTTTTCGGCTTAGCTTGAATTGAAATTTAAAAATATCGTACAAATTTATTTTTTCCATCTTGAATTCAACGTTCAGAAAAGAACGATTGTAATTAAAACGATTAGATAGATCGAAAAACGTTATTTAAAATGATATATAAAGTAAAGGTATTATAACGAAAACTTATTTGAAAATACATCATTTGAAATAAAAATAAAAAAATTGCACAAGAACTATTTGTCAACTTAATATTATCTATATTTATATGTGATGTATAAATTGTTAATATATAGCTATTATATTGTTCATTTGACGGACGCATATACAGTTATTTAAATTGTTCGCTAATTTAAAGCATTATTGCTAATGTAATTATGGATATACACATACACTCTCATTCTGTCTGTTTGGTAGCTATTTTCACGTGAAATAGGCAGCAGCAAAAATGTCAATATATTTGTTGCCAGCATTTTAATATAATATCAACATGAATATTTTAATAGCATTTTAATATAATATCAACATATTTTGCTGTCATTTTCGACGACACGGATACACTAGCTATAGATATTATTCTGCGAACCGAAGCGTCTAAGCTAATAGTGATATTTTGTAATTCTATTTTATATCTCTTCCCAGTTTATTTAATCTTCTTGCGTAATTTGATGTTATCTTACTTTATAATCCAAATGTACGATGTCAGGGGATTTGTAGCATTCCTTTTTAACCTGGCAGCTTGGGTAGTTTACAGGGTGAACAGAAAGTCCTTGGACCAATTCAAAAGTGGTTTATTAATAGAAAATTACAAAGATATAAATTAAACATGAATGAAAATTATAAGTTAGGAAACCAAGAATAAATTCAAATTATTCATTTTCAATGTGATGTCCCTTCTTTTCGATTAGACGTTCAATTCTCTGTATGAAGTTACCAACCGAGGCACGCGGCGTTTCCTGAGGTATTTTAGCTCATTTACTCAGATGAGATGTCTTCAAAGCATCAACACTTGGATGAGCAACAGAACAAACCTTTGCCTCCAACAAAGACCACACCGAAAAATCCATGGGATTCAAATCAGGCGATGCAGGAGGCCACATCTCCTTACTCCAGAATCTTGGAAAATGACGTTGGCACCAGTCCTGAGTTTTTCTGGAGGTGTGGGATGGTGATCCATCTTGTTGGAAGGTGAAAGGCTGATCTTTGAAGTGTTTCTTCATCTCTTCAAATGCTGGAACCAAAATATCGTTAATGTAGCGATCTGTGTTGATCTTAACCCCCTGCTCCACGAAAATCAGAGGCGACTTCCAAGATTTGGAGACTGCAGCCCACACCATGAGAGAAGACGGCTTTTGTCGGCAGAAAACTATTCTCACGGAGTCATCAATGTCTGCTGAAGATTTTGCGTAGACTCTGTCGTTCTGATTTTTAACAGTCGCTTCAATTGTGAAGAGTTTTCCATCAGAAAAAATGATCTCTCGCTCTGCCGTGCCAGGCTTCAGTTCTCCAAGAAAAAGCTTTGCTCTTTCAAGTCTCTTGTGCTTTTGGGCAGGTGTTAGGTACTGTCTCTTTCTCATCTTGTAGGGGGACAACTGGAGATCGTTTTTTACGATGGTTCTAATCGAGGTCACGCTCACATTCATGTTTTTAGCCATTTGTCTTGCAGATCTCTTCGGGTTCCTCTTTACCCTCTCTCGGACAGCTTTAATCACCTTCTTTGTTCGAGCAGTGCGAAGTCTTCCACTCCTAGGACGGTCTTCAGATCTACCAAGTTCCTTAAATCTGTTCACAACATGGTACACGGTGGATTTAGTCACTTTCAAGAGCTTAATAATCTTTGAGTTTGTCCTTCTCGCGCAATGAAGCTGAATTATGGCCTCTCGTTTGCTCATTTTTCTGAAAGTTTAAATAAAATTATTTTAATATTTTGGTTGAAAATAATTAGATCAATAGTTAGACTAAATACTTACTTGATTCGAAAAGAGAAAAAGTGATTTTAACAATATTTATTTTTAAAACTAAAAATGGTCCAAGGACTTTCTGTTCACCCTGTATTGTTAGTTCTATTGCACTGTTGCCACTCACCTTTATTTTCATTTCGAAGACACCAGACTTCATCAACTCTACATATGTGAAACACATATAGCGTTAAAGAAGTTTAGTTAGTATTTCGTGATTCTACAAAGCCTCAGATCATTCATGAAAGAATAGTGTTAATACACTTTGTGTTCCTGATAAATGTTTATGTCGCCCTCATGTTTAGTTTATTTAAGATAATACCCAGAATGACTACAATCAATATACACCGTGATAAACACGCAACTTGAATCTTTCTTTTTCTAATAATCACGTGCATCGGGTCTGTCCTCTAGATGCCAATATTGTCCCTATTTTCATCATGCTGTAGTTGATGATTGTAATATTGGCTGTCCAAAATATTTCCGGAAATTTTACAAGCCTCGATCGGGGTATTACGTCACATGATTTATTACTTATAACAATCATTGACCAATTCATTAATTTATTTATTGCGGACTATCATCCTCATCTTTCGTAGTTGCTGTTTCACGACGTTTCGGCCAACTATTCCTCTGGCTGTTGTCAGATGGGAACCACGACGGGATAGGAACTCCGAACTCTCAACTGCATTCTCAGCAATTACTGCCATCCATAGTTGTCGTCTCACCACACTTTGGCCAAGTAAGCCTCTGGCCGGCTTTGGGTGCGATTGAAACCGTTATCTTCAGACAATTCTTACATGGAATCGTAGAGATTCAACGTCTCTATCCACTACACCACAGGCCCCGAAGGCCAGCGAATTAGTTGGCCGAAAACGTCGTGAAACAACAACTAAGAAAAATGAGGATAATAATCCGTAATAAATAAATTAATAGATAATATTCATCTCAATAGTGAATTCCAATTAAACAATATTGACAAATTTGTTCACCTCTTTATTTATTCTAACTTACCTACTGTTCGTTAGCGTTTGTTGATTTTACTGCAAAGAATATTTTGCGTTCGTGTGTGGTCATCCAGATATATATCAGTATGTATGATATATATATATATATATATACATATATATATAAGAGGTGGATGTAGTTTGCATGTATCTATAAAAGGGAACGTGTCTGTGTGTCTGTCTGTCTGTGTGTCCGTCTTTGTACATTTCCTTACACAATAACTCTGTCAATTTTTAGTCTACAGATTCGAAATTTGATATACAGGGTACTTAGATTTGAGAAAATCTATGTGATCGGTTTTCAGTCAGAAATTTGGCTGTTAAGGGGTCAAAATTAAACGATTTGACCTTTGAGAACTCTACCAAACTCCTCCTCCGACAATTTTGGGTCTAAACACTTGAGATTTGAGATATCGGTCTCTTGGACATGGATCTAACTTAATAACTTGATTTGAGTCCAAAGCAAGAAATTTTAAGGGGTCATAATAGTGGTCAAAGTTTTTAAAAAATCGACCCATTTTTTTTTTTTTTTGCTTAGCATACACCTCCAAACACCCGGGCAACGCCGGGCTGAAATGATAGTATATCTATAAAAGTGAACGTGTCTCTATGTCTGTCTGTGTCTGTCTGTGTCTGTCTGTGTACATTTTCCTTCGCAATATCTCTGTTAATTTTCAGTCTACAGGGTACTGAGATATGGGAAAATCTTCGTGATCGGTTTTCGGCCAGAAATTTGGCTGTTAAGGGGGCAAAGTTCAACATTTGACCTTTGAGAACTCTACCAAACTCCTCCGCCAATTTTGGGTCTAAACACTTAAAATTTTAGATAGTGCTTCCTTGGACATGGATTTAACTTAATAACTTGATTTGAGCCCTAAACAATAAATGTTAAGTGGTCATAATGGGGGTCAAAGTTTAAAAAAAATTTACCTCTACGGTTTCTACCAAATTACTAAGACAATTTCTGGTCTAAACATTTAAAATTTTACATAAAGACTATTCAGAGATAGGGCAAGCTTTGTAATTAGTTTGGGTCGAAAACTTTTAGTTAACAATATATAAATGTATGTATGCATGTATGAATGTATGTTTGCCTGTCTTCCTAAAACTTCCGGCAGAGGCGACGGATTTTACCAAGATAAGTATCGTTTTAAAGTTCGACCTTTCATCCGACAAACATCGAAAAATTGGCTAAAAACATTTATATCTTCACCTTCAACTAGGCACTTTTCTACAGGGGGAGTCGCTTTTTTTTTCGCCAATATTTTTTAAAGATATCATCTCCTTTCGATTGTAGAGTCTTAATTTAAACATAAGTCACTTCGGGTTTGGCGGTGGTCGTAACCGCAACGACGTCAGGTTTTTCCCCCCATTCTTTTCCTCCTTCGCAGTACGGGTTCGAGCCTGCCTACCTACTACCACTTTTTTATTTTTGCCCAACATACACATCCAAACACCCGGGCAACGCCGGGATGAAATGCTAGTATATATAATAATATATAACAAAAACGGTAGAACATATAAATATAAATGATAATATTATAAATATTCCAGAATGTGAATCTAATTCCTCGCGTTTGTGGAATAATGAGATAAAACATGTAATTACAGGAGATTTAAAGATAGTAAATACTTCTAAATTAAGAAATCTCCTTAGTAAAGGTTCGAATTATAGAGAGCCTAAATGCCCAAATTACACTAAATGCGTTAAAGTAACTAAAGCACTAGAAGGTTTTATTATAGCTATGGTAAAGAAATATAAATTAGCACAGTCTACGTTTGAAGCATGGAAAAATAGTATACTTGAATGCGTAAATGAGAAGGTTTAATGTATAAAAAATTTAAACACCCTAGAAAAACCAATCCCTTTTTAAAAAATTCAGAAATACTAGATGAACTTAAAATACTTCAAGATAAGTTTTAATAGTTCCGATTGATAAAGCGGCAAACAATATAGCTTTTATATGTAAAAAATATTATATACAATGTTTATTGATAGAAGTAGGAATTATAGGTAACGTTTCAGATACCTATAAAGTTAGTAATATTAATTTAGATAGCATTATTCTGAATAATAGTATTATTAGTGAAAAAGTAGGATTAAAGTTAGAAGAAAAAAACCCAAAATCTTCCATGTAAGTATTGGATACCTAAAATGCACAAAAATCCAGTTAGTGCTAGATTTATTGTAGGTTCAAAGACGTGCATTACTAAACCTTTAAGTAAAGCTATATCTAAAATATTTAAATTAATTATAAATCAAATAAATAATTTTCCCCTGAAAAGAATATTCTATAGTAATATTAATCTATTTTGGGTAGTAAATAATTCCCAACCAGTGAAAAAACTTAGATAAAATAAATTCCAGAATAAAAGAAAAATCTATAGCTACTTATGATTTTAGTACGCTATATGCTAAAATTCTGCACGACAAACTTATAAAAGAATTAAATTATACTGTAGATTTAACTTTTGAAGGTGGCAAAGTTAAATATATAGACTTTTCAAACTCTAAAGCTTTCTGGTGTAAAAATAAAAATAGCAAAACGAGTGTTTCTAAAGGTATTTTAAAAATACTTATAAGTCATATTGTTAAAGAATGCTATTTTCAAATAGGAAATAAAATATTACTCCAAACGATAGGTACTCCAGTGGGATTGGATCCTTCACCATTTTGGGCAAATCTGTATTTACATAGACTCGAATATATATATATATGTCATCACTATTAAAAACTGATATATCTAAAACATATAACTTTCATGGGTGTAGGAGATTTATAGATGGCTTATATGTATAAGCGATAATGATGAATTCGAAAAAAATAAGCATCTTATATATCCAAAGGAATTAGAATTGAATTGTGAACATAGAGGACAAAATGCTACATTTCTGGATTTAGATATAAAAATTGAGGATGGGATTTTTCTTTATAAAATGTTTGATAAAAGAAACAATTGTCCCTTTCAAATAGTATGTATGCCGCATAAAGATAGTACCTGCCCTGTTTTATGTTTTATTGAACCATTATGTCAGAGTTTTTGCGAATAGCTCGCGTTACTTTAAAATTAATAGATTTTATACCCCCAGTTTCTAGCTAAGTAATAAGGATGATAAAACAAAGTGGGGGTAAAACTAAAATATTCAAACAGTTAAATAAAGCATGTGTTTGTTATCCTGATGCTTTTGAATGGTTTAAGATTAACCAGAATATATTAATAAAAGAAATCCAAAACTATATTAGTAATGTATAAAATGTATTTATAATTTGCAGAAAAAAGGTACTGAATACCAGTACAAAAGCACCATTTAAACAGTAAATTTTGGAGGAGGATCCATTATGATCTGGAGTTGTTTTCGTGCAGGAGGTGTAGGAAAAGTGGACATAATAAAGGGAAAAATGAATGGAGCACTTTATAGAAGTATATTCGAGAAAAACCTTATAGAAAGAATAAAAAAATCAATTAGACGTTAAATATTGAATAAAAAAGAACCCGATTTTATGTAAAGTATTGAATAAAAAAGAAATCAATTCGATGTAAAGTATTGAAGGAAAAAGAAATACATTTGATGTAATGTATTGAAAGAGAAAAAAAGAAATCAATTTAATATAAAGTATTGAATAAAAAGAATTCAATTTGATGTAAAATATTGAATAAAAAAGCATTCAATTTGAGGTAAAATATTAAATAAAAAAGAATTCAATTTGACGTAAAATATTAAATAAAAATAATTCAATTTGATGTAAAATATTGAATAAAAAGAATTCAATTTTACGTAAAATATCGAATAATAAATAAATAAATTCGATGTAAACTATTGAAGAAAAACGAATTCAATTAGACGTAAAATATTAAAAAAGACATCGATTTGATGTAAAATATTGAATAAAAAGAAATCAATTTGATGAAAAATATTGAAGAAAAAAGAAACCGATTTTATGAAAAGTATAGAACAGAAAAAAGAAATCAATTCGATATAAAATCTTGAATAAAAAAGAAAGCCATTTCATGAAAAGTATTGAAGAAAAAAGAAATTGATTTGATATAACATATTGAATAAAAAATTCATCAATTTGATGTAAAATATTAAATAAAAATAATTCAATTTGATGTAAAATATTGAATAAAAACGAATTCAACTTTACGTAAAATATTGAATAAAGAATTCAATTTGATGGCAAGTATTGAATTAAAAAGAATTCAATTTGATGGCAAGTATTGAATAAAAAAGAATTTTATTTGACGTAAAGTATTGAATAAAAAAGAATTCAATTTGATGGCAAGTATTGAATAAAAAAGAATTTTATTTGACGTAAAGTATTGAATAAAAAAGAATTCAATTTGATGGCAAGTATTGAATAAAAAAGAATTCAATTTGACGTAAAATATTTATTAAAAAAGAATTCAATTCGACGTAGAATATTTATTTAAAAAAATTTAATTTGACGTAAAGAATTGAATAAAAAAGAGTTCAATTAGACGTAAATTATTGAAGGAACAACAATTCAATTTTATGTAAAGTATTGGAGAAAAATAACAATCAATTTGATGAAAATTTTGAGAGAAAAAATTAATTCTATGTAAAATACTAAGTTAAAAGAAATCAATTTGATGTAAAATATTGAATAAAAAAGAAATCAATTTGATGTTAAGTATTAAAGAAAAAAATAGAATTCAATTTGGTGAAAAATAATGAAAATTAAATTGATGTTATGTATTGAATAAAAAAAGAAATTAATTTGACGTAAAGTATTGAAGAAAGAAAAGGAATTCGATTTGATGTAACATATTGAATAAAAAGAAATCGATTTGACGTAAAATATTAAATAAAAAATGAATCAATTTGATGTAAAATATTTAGTAAAAAAGAATTTAATTAGTTGTGAAGTATTGAAGAAGGAAATAGAATTCAATTTGATGAAAAGTATTGAAGAAAAAATTAATGTAAAGTATTGAATAAAAAAGAAATCCATTCGCCGTAAACTATTGACAAAAAAAGAATTCGATTTGATGTAAAGTATTGAATAAAAAAGACATCAATTGGATGTAAAGTATTGAAGAAAAAGAAATCATTTTGACGTAAAATACTGAAATAAAAAAGAATTGGATTTGATGTAAAATATTGAATAAAAAAGAATTCAATTTTATTATATTTAAGAAACAAATAGAATTCAATTTGATGAAAAGTATTGAAGAAAAAAATTAATGTAAAGTATTGAATAAAAAAGAAATCAATTTGCCGTAAAGTATTAAAAAAAGAATTCAGTTTTTGTGTAAACATTAAAGAAAATAGAAATCAATTTGATGTAAAGTATTGAATAAAAAAATAATTCACTTTGATATAAAATATAGAAGAAAGAAAAAAGTTTAATTTGACGAAAAGTATTTAAGAAAGAAAAAGTATTCAATTTCATGTAAAGTATTGAAGAAAGAAAAAGAATTTTATATGAGGAAAAGTATTGACGAAAAAACAGAATTCAATTACACGTAAAGTATTGAATAAAAAAGAAATTGATTTGACGGAATGTTTTGAAGAAAACAATCCATTTGACGTACAGTATGAAAGAAAAAGAAAACAATTCGATGTAAAGTCTTGACGAAAGAAAAAGAAATATATTTAATGTAAAGTATTTAATAAAAAAGAATTAATTTTGACGCAAAGTATTGAAGAAAAAAAGAATTCAATTCGATGTAAAGTATTGAATAAAATAGAAATCAATTTCACGTAAGGTATTGAATAAATAAAGAATTTAATTTGACGTAAAGTATTGAAGGAAGAAAAAGAATTCCATTTGATGTAAAGTATGGAATAATAAATAATTTTGACGTAAAGTATCGAATAAACAAGAAATCAATTCGACGTAAAGTATTGAGGAAAGAAATATAATTTAATTTGACTTAAAGTGATGAAGAAAAAAAGAAATAAGTTTGACGTAAATATTGAAGAAAGAAAAAGAAATAAGTTTGACGTAAATATTGAAGAAAGAAAATGAATTTAATTTGATGTAAAGTATTGAAGAAAGAAAAAATAATTATATTTGACGTAAATATTGGAGAAAACAAAAAAATTCAATTTGATTTAAAGTATTGAAGAAGGAAAAAGAATTCAATTTAACGTAAATATTGGAGAAAGAAAAAGAATTACATTTAAAATAAAAGTAAATATTGAAGAAAAAAGAATTCAATTTTACGTAAAGTATTGAAGAGGTACAAATTCAATTTGATGTAAAGTATTGAAAAACAGAAAAATAATTCAATTTGACGTAAATATTGAAAAAAAGAAAAAGAATTAAATTTGACGTAAAGTATTGAAGAAAGAAAAATAATTCAATTTGACGTAAATATTGAAGAAAGAAAAAGAATTCAATTTGACGTAAATATTGAAGAAAGAAAAAGAATTCAATTTGACGTAAATATTGAAGGAAAAAAAGAATTCAATTTGACGTAAATATTGAAGAAAGAAAAAGAATTCAATTTGACGTAAATATTGAAGAAAGAAAAAGAATTCAATTTGACGTAACTATTGAAGAAAGAAAAAGAATTCAATTTGACGTAAAGTATTCAAGAAAGAAAAAGAATTCAATTTGACGTAAATATTGAAGAAAGAAAAAGAATTCAATTTGACGTAAATATTGAAGAAAGAAAAAGATTTTAATTTGACGTAAATATTGAAAAAAGAAAAAGAATACAATTTGACGTAAATATTGAAGAAAGAAAAAGAATTCAATTTGACGTAAATATCGAAGAAAGAAAACGAATTAAATTTGACGTAAATATTGAAGAAAGAAAACGAATTCAATTTGACGTAAATATTTAAGAAAAAAAAAGAATTCAATTTCACGTAAAGTATTGAAGAAGAAAAAGATTTCAATTTGACTAAAAGTATTTAAGAAAAAAATAATTTAATTTACGGAAAGTATTGAAGATAGAAACATACTTCCATTTGACGTAAAGTATTGCAGAAATCAAAAGAATTCAATGTGAAGTATTAAATACAGAAAAAATCAATTTGACGTAAAATCTATATATCTATAAAAGTGAATGTGTCTGTGTGTGTGTCTGTGTAAATTTCCCTACGCAATAATTCTGCCAGTTTGTAGTCTACAGACTCGGAATTTGCTATACAGTGTACTGAGATTTCGGAAAATCGATGTGATCGATTTTTGGCCAGAAATTTGCCGATAATGGGGTCAAAGTTCAAGGATTGGAACTTTGAGAACTCTACCAAACTCCTCCGACAATTTTGGGTCTACGCACTTGAAATTTTAGATGTAGGTTCCTTAATATATTTCCCTTCAACTAGGCAATTTCTACAGGAGGGATCACTTTTTTCGCCGCTATTTTTGAAAGTTATCCTCTCCTTTAGATTGCCTAGCCTTAATTTAAAAAAAAAATGTCGATTCCGGTTTGGCGGTGGTCGTAACAGCATAAACGTTAGGTTTTACCCCGTTCTTTTCCTCCTTTGCGGTACGGGTTCAAGCCCGCCTTTCTATTACCACTATTTTTTTGCTCAACATACACATCCAAACATCCCGGTAATTGAATAAAAAAGAAATCAATTTTACGTAAAGTATTGAAGAAAGAAAAGAATTCATTTGATGCAAATATTGAATAAAAATCGAATCAATTTGACGCAAAGTATTGAATAAAAAAGAAATCGATTTGATGTAAAGTATTGAATAAAAAAAATTAATTTGACGTAAAGTATTGAATAAAAAAGAAATCAATTTGACGTAAAGTTTTGAAGAAAGAAAAAGAATTCAAAATGATGTAACTATTGCCTAAAAAAGAAATCAATCAGATTGATAAAAATAATTCAATTTTACGTAAATATTAGAATAAAAAAGAAAACAATTTGATGTAAAGTATTTAATAAAAAAATAATTCAATTGGAGGTAAAGTATTGAATAAAAAAAAGAATTCAATTGGAGGTAAAGTATTGTAAGAATAAACCGAATTCAATTGACGTAAAGTATTGAATAATAAAATAATTCAATGTGATGTCAAGTATTGAGGAGAAAAAATGCAATTTGACGTAAAGTATAAAAAGAAATCAATTTGACGTAGGGTATAGAATAAATAAGGATTCAATTTGACGTAAAGTATTGAATGAAAAAGGAATCAATGTTACGTGAATTATTGAAAAAAAAATAATTACATTTGACGTAAAGTATTGAAGAAAAAATAATTCAATTTTACAAAAATTATTGAAGAAAGAAACAGAATTCGGTTTTATGTAAAATATTAAATAAATCAAAAGAATTCAATGTGATGTAAGTATTGAATAAAGAAGAAAGCAATTTGACGTAAAGTCTATATATCTATAAAAGTGAACGTATCTATGTGTCTGTGGGTGTGTCTGTGTACATTTCTCTACGCAATAACTCTGTCAATGTTTAGTCTACAGACTCGAAATTTGCTGTAGAGATTACTGAGATTTGGGAAAATCGATGTGATCGTTTTTTCACCAGGAATTTGGCGATTAAGGGGGGGGGTAAAAGTGCTACGATATAACCTTTGAGAACTCTACCAAACTCCTCCGACGACTATTTTGAGTTTATGCACTTAGAAATTTTAGATATAGGTTCCTTGGATATGGATTTAACTTTATAACTTGATTTGAGCCCAAGACGGTAAATTTTAAGGGGTCATAATAGGGGTCTAAGTTTAAAAAATTGACCTCTGCGGTCTCTTCCAAATTACTCAGACAATTTCTGATCTAAATATTTGAAATTTTACATAAAGGGTATCCAGAGATAGGGCAAGCTTTTTAATCAGTTTGGGTCGAAAATTTTTACAAATATATAAATGTATGTATGTATGTTTGCATGTCTGCCTTAAACTTTCAATAGAGGCGATATATTTTACCAAGATCAGCATCGTTTTAAAGTTCGACCTTTTATACGACAAATATCGAAAAATTGGCTAAAAACATTAATATCTTTCCCTTCACTTAGGCAATTTCTACAGACGGGGGGCACTTTTTTCGCCGATATTTTTGAAAGGTATCCTCTCCTTTAGATTGTCTAGCCTTAATTTTAAAAAATGTCGCTTCCGGTTTGGCGGTGGTCATAACAGTATAAACGTTTGGTTTTACCCCTTCTCTTCCTCCTTTGCGGTACGGGTTGGAGCCTGCCTTCGCTCAACATACACATCCAAACACCCCGGCAACGCCGGGCGGCAATGCTGCTATTGAATAAAAAATAAATCAATTTTACGTAAAGTATTGAAGAAAGAAAAGAATTAAATTTGATGTAAATATTGAATAAAAACGGAATCAATTTGACGTAAACTATTGACTAAAAAAATCGATTTGACGTTAAGTATGGAAGAAAGAAAAAGAATCAAATTTGATTAAAGTATTGCATAAAAATAAATCAATTTTACGTGAGGTATTGAATAAAAAAGAATTCAATTTGACGTAAAGTATTGAATAAAAACGAATTCAATTTAACGTAAAGTATTGAAGAAAAAAGAATTCAATTTGATGAAAAGTATTGAATAAACAAGAATTTAATTTAAGGTAAAGTTTTGAATAAAAAAGAAATCAATCGACGTAAAGTATTGAGGAAAAAAGAATTCTAATTTGATGTTAACTATTGAATAAAAAAGAATTAAATTTGATGTAAAGTATTGAAGAAATAAAAAGGTGTCAATTTGATGTAAAGTATTGGATATTTTTTTTTATTTGACGTAAAGTATTGAAGCAAGAAATAGAATTCAATTAGACGTAAGATATTGAAGAAAGAGAAGTATTCAATTTGACGTAAAATATTGAAGAAAGAAAAACATAAATTTGACGCAAAGTACTTAAGAAAAAAAAGAATTCAATTTGACGTAAAGTATTGAATAAAATAAAAGGAATCAATTTGACTTTTCATTTGCAATTTAGAAATAGATCGCAACTTGTTTAATTCCAGTATGTTCCTCGAAAATACATTCGGAATAAAAATGTGATGTACGATGCATAAATGATGAAAAAAATCCATGCCCAGACCAAAAATATTGCGAATGAGAACTCTTCTATATATTAAAATCGAATAGAAAACATCACTTTCTAAAACTAACATAAAAATCAGAATTTTTACTGATATTCCATATAAATCAACTGTATATAATAAAAAAATGGTGCGTGTACTGTACTAAGACGAATTAAATTGAAATTAGTTGCTTGGAGCTAATCTTTTGTCAAAAGATGGACCAATCTTTCGCATTAATATATATATATATACATATATATATATATATATATATATATATATATATATATATATATATATATATATATATATATATATATATATATAGTCTGGGTAAGTTTATCCATTAAAGGCGCTGAGTGAAATTTGAAAATCAAATAAGAGACTTGTTACATTTAACATTATCCGGCTACAGAAAAACCATAGCTAAGTGGACTTAACTTAAAATTCTTCCATTAAACATCATGACGAAGAATAAGAGGATATATATATATATATATATATATATATATATATATATATATATATATATATATATACACAGATTGAAAAAGGCATGTATATCTCAGAAACATATCTCTCTCTTTAAAAATAAATATTCGTTTATTTTGTAAAGGTTAAATAAAATCGCGTTGTTATTTGTCATTAAAATGTTAAATGTAACACGTCTCTTATTTGATTTTCAAATTTCACTCTACGCCTTTAATGGATAAACCTACCCAGACTTTCAAATCACGCGCGATCCGCGTAATTATCCGGCTACAGTAAAACCACAGCTAACGTCAAGTGGACTTAACTTAAAATTCTCCTATTAACATCATGACGTAGAATAAGAGTATATATATATATATATATATATATATATATATATATATATATATATATATATATATATACATACAGATTGAAAAAGGAGTGTATATCTCCGACATATATCCCTCTCTTTAAAAATAAACATTCGTTTATTTTATAAAGGTTAAAAAAATCGCATTGTTATTTGGCTTTAAAGTGTTAAATGTAACACGTCTCTTATTTGATTTTTTATATATATATATATATATATATATATATATATATATATATATATATATATAATTTTCAGAATGTGAGAGATTGTATATAATTATTTCCACAGCCAAACAACGTCGGAGCCCACTAGAGTCATAACAGCCAAACGAGGGCGAAACGAGTCTCGGACTTCTGGTTATTTGCCTGTCATGGCTCTTGTGAGCTGCGACGTTGTTTGGCTGTGGAAATAACTTTATATAGAGAGATATACAGTAGAATTCCTATAATTTAAACATCCGCTTCGTTCAAATTAGAGGATGCTGTTCAAGTTTCGTGATAAAAAAATGTGCTGCAGTTAACTTTAATTTTCTAAGAATTAAGAAATAGCAATTGAAATTCATTGCTATATGATACTTCAGGTATATATTAAGTTGAGTTTACGATATATTGCAAGTAAGAATTGTTAAATATTATTACCAGGAACAAAAACATTGAAAATAAATTAAATATACTCTTACTTGTTAGGTATTTATTACCTAAGTTATCATCTACAGAAATCATACATTTATGTAAAATACAGTTTTTTTTTTAATTTATTAATTGAATGAGTCTCATTGCAGTTTTTATTTTCATCGATTGAGCTCTCGGGCGCTGCCATTGTATTCCGTAAGTGATCACGAAAATCTACAATGTCTTGGTTCTGTAGCTTCTTTATGATTATATCTCTTCGGAGTGACATTGTTTGCAAAACATAGTTGGCACTAAAGTAAGGACTTTTTCTAGAAATTTTGTAACCGTCTCCATAGACTTTTCTGCATCATCCCATGATATTGCTTCATCAGAGTGTTCTTAGTTATTTACATTAAGTTCAAAAGAATAGGAACTGTCACTATTTTCATCACTATTACTGCCTTCAGTATATTGATCAGTAGTTTCCTCATCGTGTTGCACCCACATTTCAACACCATTTCCATTAAGCGATTTAAGACCAGCGTGGTTGGTCGGTAACCGTTTGGTTTCAATAATTTTTTCCAGACCAGATGTATTCTCTGATTCGTTCATTTCAGAAGCCTTTGGCGCTGAGCATAATTTACCCCATGCTTTTGTTAATGTGCTTGCTCGAACTTGATTCCATGCACGTGCGAGAGAAAATATGGCATCTTTCCTAGTAAAATGGCACTGAAAATCGCTTAGACTCACGGTACTATTTATCATATTCATCATGAAATCATTTCTGTAGAAACATTTTAAGTTCCAAATAATCCCTTGATCCATAGGTTGGATGAGAGAAGTAACATTAGGTGGTAAGTAGCACACAAAAATATTCCCGCAATATGACACTAGTTCTGACTCATGAGGATGTGCTCTACGATTGACTAACAGAAGCAAGCACTTTGAATCAGGTTTACCTAATTCAAGAAAACACCTCTGGACAACTGGTACAAATTCTTACAAAAAACAGTTTTTAAACAACTGTTGATTCATCCATCCATTTCGTGAAGAATAATTGGATACTGGCAAAGGCGAAACCCGTTTCAATGATCGGGGAGACTTTGATTTGCCGATGACAAGAACCTTAAATTTATGAGTTCCAAAAGCATTAGCGCATACAATCACTGTTAGTCTTTCTTTATTTAATTTGAATCCTTTTATTTTCTGCCCCTCGGATCCGGCTAATATTTTTGTAGGTAAGCACTTCCAACTTACGCCACTTTCACCAGCGTTGTAAACATCCTCTAGTGTTAAACCATAATCGACAATTATCGTCTTGATTTTTTCACAATAATTTGATGCTGCGTGTGTATCAGAAGACCGTTGTTCCCCTGACATTGTTAATTGTCTTATACCATGTCTACTCTTAAAACTTCTAAGCCAGCCTTCACTGAATTTCATATCTTCTTCGATATTCAACTTTTGACATGTCTTTTAATTGGAGAGAAAGGAGAGCCTTCAATATTTCCTGCTTTTTTTTTCATGTAAAACAGTGTACTTTTTCCAATCTTATAATCTCTCAATATAACGCTATTTTCAACTCTAGCATCTAATTTTTCTATAAGTTGACGTTTTTCGAGTAAAGTCATTGTCACTTGTTTTCTTTTAGAGTTGCAAGTCATTGAGATGTTTGTTTTACACTATTTTAAATATAGCAATCTGAAAAAAAATTACAGTTAGTGTAAATTAATTATCAATAGCTAATATGCATTAATTATATAATACCAATATTAACATTTCTGCGCAATATCTGACTAAATCATGTAAACAGTTGTAATGCAACTCCGCATCAAATATGCTAATACATTTCAATGACGAGACAGTTCAAGTTTAGAGAAAGTCCAGGTTTAGAAGACGTCCAAATGAGAGGAAGTCCAACTTTAAAGGAAGTTCAAATTAAAGGAGTTTTACTGTATATGAATTTAGGAACACTCGTACCCAAAAAACCCGCACCCGGTAAACTCGAACCCGGAAAACTGGTCCCTTATTGAATAAATATCGATTGAAAACACATTTTATGACAGTTCTTGAAGAAGATATTGTCTTTAAAAGAGAATAAATATCCCATATTTTTTAAAAATATTTTTACTTGCTTACTGTTGTTTTAATAAAAATAAATTGATTTTTCTAAGTGTTCGTTTCTACCTAGCTTTAAAAGTTTTTGGTGGTTCAACTTATTTTAGAGAATTTATTTGGTAAAAAAAAAACAAAAAAAGAAAAGAAACAAGTAATATCGAGTGTTACTTTTTAATAAAAAATGTCCGACATGAGATGATAATGTCTTAGGGATCTCGATAATCGCTCAAAAACAGAAAATAAAATAAAATTCTCATGTAGATATGGTTTTAAAACGAACTCCTCTACGAAAGGAAAATAAATTTGCATATTTTTAGGTAATATTAATGCTCGGAAAAAATCAAGCTACCGGAAGTGTATACGGTTGATTATGTAACGAAACCGAACGGAAGACACGAAAAACGAAACCATATATTAAAAAAATACTTTAGTTTTTAACATTTCTTGTGTTATTAGGAAACAAACAAAACAAACAAAACACTTCTGGCATTATCAAATAATGAAAAAAATATTTTATTTAGAAAATTTGGTATCTCACGAGGAACGTGGACACTGCGTAAACAGTGTTTTTGTCTAATGATTGCTCCCTCAAAGCGCATGTGCAAAAGGTTGTCTTTGGTTTATTTAACCGCGAAAACTTTTTGAAGGTACTATTTTAGGCCAAAGAAGGGGGGGCAGAAGCATTATTTAAATATGTATGGAAAAAATGTAACAAAAAAAAATATTTAGTCGAGAAAATAATAAAAAATAAAATTAAATTAAATAAAAATAAAATAAAAACAAGCACGAAATAAAAGTATGAATCAACTCTGAGATATATACGAAGAAAGTGAAAGAAAACCCTTTGAGGGCGCAATCTATATAAATAAAACAGTAGACATATGTGTGTGTAAATATTTAACAGGTAAACTCCTAAACTACTAGCCACATAACATTGACATTCTCAGGAAATAATATTCATACACCAAGGATGGTTTATAGCGAATAATATCTTTGTTTACATACATGAATAACGCGTACATACATCGGCAAATTAACATGTAAAATACATTAACCTCTAGCCGACATTTTTGCGCATGTACACATTTAAAACTGCATTAGACTAGAACGCTACATATTTTGATTGTTTTTTTTGTATTAATAAAAAAATGAAATTTCACTCGCAGTTTGGAATTTATTAATACAAGGAAAACGTATACATATTTTTGTTATTCACTTATTGAAGGCATATCTGTATATCTTTTATTATTATGTGACCGATTTGATAAACAATTATTAATTACCAAAAAATATTCGGTGTTTTTACACTGTACGATGCGTACACTGTAAAAACACTGAATGTTACATTTCAGATAGGATTTCAAAATTAAATTTTTATCGTATCTTTCCATTTTATTAAACGTCCAGTCAATGAATTACAAATAAATAAATACTCATACCGCCACCTTATTATCACAGAAAAATACTAAAATCATTACATAAAAATAAAAATAAAAATAAAAAGTCAATTTAGCGTTTCAACATTTGAACAACGCTCGTCTCAGACAGATGATTGCCGGTCTCGTCCGATCCATGCTTGACGGAAATTCCCGAGAATCCGTGTCAAATTGTGCAAGAGTACTAAAAATTCTTACGTTTCGATTGCATGCATTTTTTCCAGGCGTTACATGGCATTTACGAAACATATCTATATATATTTTATTAATTTATCGATTAGATGAACAACTATTGATACCAAACAGAAACTGCCAACGTTTTTCCGAATGCGTTTTTACTATTTTTAGTTTTTCTGAGAAAGCTTTCTTACACGGGATATTATGCCAACACAAAAAACAGGGTTATTTCCGAAAAAAAATTAAAATAATATGTAATCAGATAAAATGGCTCATCTATTTTATTCGGACTATTATTCTCATCTTCCCGAAAAACTGAGTCATAGAAAAACCTTTAACAAATATCTTGGTGATCCCTTTTTTTAAATATTTTTAAAAATGTTATTTAAAATATTTTAAATAACACGAGATATTTTCCATTTATCATAAAAATACATGCACTTGATTATCTTCGACACTTACTTCGCTTATAGTAGAATAAGTAATTTCCATGAATATAATTTTCATAACAAAAACAAAAACAAAACATGTATTCACGTTTGAATCCGCGACTGAGGAAAATCCGCCAAAATAGTCAGATTGTCGTCTGCCACTTATTTCAATCAAAACACCGCTACAAGACTATTTCAACACATGAAAGATTGACACAAAAGCAATGATTCAAACATAAACAGAACTGTTTTTCATTTTTTAAACGAAATGAAATAAAATTTGATGTTGCTCTAAAAATGAAATTTTTATTTATGAAGTTTCGTACATCCCCCATCCTCGCATCGATGCAAGTGCCAATCGACATTACTTCTCCAAATTATATCCTTAATTTACATAGCTTCTTCCTTTTTCTTGAAATAATTTTTCATTAAACTATTAGGTGAAATTACAAAATAGTTAACAAGCCCCCTCTCCATGTTAAGAATTTTTTTAACAATAATGTTATTATTTCAGCATGGTTCGTACACTGCACAAGTACCAAGAATTCTGGCAAGACGGGCGTTTAGGTCGTAAAATAATTTCGAACCCTCTATCAGATTAAAGGAACCAAACTCCCTAATTACCGTTATGTTACTATGCCAACAATATATAAACAGTGGCATCGGTATTTCAGACGTTGAGTTTTAAGTAAACAGAACTTCTTAAAAAAAATAATAATCATTATGAAAACAACGTTTAAAAAATAATAATAATCATTATAAAAACAACGTAAAAAAATAATAATCATTATAAAAACAGCGTAAAAAAATAATAATCATTATAAAAACAACGTAAAATAATAATAATCATTATAAAAACAACGTAAAAAAATAATAATCATTATAAAAACAACGTAAAAAAATAATAATCATTATAAAAACAACGTAAAAAAATAATAATCATTATAAAAACAACGTCTAAAAAATAATAATAATCATTATAAAAACAACGTAAAAAAATAATAATCATTATAAAAACAACGTAAAAAAATAATAATCATTATAAAAACAACGTAAAAAAATAATAATCATTATAAAAACAACGTCTAAAAAATAATAATAATCATTATAAAAACAACGTAAAAAAATAATAATCATTATAAAAACAACGTAAAAAAATAATAATCATTATAAAAACAACGTAAAAAAATAATAATCATTATAAAAACAACGTCTAAAAAATAATAATAATCATTATAAAAACAACGTAAAAAAATAATAATCATTATAAAAACAACGTAAAAAAATAATAATCATTATAAAAACAACGTCTAAAAAATAATAATAATCATTATAAAAACAACGTAAAAAATAATAATCATTATAAAAACAACGTTTAAATAATAATAATAATCATTATAAAAACAACGTAAAAAAATAATAATCATTATAAAAACAACGTAAAATAATAATAATCATTATAAAAACAACGTAAAAAAATAATAATCATTATAAAAACAACGTAAAAAAATAATAATCATTATAAAAACAACGTAAAAAAATAATAATCATTATAAAAACAACGTCTAAAAAATAATAATAATCATTATAAAAACAACGTAAAAAAATAATAATCATTATAAAAACAACGTAAAAAAATAATAATCATTATAAAAACAACGTAAAAAAATAATAATCATTATAAAAACAACGTCTAAAAAATAATAATAATCATTATAAAAACAACGTAAAAAAATAATAATCATTATAAAAACAACGTAAAAAAATAATAATCATTATAAAAACAACGTAAAAAAATAATAATCATTATAAAAACAACGTCTAAAAAATAATAATAATCATTATAAAAACAACGTAAAAAAATAATAATCATTATAAAAACAACGTAAAAAAATAATAATCATTATAAAAACAACGTCTAAAAAATAATAATAATCATTATAAAAACAACGTAAAAAAATAATAATCATTATAAAAACAACGTAAAAAAATAATAATCATTATAAAAACAACGTCTAAAAAATAATAATAATCATTATAAAAACAACGTAAAAAAATAATAATCATTATAAAAACAACGTTTAAATAATAATAATAATCATTATAAAAACAACGTAAAAAAATAATAATCATTATGAAAACAACGTTTAAATAATAATAATAATCATTATAAAAACAACGTAAAAAAATAATAATCATTATAAAAATAACGTTTAAAAAAAGAATTAACAGTTTGTTTTTTTATTTTAAATATAAATGTTTAATCAATATAAATCTTCTTTTTATTTTAAGCAATATAAGTAGAACATTTTTATTTTTTATTTTTAATTTTAACCAATTTAACTAGAAGTTTGGTGCTTATATATTTTTGGTACTGCGCTATTTTACAATAGTTTTTCCAGGTTAAATTTAAGTTTCACGATATCTTTGTTATTATTAAATGAATAGGTGGAAGCAGAGAATACTTACAAAACAATCCCAACTCACCATGTTAAGAATGGTTTTCGAAACAATAACGTTAGTTCAGCACGGTACATAAAATACATAACTGCCGAATTTTTTATCATTTTTAAGATGAAATTCTTACTTGGTTTCCACATGAACATTTTCCTTGAAAATGACGACATCACTAGTTTTCTGGTATGCTGAAAACGAATATTTTATATATTAAACATTTAAGTTTTCCGCAAATAAGTAGTATTTCGAATATTAAACAGTATAATTTTTATGTTAAAAGTAGTGGTCATAGTTGTGAAAGAGAATACATGTGAAAATTAATAAATTTCAAAATAATTGAAAGAGAACAGACAATAAAATGATTAAAAGTCGCAATAGAATACGCGTGCTTAATATTAATATATATCGTTTATAACTACTAACGTGATTCAATTTGGAATTGAAAATAAAGATTTTTACACTGTGTAAAATTATAAAAGTTATATTTATATTGTTTCAACTTAAACTTAATGGTTTTCATAGTTTCAAATAATAAAAAAGTTCTATTTTTATATTGCTTTAAAAAAGTTTCCATAGTTTGTACTATGAAAAGTTCTATTTACATTGTTTAAATTCTTTAATATATTCTGAAAATTTAATATTTTTATTTATATTAATGTTGTTTATCATTAAAAAGTATTCATTGTTTAATTTTTTTATTTACATTGTTTTCATGGTAACATAACAGATCAATTATAATCTTTTGCAAGTCTTGCCTGGATTAAAGCATTCTTTTAATCCATTGATTGTGTTATTGATGAAGATCAGGCAGTAGAATTTCCTGTAGTGAATTTAGAAATTCTATAACCGCCTGGAATGCTACATCTTAACCTGATATTGAAGGAAGAAGTCCCAGTTATATTATTGAGAAATATTGATCCACCTAAATTGTGCAATGGCACACGGTGAGCAAAAAATCTTTGAAAACTAATATTCTGGAAGCCATTATAATACCTGGACATTTTAAGGGTGAAACTGTTAATTCCTCGGATTCCTCTGATTCCTTCTGACATGCCAATACAGTTCAAACGTTTATAATTCTCAATAAAAATTAGTTTTGCCATGTCTATAAATAAAGCTCAAGGGAAAAGCTTAAAAGTTGTTGGACTTAATCTTCAGACACCTTGCTTTTCTCATGGTCAGTTGTATATTTGTTTCTCACGAATTGGAAGTCCTGAAAACCTCTACATTTACACACCTGTTAGGGGTAACACCAAAAATATTGTTTATGTAGAGGTTCTTCGAAATTAATGCTACATGTTCATTTACTAGTTTTCAGATATGCACTGGTGGAAACTGAATTTTAATTATTTCATTAACAGAATAGATTAATAATGCAATCTTCATATTGTACATTAAATAGTTTAAACAAAGATTTAACAGTTTTCAGATATGCACTAAAATATAAAATAATTGCAATTCTTACATCATATTTTGAAAGAAGGACTAGAAGATAAAAGATTAAACTATAAAAACGATTAGGTCTACTGGCGAGACCTCTATAAAATAATACGTATTACTGCTCACACCACATGAAGTGTGTGGAAAAAGAAGTCATTATGCATTTATGTTGTGTTTAATATATACTTATTATAATGTATGGGAACAAAATATTCATATATATCATATACAACCTGGCAACGCCGGGGACTTCAGCTAGTCATTAAATAAAAACACCGTTTACACAGGGTCCGAGTTCTCCGTGAATTAGCGAAAAATGAATTAACCCTTATCCCCGGGTGGCCTCCGGGCCTTGATAAGTGGTGACTTCCATGTAAAAAAAAAACGCTTTTTGTGTTCACGAAACAACAAAAGGTACCTGTGCAGTATGATAAGGGTGGCCATCTTTTCTTGGCGCATTTCACTAAACTGTCGCCAGGTAACGCCTCTCGGTCCAAAAACATTTAAATTATTAATTTGTTGCTAACAGTCGCTTGAATTTAAAAAATTGTTTCATTTAAATTATTTCGAAAAAAAAGCCATTTTACTTTACAAAAATCCAATGTGGTTTTTATTAAAAAATTGTTTTATTATTTATAAATGTTTTTACAATAATATATTAATACATTTTGATACAATAAATGTGTTTACAATTATATATTAATACATTTTTATACAATAAATGTTTTTACAATTATATATTGATACATTTTGATACAATAAATGATTTTACAATTATATATTGGTACATTTTGATACAATAAATGTTTTACAATTATATATTAATACATTTTCATAAAATAAATATTTTTACAATATTATATTGATACATTTTTATACAATAAATGTTTTTACTATTATATATTGATACATTTTGATACAATAAATGTTTTTACAACAATATATTAATATATTTTGATACAATAAATGTTTTCACAATAATATATTAATACATTTTTATACAATAAATGTTTTTACAATTATATATTAATACATTTTTATACAATAAATGTTTTACAATTATATATTAATACATTTTTATGCAATAAATGTTTTTACAATTATATATTAATACATTTTTATACAATAAATGTTTTTACAATTATATATTAATACATTTTTATACAATAAATGTTTTACAATTATATATTAATACATTTTTATACAATAAATGTTTTTACAATTATATATTAATACATTTTTATACAATAAATGTTTTACAATTATATATTAATACATTTTTATACAATAAATGTTTTTACAATTATATATTAATACATTTTTATACAATAAATGTTTTTACAATTATATATTAATACATTTTTATACAATAAATGTTTTTACAATTATATATTAATACATTTTTATGCAATAAATGTTTTTACAATTATATATTAATGCATTTTTATACAATAAATGTTTTTACAATTATATATTAATACATTTTTATACAATAAATGATTTTACAATTATATATTAATGCATTCTTATACAATAAATGTTTTTACAATTATATATTAATACATTTTTATACAATAAATGTTTTTACAATTATATATTAATACATTTTTATACAATAAATGTGTTTACAATTATATATTGGTACATTTTGATACAATAAATGTTTTTACAATTATATATTGATACATTTTGATACAATAAATATTTTTACAATTATATATTGGTACATTTTTATACAATAAATGTTTTACAATTATATATTAATATATTTTCATAAAATAAATATTTTTACAATATTATATTAATACATTTTTATACAATAAATGTTTTTACAATTATATATTAATACATTTTTATACAATAAATGATTTTACAATTATATATTAATATATTTTTATACAATAAATGTTTTTACAATTATATATTAATACATTTTTATACAATAAATGTTTTTACAATTATATATTAATACATTTTTATACAATAAACGTTTTGGTTTTCAAATATTTTTCTGTTCAGAAAAAAAATCTTGTTTGTTACTTATATACCGCTTTATTTGACCAAGAAGAAATTGGAGTTACCACTATCTACCAATAGCCGCCGTCTGCATACTGTACAAGTACGCTCGAAATTACTATTAAACGATACCCTCCCTGACCATGTTAAGAATGGCTTTCGAAATAATAACGTCATTATTGCAGCGCGGTACCAAAAATGCATAAGTACCGTGTTTTCTTTTTTGTTGTCTCCTAATAACACAAAAATTGTTTAAACTAAATTAATTCTTCTAAATAAAATAATTACTTTATTTAATAATACGTAAGTGTTTTCTTTCTTTTATTTTTGTCTCGTAATAACACAAAAGTGTTAAAATTAAAGTATTTTTAAATATATATATATATATATATATATATATATATATATATATATATATATATATATATATATATGGTTTCGTTTTTCGTGTCTTAACTCCGTGATCAAGTTTTTTTTTTTTAAGGTAAAAAAAGTTTTTTAAATATTATAGGATGTGTATTCTCTTTTAAAGACAATATCTTCTTCAAGAACGGTCATAAAATGTGTTTTAAATCGATATTTATTCAATAAGGGACCAGTTTTCCTTCCTAGCAAAAAAGGCCAAGTTTTTCGGGGACGAGTTTTCCGGGGACGAGTTTTCCGGGCACGAGTTAGGATTTCTGGGTCCAATTTAAATATTTTATTGGTAATTTATGACAAACAAAGTAAATAATGAAGAGTTCATCTACTTTTATTGCCTTAGGAACCCTTTATAATGCTCACTTATTTTAGCACCTAGCTGATAAAAGTCAATACGACACCCTTCAGAGTCCACTATTAAATAAAGTCGCTCCTGACAAGTTTTATTTTTTATTTTTTAGGGGCGCCGACTTGGTCTCGTGTTATCTGGAGTGGTCCTCTTTAAAATAATCCTATCTGTTATTGCATTTTTTTGTTGTTGTCGTCTCAAGTGAAGACATGCATAAAATGATTTTATCATAACCTTGACTGAAATATGTAAAAATACGTAAAAGATGAACGTTAAGAAATTTATTCAATTATAAAAAAAAGAATTATATGTACATTTAAAATCACCTCCTCAATGAGATTCTATTTTTTTTTAGCTCTGATGTGCGAACACTGAGAAAGAAACAATAATTATTGTAGAATTTAGAGTGGGTTGAGTTGCGCATATCACCTCATCATAAAATAATCGCCATTTTTTTTACATAGGCATCACCACTTACCAAGGCCACTCGAGGATAAGGGTTAAAGAGTGCACAGTAGAAATTGGACAATATAGTAATCGTTAGTAATGGAAATTTGGTAAATTTATTAACTTACATGGAACGGCTCATCAAAAACTTGTTTACGTTAGACTTGAAGACAACCATATTGTAATCAGCTGGAAAGCAGGAACACGGAAGACAATTACAAAGGCGTGCAGTTCTAAGAAAGAAGCTTTGCTCATGGAATCTACGTTTAGGTTTAGGTACAGATAAAGAGTGGGTGCAATTATTGATAGTGATTTCTGCTAGACGAGTGTTTCTTGTGAAAGTTTTGCGATGGGGCACCATAGATTGGAGCTCAGACGAGCACCTGCCGGCAAACTCGCATCATTTCTTCTGTCCAAAAGAGGTTGCAGGGAAAGAGAAAAGGACATCCCCTACGAGGCTACGAAGTCTATTTTGAACTCTATCAAGGCAGGGCAAGTCCTTTCTAGCAGCTCCTGCCCAAATGTGGCAACAGTACTCCATCCTTGGACGTACCTGGCTTTTATGTAAATAGAGAATTGCATCAGCAGTGAGATATCTACTGGATCGATAGAAGGATCCCACCATTTTTTTCCAGCGGCCTTGGCAACGGATTTAATGTGTTCCACTTAAGATCAGGAGTAAAAGTCAAGCCCAGAAACTTGTCAAAACATGAGGTCTCCTCAAGATTAGAGCCATTCATTTCAATTGATGCCAGATGGTGATAAGAGCGTTGATGATGTAAAGATAAAAGTTTGTTTTAGATGCATTAAAAGTAACCAGCCACTCCTTTCCCCATTGTACCACAGGCTCAAGATCAGAGGAGAGAGAATCAGAGAGAACTTGGCCGTTTACGGTCTTAGATGCGCTACCATAGATAGTAGTGTCATCAGCATACATGTCTACGAATGATGTAAGGATGTGATTTGGAAGATCATTGATGTAGATCAGGAAGAGAGTTGGGTCCAGGATGGACCCCTGAGGGACTCCAGCATTAATACTGAGAGCTTCTGATTTCTGCCCATCAACCACTACTCTTATGAGCCTATCAGAGAGAAATGATTTAATAATTGAGAAGACATTTCCAGCTGTACCGTAGCTGGGGATCTTTTGAAGTAAACCTTTATGCCATAATCTATCAAAGGCCTTTGATATGTCAAGAGCAATTGCCCTAGAAAGGAAGCGTCCATGAGAGATTTGCTAATTCTATGAGATATAACTGTAAGCACATCTCTTGTAGATCTAGCAGAACGGAAACCATATTGCGGTCACTAAGAAGGTTATTTTTGCTGAGATGGTTGTTAACTTCTCTGTTTAACACAGATTCCAGCAACTTACTCATGACGCACAGGAGACTTATTGGCCTGTACTGAGAGGGAGATGAGCAATCACTTGAATTCTTAAATACAAGGCATACTGATGAGATTTTCCAGGGTGATGGGAAGCAATTCTCCTTAAGACAACGTTTAAACAGTTTTGTAAGGATGGGCGCTAGTTCTGGTTGAAGTCTTTTGATACTATAATTGGAATACCATCAGGGCCGGTTGCTTTACTGGAATCAAGATTTTTGATTTTCAGGCCATTCTAACTTCTATGGCAGTTAAACAAACTTTTTACCACTAATCTGGGGTCTGCCAGACTATGTTATAAAACCACTCAAAATCGCTTTATTTTTCGTATTACCACCCAAAGTTAGTACTACGAAAAAAGGTGTGTTTTGTATAACTATTTACAATGACACATTTTATACTAAATTTTGATCGGGAACAAGGTTTTAAAACAAACAAAATTGAGTACACCCTTAAAACGCTCTCTGGTCCAAAAGATCATTTTCATTAACTTTACATGCACAAACCGAATTTTTGTTATCTTATTTATTTTTACAGGTTGTTTGCACATAATCAGCTGAAAAATGAAAAACCACATTTTTATTTTCTCGTGAATTAAGCAGACTTCTAATGAGAACTTGATTTCTTTCACAACAATTGCGAATTGACGAAGTTGCGATAATTTGTTCAAAGCTTTCAAAGTAATTACCTAAAAAAATTTCACCGTAATCCCCTCAAAAAGTAGAATCTTATTGTGGGCAGGGGGGACTAACGCTAAATGTTTTCATTTACGCATTTTCTATTATTATTATTATTATTATTATTATTATTATTATTATTATTATTATTGATGTTGTAGTAGTAGTAGTAGTAGTAGTAGTATTTCTGCATTGTTTCTTCATTTACAGTAAAACAAATCAATCTAATTTAATAATTAGAATAAGAAATATGAACATTTTTAGACAGAGAGAAGTCACATAATAATTCATCCCTCCACCCCCCGAAAGTCCCATGTTAAGAATGGTTTCCTAGGAAATCATTTTAATAGGGGAAAAAAGATTTTGTAAATTTTTTCTGTCTACATTTTTTTCTCATTGTGCATACAAATCGTCGGTTATTTTCCATTAGTAAAAAATTCAAATAACATTAAGAAGGAACCTTGCAAATGAGCTTTGTTTTAAAAAAACTTCTGCGTCTCGTAACTTTCAATCAATTGCAAGACAAAATATCCAGAGATTTACTCATATAAAATACGCCCCCACCACTCCCTACCTCAGTGTACATTTTACATTTAGCCAAAATAAATACGGACATTACACGGGTTTTTTCACTAATTAAACAAAAATTTTCTTCAAGCAACAAATCTTTAATTAAGAAAGTTTAAAAGAATCGGAATCGGAATAAGTAGTCGTATCGGAATCGGGAATTTTAAACCCAATCGGTAATTGTATCGGAAGCAGTAAAAATGTTGGAATCATCCCATCACTAATATATATATATATATATATATATATATATATATATATATATATATATATATATATATATATATATATATATATATATATATATATTAGTGTTGGGAGGATTAATCGGAATCGGGAATCGGAAAAAAATTGAAACTTTTTGGGTATCTGAATCGGAAAAATTATATCCTAATTTCTGATTCCCAGCCGATTCTTTTCTTTTTTTTTGTTTTCTTTATCGTTTAACTTATTTTAAAGCGTTTATTCAGTAAAACATGTACATGATGGATCACATCTTAGGAGTCGTGATAATCACTCGAAAATAGTAAGTTAAAGAAAATACTGAAGGAGATTTAGCTTAAGTTGAACTATTTAAATTTAAAACGGTCAGTGAGTAAAACTTTGTTTCATCTGAGAGTAAATTTATACATTATTATTATTATTATTATTATTGTTGTTGTTGTTGTTGTTGTTATTTTATTGTTATTATTATTGTTGTTATTATTATTGTTATTGTTGTTATTATTATTACTATTATTATTGTTATTATTATTGCTATTATTATTGTTATTATTATTATTATTGTTGTTGTTATTATTATTGTTATTGTTATTATTATTGTTATTGTTATTATTGTTATTATTATTGCTATTATTATTATTATTATTATTATTATTATTATTATTATTATTATTGCAAAGTGTTCTGATACTGCACTTTACCTTTTCTCTCAGTGGAGGAGAAATCCTTCTTGACTTAAAATTTTTATTTTCATTCCTACTCAGATGCTACTTCTTGTGGATTTTCATACTTACAATTAATTATAAATTGGATACTGCGTAGTATTTCTTCGAAATAATCGTTGTTATTGTTGTTGCTATACTTCAGAATATTAAATTTTGCAAAATTTGACAGGACAACAATAAATGTTGATGATTGATAAAATTATAATTTTAAATAATTCCTGAGTGCATTTGATATGAGTAACAAAATTATAGAATTAAAAAAAAAGTATCGAAATAGAATCAAACTTTTTTCCTTTTTTGTTTTGTTTGTTTATTATGATTTTTTTATTACTCCAAAAATATCGTTAAAATAAGAAAAATCATTTTTTTTTTTTATTTTACTTCAAAATTGTTAAATCAATCATTGAGAAAAAAGTAACTAATAAAGAAATTAATCTATTTTAGCGAAACTCCGGTTTATCAAGCACCGTTTTCATTTCATTTTTGTTGTTGTTTATCGTTTTGTTTTTGTAGGGAAGTATAGTATTTTTAAAAATCCTTCCCCCTTCCGTAAATTATATTTAAAATAGTATTGAAATTAATATCTTTTTGAAGGCGGAGGCTCTTTTTAAAACTAAATCTCCTTCAGCACTTTCTTTAATTTAATCATATCGGACATTATTTCTTGTTCTTACGTAACACTCGACGCTACTTGTTTCTTTTTTTACTGAATAAGGGATTTGAAATAAGTTAAACCACTAACAACTTAGCCAGCTAGGAAGAAAATCGATTTTGCCCTTTTTAAAACAACAGTAAATAAGTATAAATGTTATATATATATATATATATATATATATATATATATATATATATATATATATATATATATATATATATATATATATATACAAATATAAAGTTGGTTCGTTCTAAACAAATAAAACCATGTTTATACGTTACCAATTTATTTGAAATTTTCAGACAACCCATTTTTAGAGTCGAGGTATGTTTTTATGTTATTAAAATAAATTTACCTAATTAAAATTAAAATATTAAATAAAATAAATATATTTATTTATCGTTTCTGCGAATCTGTTCTGTTGATAAAACTGAACTTCCGGTTCGATTCATTTCACAGCCACGAATTGACGAAAGGTTTAATTTTCTGTTAACTCGATAAGTAAAAAAAAAGAAAAAAAAACATATTTCATTTGTTTATCTTCCAAATTTTTTAATTTACACATCTTTTCTTTATTATATACTAGCAGGGCTACCCGGCGTTGCTCGGGACCGTATAAACAATGAAAAAACAAAAGCAGATATTGAACATATGTTTTATTCTTAGGGGAGAGGAATCTTTCATCTCAAGTTTTAGCGTTACAAACAAACATTTGTCTTTTATATATATAGATAATGACAGTTTTTTTTGGGGCCCCCTCGAAGATAACTGATCAGTTGACCAACTTCTAGTGGTCCGTTTGACATGAAATTTCGATATTTGTCATCCGGGTGATGGGGCTTCGATATGATACCAAATTTGTCAAGTTTAGTTCCGTCTTTCAAAAGTTTTAGCGTTACAAACAAACATACATACACACAGACGTTTGGCTTTTATATATATAGAAGGCCAAAAAAAAAGTCTGTTGCTTGCTTTTGAGTTTTTTTTTTTATATATAAGATTACTCATGCAGAGAGTGATCCGTGCTGAAATAATGTTATTATTTAAAAAGTCATTCTTAACATGGGGAGGTAAGGATGTTTTGTACCTATTCTGTACTTTAACCTTACAATTGAATAAATAAAAAAAAACATATCGCAAAACGTTATTTAAACGTGGAAATATGATTTAAAAAATAGCGCGGCTCTCTGCATTAGCACCATTTTTATTTATTGTTGTTGTTTCACGAATTTTCGGCCAACTATTCCTCTGGCCTTCATGAAAAGAAGTCCTTTTATAAATGTTCAGTAACTTTTTCCTTTTATTATTCTTAAGGAGTAAAACTTTTCTTATTCATGAAAGGAGTTAAGCCTACGTAAATAAATAAATGTTTGTACACGTGACAAATTATCAATAAATGGTTTAGTTACTTTTTTAAAAAATGTTTGTAAAAGTGCGAAAGGCGACGTTGTTGTATACTCCCATGCTTAATTTCTATACTTATAGGTTTTTGGAATTTTTTTCACTGGAGTATTATTGATTGGACACTAATTAAACAGATTATTAAAAAAAATGTAAAAAAGAAATCATTATTTCGACATTTGAAAGTGGTGCTCACTTTTTAGTTACAACGTTCTGATAAATCAGTCACCCATTTTGTAAGCAATAAAAACGCGGTATATCAAAACCATAGAAAGTAAAAATAGTGAGTCTCTACCGCATTTGTAAGTCAGAAATATATTTGTTTCTCAAAGAAAAAAACAATAGAGAGAACAGGACTTTTTTATTGTTTTCATGAAAATAAAGTTTCGAGATTTTTAATTATTTTTTTTTTTACTTATTTAGTCAGTTTGTGTATTTTTTTTTAATTGTTTTTGTGAAAGGTGAGTTTTTTTTTCAAAACTTTTGTTTTGTTTCTTTTTAATTTTTTTAAAGTATTATAAATTTCACTAACATGCTGGAGAAATGTTTAATAATTTGGTATTTTTTTAGATTAGGTCCACCTCCACAATTTTTCTTTCAATGACGACATTTATAGGTTTCCGAGTATGCTGAACACGCAAATTGCATTGAAGTTTTGCGGAAATAAATAGTTGTATTATGCATTGTATTCTTCGGCGGCCATCTTTTTACGTGCACACGCGCCATAAACAAATACACACAAGTAAAAAAGATGGCCGCCAAAGATTACAATGCATAATACAACTTTTTATATCTTGATAACTACTTATTTCTGCAAAATTTCGATGCGATTTTCGTATTCAGCATAGTCGAAAACCATTTCAAGTCGTCATTTAAAAGAAAATTGAGGAGGTGGACCTAATCTAAAAATTTACCAATAATTTTTAATCCCGTACGCCTCCCGATACATTGCTTCGTCAACATGCGACCATTTTATATCTCCCGAAGACACTTCCGTATTTAGAAAAAAAAAATAAATAAATAAAAAGTGACCGATTTACCAGAACGTGGTAACTAAAAAGTGAGTATCCCTTTCAAATGTTGAAATGATTTTTTTTTTTTCAATTTTTTTTTCATAATCTGGTTAGTGTTCAATCAATAATAATCCAGTGAAAAAATTTCAAAAAACCTATCAGTATAGAAACTCCACCACGTAAGTAAATAAATAAAAAATGTTACGTGCGCATGCGTTAGCCTTGACTAGGGGGGTACTAAGGGAACGACCATTAAATAATTCTGCGGGTCGCCATGGAACTCAACGCCCAAGGAGTATCAAAATAGTTTTCATGATCTGAAGAAATTTTTTTTTTCCGAAAAGTGGGTGATCACTTTTCCATCTAAATTTAACTTAAAATGTGCACCCACTTTCTGGCCACCTGAGGAAGGGGCATTTATTTTCGTGTTTATTAGCTTAAAGGTTTTTTTGACAAGGCAGTTTGGTACGCGAATGCATATTTAACAGTTTTCGTTTATGCTCACGTATAGCATAAACAAAGGCTACGTCTGTGAAATGGAAAATAGTCCCAGAGTTCAGGGGTTAATACCATGCAAAAGAAATCAAACAAAAATACTTTTTAGCCAGGAAACACACAGAAAGAAGAAAAAAATAGCATCCATTTTTTTTTTCTATCGAATTCATTTGCTGTTTTTATTGAAAACTATTTTCCCCCGGATTTTTTATATAATTTTCCATTAAGTCTCACGTTCGTAAATAACAAAATTTTTTTTGTAGATTTTGGTGTGCTAAAAACGAATCTACAAACCGTTTCCGTCACAAAAAAATAGTTTTTATGATATGAATAAATTATTTTTTCGAAAAAGTGGCGATCACTTTTCCATGTAAATTTAACTTAAAATGAGCACCCACTTTCTAGCCACCTGAGAGAGGGGGGATTTTTTCCCATGTTTATTGGCTAAACAGCTTTCGTTTATGCTTACGCATAGCGTAAACGAAGGCTACGGCTGTTAAATGGAAAACAGTCCCAGAGTTCAGGGGTTATTACCATGCAAAAGAAATCAAACAAAAAACTTTTTAGCCAAGAAACAGAAAAATGCCCCTCTCTCAGGTGGCCAGAAAGTGGGTGCTCATTCTAAGTTAAATTTACATTGAAAAGTGATCACCCACTTTTCGAAAAAGTAATTTCATGAATGTCATGAAAACTTTTTTTTTGCTACGTAAACGGTTTGCAGATTCGTTTTTAGCACACCGAAATCTACAATAAAATATTTCGTTATATATGAACGTGAAACGGGCCTTAAAGTAAAATAATACCGGATTTTTTGGAGCAGATTTGCCGTTTAGTTGTACAAATATCCTCAAACCAGGTAATCACTAAAAGGGATTTTTAAAAGTCGTCACCTGTATCGAGCAAAAGTTTAAAACCACCGATTATATGCCAGCCTACATCATGGTAACATATATTGAGTGAGTTCCTAACAGTATTTTTAGTTTAAACTCATTTTCCCAAAATTTCCCCAAACTTAACATGTTCGATACAGTCTGCCGCCATTTGTATTTTTCAGATATACCGATAAACATTGAATGTCTTTGAACCGATTATACATTACATAAAAACACTAAAATCTTATCCAATTAGGTAGAACGCTTACTTTTCTTGCCTTTGATAACATTTATTTGTTATATATTTATTTTTTGACAACTTCTTTGTATCTGTGTTTAGTAATATAAACCCTTTTCATTTAATGTAACGTTTAGTCGGCTCGAAAAACAGTGTTTATTGGTGTATTTGAAAGCTACAAATGGTGGTGGACACTGTTGATTTCTTTAAGTTAGAGAAAGTGAGTTAAAACTAAAAAAAACTATACAAAATACTGTCAGAAACCTATCGATTATGCCAGCCTATGTCATGGTAACATATGTTCGGTGAGTTTCAGACACTGTTTTGTATAGTTTTTAGTTTTCAACTTACTTTCCCAAACTTAACGTATTCAACAGAATTCGCGACCATTTCTGTTTTTTGAGCCAATTAAACATTTTACATTACATAAAAACACTAAACAATTATCCAATTAGGTAGAAACGTAAATTACCTTACCTTTGCTTTCATTTATTTGTTTTTGGACGACTTTTTCGAATCTGTGTATAGTAACCCCCTCCCCCCACCATCAACCAAATATTAATTACTAAATCACATTTTTTAAAACAACAACAAAAAAAAAGCATTTAGCGTTTCAACATTTTTGCTACGTTCGGCTTCATCCACTGATTGTTGTTCAAGTCCAAAACATGAATGATTGACAGAAACTCTCGAGGATCCAGATCAAATTCTGCAAGAGCACCATTTTTTTCAGTTTCGCCTTCTTTTTCACTTTTTGCAGTGGATTGCTGTACTAATATAATAAACATGCATTTTCTCTTTTATTAAATTTTTCCATTACACCAAATTGAGCCACTGCAACGCGTGGCAGGGTACAGCTAGTATATATATATATATATATATATATATATATATATATATATATATATATATATATATATATATTATGTGGTCTGAAGTCTCTTTTTCGAACTAAATAAACGTTTTAAATAAGCTAAACCACTTAGTCAGAAAACAAACACTTAGAAAATCGGTTTTATTTTTTCTACAAGAGTAGCAAGTAAAAAATATTTAAAAGAAAGAATAATATTATGGGGTGTAGTGTCTTTTAAAAACTATCTCCTTCAAGAACGGTCATGGACGAGTTTTCCATGGACTAGTTTTCCGTGGACGGGTTTTCCGGGCATCGAGAAAACATACTGAAGATTTTTTAATTAAAAAGGAAATTATATTTAGATTTAAACTCATACACGTACCCCTTCCCTTAATAAAGATTGTGATTGGGACATTTATTACTGTAATTAACAGAAAAAGAAAAGAAATAATAAACAAATATGCAACGAACCTGAAAAAATGTATTCGTGTTTAAACATATTTTTAAAGTGTGTTTTGGGTTCAAAGCAAACTTAGTGCCTCTTCTTTGAATTATAATTTTTAAAATGGCTGCTCAATAACCCAAGCAGAAGGAACATTGATAACTTCTCAAAATTGAAAATTAAACAAACGATGGTAGAAACACATAAATAAATGTTAATAGTGGATTGAAAATGCTATGTGGTACGAGTGTTTTGTTTAATTTTCGATTTTTATGTGAGTAAGCAAGACAGGACCAGAAATGAGTCTCATTTTACGTTAATTTTTGTTCGGAATAGTTTTCCTACGAGAAATTTTAAGATAAGTATTTTGTTTTTTGTTTGTTTACTTGTTTTCTTTTCGCCAAATAATAATTTAAAACTGTAGAATCCAATTTTGGCGAAGTAATTTAGCTAAAAAGGATTAACATATTTGCTGCTGCTATTCTTCTTATTCTTCTTCTTCTTATTATTATTATTATTATTATACTTAATAGTAGTAGTAGTAGTAGTAGTAGTAGTAGTAGTAGTATACGACTATAGGTATAACCCTTCTTTCTATAATAAAAATAAAGAAAGTACAACGAGAACGGCAATTAACAATCAACTCGGACACAATGTATATTAAAATAATAATTTTTATTTAACTAAAGTAGTTTTATGTAAAAGTATTGTAAAAGTGTTGAAGTAAAATTGTAAAAGTGTTGAAGTAAAATTGTAAAAGTATTGAAGTAAAATTGTAAAAGTATTGAAGTAAAATTGTAAAAGTATTGAAGTAAAATTGTAAAAGTATTGAAGTAAAATTCTTATTAATGAGTCGAAATGCGTCAAGTTGAAAAGAAGCTAGATACAATTACTGCAAAAGTAATGACTTAAAATCCTTCACGACTATGGCAATTATTCCAAGCATATCTTACAAGAAAACCGCGAATAAATTTTCTCCTGGTCCCAGATGTAGCATTAACTCTCTCCGCCTAATTTAATCTGTTTTTATTAGTTTTTATGGTAAACAAAATAAATATTCTAGATTTAAAATGCTCGGAAATTTCTTTCTAGCGCTGCTTGACTTTGATTTAATCTGATCACCACATCCTCTAAAATATTTCATGTTTCCTTATATTTTTTTTATTTTGGTATGTGAAAAATACATATGAAAATCTCAAAAGTTTATCAAAACGTTGCATAGAACGTATAAAAAGCAAACATTTAGAAGTTTGTTAACTTAAAAATATTTATTTACATTTAAAATACCCCAAACATGTGAGATTCTACTTTTTAGGCGATTATGTGTGAATACACTGAAACGTTATTTTAGAATTTAGAATGGGGATTCAGTTGTGTATGTAAGTATAATGTAAAATGGTCCCATTTCCGGTTCTTTCTTACTTCTTAAGCATAGAAGTAATTTTACCACTAATTCTAAGTCAGTTCAGCAAAATCCTAAAATCTCATAATTGCTTTATTTTCCGTATTGCAACCCAGACTTAGGGTTAGTAGTAGAAAAGGATCGTGGCTTTTATAATTTTAAACAATCACATGTTTTTATACTAAAGTTTGATTTGGAACATTAACATTCCAAAAATTCCAAATAAAGTTGGTTATGTTTCCTTAAAACATTGCCTGATCAATAAGGTATGATCATTCTGCGTTTAATTTACATACAAAACTTATTGTTAGATAAGTTATTGTATTTTTACCATAAAATCTTTCAAGCTGTTTACAGGTAATCGCCTAAAAGCGAAGAATCGTGTTTTTCCTTTTTATGTGTATTACAATATAAGTTAAATTTACAAAAAATAATAAACGTGGTTTTCATATGTAATGTTATGTTTATTGGCTAGATAAATTAATAAAAATTCTCGTAAAAATAAACTTTATTCATTTTTTATTCTTAAGAAAAAAATATTTTCTCGGTAAGCCACACAGAGATTTATCAAAAAAGTTCATTCTTTTTTTAGAAACAAAACATTGACTTCAGCTTTGTTGTTGGATTTAAAAAATAATAAACGTGGTTTTTCATATGTAATTTTATGTTTATTCGCTAGATAAAATGTACAGATGATTATTTTTCTGTAGAAATTTGTTTTTATGACGAAATGAAATTTGGTGCACTGGCGTACTTTTTAGCAAACCTAAAATGCGGATTGTAATCTGGTGTCCTGGCGTGCTGGCGTCCTCAAAAAATTACCGATTATTTTACGTTATTAAAGTAGTAATTGATTTAGCTGAGTGTTAATCTAAACATTTGTCAATATTCTTATTATTATTATTATTATTATTATTATTATTATTATTATTATTATTATTATTGTTGTTGTTGTTTTTGTTGTTGTTATTTGTATCTCGTTTTTGTTGTTGTTTAAGTAAAGCAAATCAATTTAATAACCTGCCATTTTTTTTATAATTAAAATGAAATTTTAACTTCATTCATAGAGAAAATGCATAGCATAGTTAACAAAGCCCACGCCCTCCCAATGTTAAAAATGGTTATCTAAATAGTAACATTATTTAGAAATTCGTTCGTAACAATGAAAGGAGCGTTGTTAAAAAAATTGTTCTAACATCATTTTATCATTTTGCCTACAAATCGTCGACTATTTTCAACTGGTTATGAAAACTTTCAAATAGCATGTTGTACACTCACGACGAACTGATACAATCTGACTTTGTTTTAAAATAAAAATATATCGTTTATTGTCTTATAATTTTTAATCAATTATGAGGAAAATATTTGAGAAAAATATACGCGGAAATTACCCGATTATTTGAGAATTAAAAAAAAATAAAATAAATAAAAATAACCCAACAAATCTTTAATTAAATATTTATTAATTTTAAAAGAATCGGAATCAGAATGAATGTACCGGAACCGGAAATTTAGAACAGAATCGGTAATTGTATCGAAATCGGGAAAAATGTTGGTATTGTTCCATCATAAATATGTATGTATATACTCCACGTTTTTGGAGTATCACGTCCCTGATATTCACTAGATGTTATTTTATTATTTATTATTCATATTTTTAATTAATCAGGTATGAAATGACCACAGATGCATTCGTTTTTTTTTTCATTCTAAATACATTTGTGCTAGTTTTTTTTATTTATAAGACTTACTGCTCAATAATAGAAATAGAGATTATGTAGATTTTTAGAAATCTGACTTAGCATTGCGACCCTTCCATAATTCGGAATGTACATTAAGAGCGTATCCAGATATATAATGTAAGTCAGTTACGTGACAGTATTTTCTCATTGGACTAAACGAACACGTAAAAACTATTTAAAACACAAAAAGACTAAGTAAATTTCTTGCCTTTGGTAAATTGTCCTTTTTGTCCTTTTGTTACTTTTAGTCCATCATTGTTGTATTAAAAGAAAGCCGAAATTACTGTCGATAAAACTATTTAAGAGTTACCAACATTCAAATCTATTTCTGAAAATAAATATTTTTTTAAAAAGCTCTGCGTTAATTAATCTTCTCCTCAACGAAGATTATATGTTACTTATTTAAAGACATTTTTAAGTAGACCTTATTTCATTTTGAAATTTTACTCCCGAAAATCTAATCAACTGAAATAAATACAAGCGTTTTAATTCGAACGGACATTTATTAAATTATTGATACGTAAATAGTTTTAACTTCATTAGTGCTTTTATGGATCCGTGCACTCAACTTCTAACATAAAAATATGTAAAATGTTGACAGATTTGTCTGTACATGATGAAAGCAACATTAGAGTAATACTATCTAAACCAAAGTGTGTGGCATCATCATCATCATCATCATCATCATCATCATCATCATCAATTTTCCGGTTCGGTTCAACTTAACTTGAACACTAATATTTGTTCTGGATCTTCTTCGAGAATTCACTTCCTCGGGAAGGGTTATTCTTTTGGCGATGATGATGGCTGCTCTGTTGGAAGAAAAAGCATTGAAGATTCTTTCTAATTCAGCCGACCGGGTGTGCCTTTGCTGAACGAAGCATATCGAGTTGTCGTCGTCAATCGCAATACCAATACGGAGTATCATAATGTAAACACCTCATTCTTTTTAACGTCGAGAAAGAGAGAGAACGAGGGAGGGAGATAGAGTATAAGAGAGTGACATAAACAAAACAAAGCATCTACAAAGCTATATTTTTCCTCGTCTGCCTTTCAATAGGATCTCATAAACTCACAAATTTGTTAATTACGTCATACGACTCACTTGTATCTAGAAAAGAAGCCATTTTAATAAAAAAGAAAATGTAACCAGATTTAGTATTATTGTTTAACTAGTAACTGTCGAAATAAAGCAAGAAAGATAAGAGCGGATATAGCAAACAAAAGAGAGGCGTTCCGACTTTCGTTATAGTATATAGCATATATCTCTCTTAAAAGTACAAAAATAAACAACAAAAGACTGAAATTAAAAAGATTCTTGAATAACAGAAGCTTTTGCCTTTGGTATTAGTAAAAAAAAATTAATCGAATAAAAACCAAAAACAAAACTAAAATTACTGGAAAATTCCACAGAAGAATCGAACCTTTCCACTGTTTTATTTATTTTTTTATTATTTTTTAACTATCAAAATAAAAACATCGTTATAAATAAGAAAATCTAATATCTAAATACTAGAAATATAAAAATTATAATTAACTGTAAATAAAAGCGAAATATTTTGGGGCGGGAGAGAGGATATATCTTGAAAATCTCTCGTATAATCATTTTTAATTTTTACTTCAAAATTGTTAAATCATTAAGAAAAAAGTAATCAATAAAGATAAAGAAATTTATTCATCAATTTTATCGAAAAATATACTCCCATTTTCAAGAATATTTTAGCCGGAGACAGTATGTTGGTCATTTTCTCCGATGTGCTCTTAAAGTTTGTAACTCTTCTGTTGTGAGGGCGATAAAGGGCAAATATAAACGCAGTAGTTTGAGTAAGCGCAACCCGGAAGTACATGTAGGGTAATTTAGGGTCTTCTCTAGAGATGTTCATACCACATGGAAAGCCATCTCTAATATAGGCGCCTATTCCATGTCCATGGCGATATTGGGGTGGGGGACAGATTTTGATGTTTAGTTAGAGTATATTATACTTACGAACTCATCTAAGGCAAAAGTCGGTCCAGTGCCAGTTTCGCTTAGGAATAATAGGTCTAGTTTAGTCTCCTGTAATGGGGTTTCAACCATTGGAAAGCTGGAACGTAGATCGCTGAGGTTGGAGAAGGAGAAATAGTAGTGAAGGGGGTCTACGTTGGAAATTGGAGTTCTGGACTTAATCATGTATTCTTTCTGGAAAGTTTCATGATGGGGTTTTGGGATTTTTGGAACAGATCGACGCGGTGGGAACAGTGCAGAGAGGGGAAAGTAAGGGAGAAAAAGAAACGAAGAAATATATTTTTGTAGCCCTTAAATAGGTAAAACAGTAACAATTACTCACTAATATGGCATCGAGAACGCACCCCCTCCCCCTGAAGCTACACCATGGTTCAGAATCCATTCACCAAATGGTAATTCAGAAGCCCCAGTACTTTGCACCTGCTGATAGGACAGTCTCCTTTGTGGTTAATCCAGGGTTCGGGTCCCTGACTATCAGGCGGATAACGCCAGTCCAGTTAAAACGTTTACCCCAAGCACCTTTATTAGTGACATAGCTGCAAGGACGGTCATAGAAAACAAAAAATTTCCGACATCTCAGGCGACTGCTTACGTAAAAAATACTGCCTACCTATAGTACAGCATTTTTATCTCCTTTGTCAGAAAAAATCACTCATTCTGAATGAGGACTGAGGAACAAATTAGGATAATCGAGAGTTACGGGCGCTGCCGATAACGTATCAACAATGCGTTGTATACATTTATTAAAACAACAACAACAACAATAATAATAATAATAAGTATAGCTGTCGCTCACTGAAATAAAGAACTAAGTATGTCATTCTTGCGGCAACTCGGTTGTTTTCCTCCAGTCATTCACGACTTGATTTAAATGGCGGAACCAAACCTGAAACTTAATAGCTGGGCTCAGTTTATGATCTGTAGTCAATCTACATTCAAACGCTGGCCTGTTGAACCAGCCTGTCCTATATTCTTATGTTATGTTACTAGGTCCTTCTGAATCCTGTTTGAATACGTTTTTGAATAAAGTCGATTTAATTGTAGATGAAATGTTATTTTTATTGGTATGTGGTGACCCTTTTTTATTCATCTAAGCCCCGTCAGATGTACATACTACTTCGAGATGGCTATGTTCAACAAACATCTAAGCTTCAACAACCTTTCCATTGTGATTCCTTCCACGTGATATCAATACAAACAAGCAGCAGATTCAGCCGACTACTTCAGGTTCTTATTTCGAATTCTACTGATCTTCTTTCATAATCCCGTTTCATCTGTTAATTTATTCCATTGGTTGAGTAGACAAAACCATTTTATTACGACCACTAAGTTTTAAAATCGGAAAAATATTTTTGGTTGGATGAGTTCACAAACAATCTTATTTTAGCCCAATTCAGACCAAAGTGTAGATGGCCAGAACCTTGTGTATCTTGTAACTAGGTGAGCTTTAGCAAATATAGTAAATAAGTGTTAACGAGTCTAATCTTTACTTGGTCCACATCATCGCTCCCTTGCTTTCATAATGCCCTTTAATGTTTTGAAATGTCAATACCGTAAATGTTTAAATTATTCAGGATTGTTTTAATTATAATAGAGACCAGGGAAGCGTTAAGTTAAGAACCAAAACATATTCAATTTTTAACAGTTTAGTTGTATATTTAAATACACCTGCTTTCACTTTCATCTCTCATTTCTCACAAAAGTCTACGAGCTCAGAAGTAGATAACGTCAACTAATAAAAAACAGCGACGAAGATTGTCTCAAGCGGAACTAATATAACTAGCAGTGACCGCCAATCGATAGAAAACTGCTTTTCCTAAAGTGTATTAAAATCTATGAAAATTCCTTATTTCTGAACAACTTTTGGTTTTATCAGAAATATTAAACCCTGAATTTTATTATGTTAAAAGTAGAATAACATAATACTTTTCTATAGTTTTTAATAAATTTTAAGTATTTTCAAAAAAAAATAAAATAAAATAAACAAACGCGTTTAACACAGTTTTCGCAGAATGTAAATAAAACGAATATTTTTAAAAAGGTTTTCAAATTAATTAAACTGACTTATTTATGTATAAATAAAATTTACTATGATTGACTATAAGAATATGCATTAGAATATAAGTACCTTATATTTTAATAAATTCAAATGATTCCATTTTTTATCATGAACTCGTACATTTTACCTACCGCCACTATCTTGGATTTTAGGTATGGGAACCCAGTCGCGTCTAAATATTTAAGCATTTTCATGAATTTTAATGGAACTAGACAGGCAAATACATTTTTTAAATAATTGAATAAAAGTATAATTACAAACGCCATTTACGGTAAAATTCGTTTTTTTAGCTTTATATATTTTTTAAATAATTGAATAAAAGTATAATTACAAACAACATTTACGTAAAATTCGTTTTTTAGCTTTATAATTTTTTTTTAATAATTGAATAAAAGTATTATTACAAACGCCATTTACGGTAAAATTCGTTTTTTTAGCTTTATAATTTTTTTTAAATAATTGAATAAAAGTATAATTACAAACGCCATTTAAGGTAAAATTCGTTTTTTTTAGCTTTATAATTTTCTTAAATAATTGAATAAAAGTATAATTACAAACACCATTTACGGTAAAATTCGTTTTTTTTTTAGCTTTATAATTTTTTTTAAATAATTGAATAAAAGTATAATTACAAACGTCATTTACGGTAAAATTCGTTTTTTTTAGCTTTATAATTTTTTTTAAATAATTGAATAAAAGTATAATTACAAACGCCATTTACGTAAAATTCGTTTTTTTAGCTTTATAATTTTTTTTTAAATAATTGAATAAAAGTATAATTACAAACGCCATTTACGGTAAAATTCGTTTTTTTAGCTTTATATTTTTTTAAATAATTGAATAAAAGTATAATTACAAACGCCATTTACGGTAAAATTCGTTTTTTTAGCTTTATAATTTTTTTTAAATAATTGAATAAAAGTATAATTACAAACGCCATTTACGGTAAAATTCGTTTTTTTAGCTTTATAATTTTTTTTTAAATAATTGAATAAAAGTATAATTACAAACGCCATTTACGTAAAATTCGTTTTTTTAGCTTTATAATTTTTTCCCCTTCATAATAATTGTTCAATCAAGTTTTAATTTGTTTTACAGAACTTTTTTTTTCTATTTTTACATCAAACATAAATTTTTGGCATTATACCATGTTGATATCATTTCTAGTCAGTTTTTAATTTCATGATTAAAATGATTTTTCCTTTCTTATTTTCTAATTAATAATAACCAATGAGCCTCACTTTTTTCCAGAAACTAGATCATACTGTATTTTTTCCAATTCTTTATTGCCATAAATCGACAAAGACTTTTCTCAGAATTTTGTGTCCCTTAAAAGGGTCATTTTTGTAACCTTCTGGGGTGATGCAACTTGTTGGTATGTCACAATCACCATCTACGGAGGTTCATGTCTTCATAATAATAGTTAATTTTCAAAAAGGGAGATAAAACCTTTTTGTAAACGTTAGCGGGCTACCGTATCTCGAAAAAATCTCACGTAAAACGACACTTTCAGATATAATTAATAATCATATTTTCACACTCTGTTTTTTTATATCGATTCTAGAAGGTATTCTTTATGTACTGGTACATGCTAAGTTCACACATTCTAAAATAAAAATTTTAATTTATTTTTAAAGATTTAAATTATCATCTGAAAGATAATTATCGATAAAATATTTAATGAATATGTTATATATTATATATACAAGATATTCAATGAATCTCACGCTTCAAAACGCAAAAGAATTTGTTTATAAAGTTAAACACACTCAAATTTCGGATTTCAATCTTCGATATTAAAGGCACCCTGTGATTTCTTTTTTGTTTTTGTTTTTCTACAATCATTCACCCTCCTACCACAAAATGAGCGTGTGCTTAATTGATCGCTTGGGTCGAATAAGGGACAAATGAGTAAGGGGTCATGAAGTCCCCCAAAATATGTTTATACAACGAATATGAAAAAAAGTTACACACATATAAAGGCATAAACTATTATACGCTCGTTGAGAGCATAGGTGCTGGATGGTTTTATGACAAAAGCGAATGTTAATGTTAATTTATGAAAAGTTTATCAAAAACAGAAGAATAACGTTAAAACTTTGAGACATCTTACTTGCGTGCATGCGTTGAAGAAAGACAGAGACGACTAGCTTGTCTCACTATACTTACCTATATCGTTTGCACCCGACTTCTTATGGGGAACGTGACCTTGACGATGTATTCTTTGATTGAAAGAGCTTTCGGAAATCACGTAGTTTCGTTAAATCCCGTTTTGTAGTCATCTCTGATCCTTTTCTATTAAAAACACCCCTCGTTATCTAACAGAATGAAGTATATAAATTGTGTAAAAAAGAGGATAAGGATTAAAGCGATCGTTAGTGAGACGGTAATAGACTCTACAAGAAAAAAAGAAACAATGAGTGGGCAGTAAATTACTTCTGAGAAATTGAGAACGGCTCACAAGTATTTGTTCACAATAGATTTGAAGGTAATAATAGTCATTACAGAATAAGTTGGAAAGCATTCGTCATATCTTGTTCTACACATAAAACTGTTCGATAGAAGAAACTTCGTTCATGGAAGTTTCGTTATGTTGTGGTTAGAGCTAGACGAGTTCTTGATGTAAATGTTTAACTGGCGATATTAACGATTAGAGCTTTGTTAATACACAGTCAGCTGTTACGCCATATCACAACTCGGACATGTGGCGAGAAACGGGCGGATGCCTCTGTCATAAGAAATCTAATCTCCTCATCAACAATTGAGAAGCATTGGCGTCATGTGATCAGCCACGACCACACATGTATCGGTATCTTCAGTCGGTATTGTGATACCCATTATACTTGATAAACACGCCACACTCATATCCGTATGTCTAGGGGCGAGGACACTGTTAACCGAGATATAAACATCTGACACTTTTATTAAGCGTCTTAATAAAAGTCTAATAAAAAACCTGTTTAACATGCATATTTACGTTTTGATTTGTTTGCATTTTAAAATAACATAATAAAATGCATATTTACGTTTTAAAAAAATGGACTTAACAAATTAATACTATGTATCGAAAATGTTCAAAGGTCTTATATAGAAGTGCCTAGCCTTTTAGCAAATTAATAAATAACAATGTGTTTTAAACGTGTATTTACGTTTTAAAAAAATGGACTTAACAAATTAATACTATGTATCGAAAATGTCCAAAGGTCTTATATAAAAGTGCCTAGCCTTTTAGCAAATTAATAAATAACAATGTGTTTTAAACGTGTATTTACGTTTTAAAAAAATGGACTTAACAAATTAATACTATTTATCGAAAATGTTCAAAGGTCTTATATAAAAGTGCCTAGCCTTTTAGCAAATTAATAAATAACAATGTGTTTTAAACGTGTATTTACGTTTTTAGACATTTCATAGGATTTGTGTAGATAAATATTATATTTGACCGATTAATCCATTTAAAAATCTAACAAGGTTTGTTTGAAATGGATATTTCAAAATAAATAAAAAGACTTAAATATAGGAAAACATGTATGTATGTTTAATAGGTTTATATTAAACATTTTACATGCATGTTTACCTAGGATAGTTTAGATTTGTAAATTTGAAAATTGTTCTTAAAGTTGAAAGTTAAGTTTGTATGAATTAAATGCTTCTATTATTGACATTGGTTTCCCCGATATTTTTCTAGGTGGGTACTTTCGAGAGGAAACCTCTAAGGTTGCCAACATTCTAAGTGAAAATGTTTTTGTCGAACAAGCTGGATCCAAACTCAGCACATTCGGGTTGACAGTTTGCCACCAAAGACTTTAATAAAACGTAGCTTCCAAAATGTTTTGGTTTGAACAATTGTTTAGCATTTTAGTAATTGAATTCGAAGTTATACTTATATAGTTATTTACGGTTACATTTCTCATTAAAAAATAATTACTCAAACTTCATTGTTCATTGTAACAGTCCCTAGTTTGTTCTTTGACGACAGATGAAGAAAGGATTTCTAGACGTTATTCGACATGCATTTGTGTGTATGGATTTCTATGAATGTAGTTATATGTATTTGGATATATTTGTAGATATGTGTGTATTGGGGATGTATTTGAGGTATATTTGTGTGTAGTTGTGATGTAGTTAGGATGTATTTTATGTATTTAAGATGTATTTGCATATATTTTTTTATGTATTTAGGATGTATTTGCATGTATTTGAGATGTATTTGCGATGTAATTGTATGTATTTGAAGGTATTTGGGATGTAATTTTATGTATTTGTACATATTTGGGATGTATTTGCATGTAGTTTTATGCATTTGGGTATGTATTTGCGTGTAGTTCTATGTATGCATATACATTTAGCCTATGCGAAAAGCGTACTCTTTTCTACTCCCTCGGCCCTACCTTTACCACTAAATCAATGACCAGAGAATAGTATACTCAAATATACCACAAGCAATTAAAGAAAACTTCAAATCTATGCACAGCTATTATCTAGACATCTGGTAAACAACCTCGTCTATATACAAGCCACCGTATCTTACAGGCGACTGTGAACTCAATTCCACCCATATTGATATTACTGGGTTAAAATAAATCAGGGAAGTTTAAAATGAAAATTATTCCAATTTTAAATTATTGCATGCTAAAAGGAAATTTTTACATTAGACCTGATCATTAAACGATTTAATCGACATTAAATCGTTTAATTTCATACTAGAAAGATATGAAATTATCCATTTCTATTTCAAAATTTATGAAGTTTTAATTTTATCAAATAAAATTATATATATATATATGTATATAATTGCTTTTATATATGTATGTATATATATACATACATATGTATGTATGATACACACACACACACACACATATATATATATATATATATATATATATATATATATATATATATATATATATATATGTATATATGGGAAGAGAGATGCCAAAAGAGAAATGGAGAAATAACGAGTTTAAACTGAGATAAAGACAGGTTGAAATTAATAAAGAGATAAATGTATATAATATTCTATAAATAAACAAATAAATACTAATAAACTATAAATGCAGATAGATAAATAAGAACAGAGATAAATCGATATAATTTATGATGATGTAGATAGTGTTAGAAAGTGTAGGGAAGAATGTGATAAGCTTGCATCCTCTTTACGATTTGAACTATGCTGTATTAGTAGGAGTATCACTATGCTGCATTGGAGTATCACTATGCGGCATTAGTAGGAGTATCACTATGTTGCATTAGTAGGAGTATCACTATGGTGCATTAGTAGGAGTATCAGAAGCCGCCATTGAAAACTTGAATAAACATCTGATTATATAGACTGTTTCTGTTTAAAATCTTATCATCAGTATGAAAATGTAATTTACAACCGTAATTTTTTTCAATAAAATGAGGAAAGACGAAATTTTAAAATAATGAAACGTTTAATCGAAAAAAAAAAGAATCTTTTTATCATCGGTTTTCTTAAAAAAAGATTTCACGAAATTCAACAAATTTTAAATGGTTACAAAATCTATTAAGTATATATAAATGCCCAAAAATCAATTACCTGTAAAAAAACTAAGCAATGGCTGGTTCAATTCTTCATTTATAAGAATTGTTCATATTTATATTTTATATTCCGTGTATTTTTTAGATAAAAGAATTTTTTAAAACGAGGGTCGTAGAAAATCGCATTTTCGTAACGCGTTTTGCACCATAAGCTTAAAGCGCTGCTGCTGCTATTTGCAGTTTATCAAATACGGATTCGTCAAAGGGGCATAATTAATGTCTCTTTTTTATTGCGTGCTGTGAACCAAAATTAGTATTTTTGGTCCTCCGTAGTTAAAAAATTAGCACACATTCACTTATAAGTTTTTTTTCCGTTACACAAAAATCCAGTCGACCAACTTTTAAAAAAAAATCTCTTAATGAAATACACGAGTTTTTTTTATTATTATGTCTTATTTCTACTTTATCGACTGGATTTTTTTTTTGAAATATCTAAAAAAGAAAACATTGAATGAAATAGAAAAAAATTGCCGTCAGCGTCCGGTATTTACTTGATGATATAAGCATAACATGTGTTTCATTTTAAAAAATCAACGTGGTTTTAAAGAAAAAAGGTTTTACACTTTGGACTTTACAGGTAAATTTCCAAAAAACACTTTTGTTTTTTGTTTTAAATGAGAATATTTTATTTATTGATCTTTTATCTTACATTTGTGATATATAAAGTTTTGATACATAAATTAATTATTTCATTTTTAATAGAAATTTCAAAATGGGGGGGTGAATTAAAAAAAAACGTTTGCCTAAAATATTATATTCGGTTTATTGGAAAGAGCATAAAATTTCACATTTACCCTCAAAATATCGTAAAAATTGAACCAATAGAAAAATTTAAAAATTTAAAAATACCTAATTCATAAAATTCAATTGATTAAAAAAATTGCTGGTTGAACGCGCACCGGCAGTTTGTAAACACTGTTTAAAAAAAAATTCTATTATTTTTTAAACAACTTTAATAGTTTATTTGGGAAGTATATTCCATACAGAACATAAACAACCCACTTTAAAAAGAGAAATTACGAGTTTTTTTTTATTTTTTATTCGCAGTTTTCTGTTAGGGATGTCCAAAATTGCACCCAAATTCTGATACCAATAATGCACATATTACAAAGCATTAATGTCAAGTTGTCGTGTTTTTGTTTTTTTATCCTAAGTTGAAGGTTTCCACCACCTTTTTCTCGTCAGTCGAAATCATGGATTGAGTTGGATGGTCGGTCTCTCCCACCTAGATTAGAAAGGCGACCACAGACGCTAGGACGGCGACAGACACCTAAACATCCAAACAGTGCATTTCCATTAATTCGTGCTAATAAAACATCTAATATGGGCATGAGCTGCGTCTCGACTGCTTGGCCTTGATTTGTGCGGATTAGGTGGGAGAAGGACGGTGTTAAAAGGCGAGTGTGGCATAGGTAACAATCGCTGTGATCAGACAGGGAATTTGGCTTATCGCTGCGCTGTGCTCTCCGTTGGCTTGCACCCTATTTGTGCAAAATGCTCTGTTTTTTTTACAAGGTAGTAACCACTTATCAAGGTCCGGAAGCCACTCGGGGATAAGGGTTATTGTGTGTACAGTACGTTAGTCTTGGAGATCTGATAAAGTGTCTTACTTAAGGAGGCGGTTCATCAGGTATTTGTTCACATTGGACTTGAAGACATCCAGGTTGTAGTCAGGTGGGAAACAGTTCCACAGGCGTGCACTTCTAAGAAAGAAGCTTTGTTCATGGAATCTACGTTTTGAATTTGGCACAGATAAGGAGTGGGGAAAATTTTTGACAGTGGTTTCAGCTAGACGGGTGTTTTTCGTGAACGATTGGCGAGGAGGACCAGAGATTGGAGTTCAGTCAAGCACCTGCCATGGTAGTAACGATAAAACAAAGACAGGCACGCAACGGCTCTCCTGTGGGAGAGAGGTTGCAGGGAAGAGAAAAGGGCATCCCCCACTAGGCCACGAAGTCTATTTTGTACTATGTCAAGGCAGGATAGGCTGTTTTTAGCAGCTCCTGTCCAGATATGGCAACAGTACTCCATCATTGGACGTACTTGGCTTTTATACAGATAGAGAATTGCATCAGGGGTGAGATATCTTCTGGAGCGGTAGAAGGATCCCACCATCTTTCCAGCGACCATGGCAACTGACTTGATGTACGTATTCCATTTCAGGTCAGGGGTAAAGGTCAGGCCCAGAAGCTTATAAAAACATGGAGCTTCCCTTAGACGAGAGCCATCCATTTCAATTGATGCCAGATGGGGATCAGAGCATTGATGATGTAAAGATAGGAGCTTGGTTTTAGATGCATTAAAAGTAACCAGCAACCTCCTCCCCCATTGTACCACGCGCTCAAGATCAGAGGAGAGAGAATCTGAGAGAACTTTGTAATTTACGGTCTTCGATGTGTTGCCATAGATGGTCGTGTCATCAGCATAGATGTCAACGAATGATTTAAATATGTGTTTTGGGAGATCATTGATGTATATCAGGTAGAGAGTTGAGCCTAGGATGGACCCATGATGGCCTCTGATTTCTGCCCATCAACTACTACTCTTATGAGCCTATCAGAGAGAAATGATTTTATGATCGAGAAAACATTTCCAGTTATACCGTAGCTGGAAATCTTGTGAAGTAGGCCCTTATGCCATACCTTATCGAAGGCCTTTGATATGTCAAGAGCAATTGCCCTAGAGAGGAAGCCATTGTCAAGAGATTCACAAATCCTATGAGATATAACAGTTAGCACATCTGTTGTAGATCTGGCAGAACGGAAACCATATTGCATGTCACTAAGAAGGTTATTTCTGCTGAGGTGGTTGACTACTTCTCTATTTAATATAGATTCCAGCAGCTTACGCATGACTCACACGAGACTTGTTGGTCTGTACTGAGAGGGAGAGGACTTATCACCTGAGTTCTTAAATACAGGGCATACTGATGATGTTTTCCAGGATGTTGGGAAGCACTTCTCTTTAAGGCAACGCTTAAAGAGTTTTGTAAGTATGGGGGCAAGTTCTGGTTGAAGCTTTTTCAGCACAATGATTGGAATGCCACCAGGGCCAGTTGCTTTGCTCGAATTAAGGTTCTGTATTGGCTTGGCGACATCACGCACAGATATTTGTATGTTGCAGAGCGTGTTGTCCGTTATAGGAGGAAATACGGGGAGTTGATGGCCTTCGTCGCATAGGGTAGAATTAGCTGCAAAGTTCTTGGCAAATAGTTTGGCCCTGTCTGATGCTGACGAGATGACCTCAGGTCCATTAATGATAGTTGGGATAGAACGCACGCTTCTGTTCAGGATTCTGTTTGCTATTTGCCAAAACTGGTGAGAACCAAGCCGCTGCTCAGCTACTTTGGATTTAACAGACTGGGCATATAGCTCTCTTGCATTTTTTATTACTCTTTTACAGTGGTTGCTGGCAGTCCTAAAGGCAGCTTTAGTCTCAGTGCAGCTATTACGTTGGTAGCTATGTTCCTGGATAGAACTATGTTATTGCTATACAGCATGCGATGACTGGCCATTTTTTACCACAATCAACAAGGTTTATTGAGGTTAAAAGAGAGTTGAAGAGATTCCGTCGGAAGAGACCAGCACTCTTCAAATCGGTTCAGTAGTATTTCCACCAGGACAATGTGCCAGTCCACAACTCCATCCTCATCACAGAATATTTAACCAAGATGGGCGGCAAGACAGTTCATCATCCTCCTTATAGTCCAGACCTTGTTCCCTTTGACTTTCGGTTATTTCTTAAGCTCAAGAACAATATTAGAGCCTGTCGTTATAAAACAATCGAGGAAATGGATAATGCTATGACGAGAGTTATTGACATGCTCACAGAAGAGAAATTCAAACCGAGCACCTGTTCTTGATATCATTCTAGCACAGGGGGACTGCCTCGAAAGTTAGCGTATTATTTATCGAAATGAAGCCTGATTCAGTCCTAGGAGGTCATCAATCCCGAATAGCCGCTTTCAGAAAGATATCAGATTAAATGGAAGCTACTATCACTGTCAACGGGTCCGTTCTTGTTTATTTTTTTTTTAATCTGAACATAAACACGGGAAAGTTGTTTGTCTCTACTTTTCTGTCTTGTGTCGAATTTAACTGCAATTGATAGGAATAAAATGATATCAACATGCAGAGTGGCTGTTTTTGACTGTTTTCATATCTAGATTTGCCTTTTTATTGTTCTGACACCCAGGAATTATCTCGCTATTTTACAGACCTATTTCTCAGAATTAGGTTTGGCTGCACTTTTTCATGCATTACCTTCTCCTTCGGGAGAGGGTTGCTGTATGGTCGATAGACTCTGGCGTCACTACCGAAGAATAGCTACAGGCTTGTTCTCGGCTAGTTTAATACCTACTCAAGGTTACCTCACGGGTGGGCCATTGACTTTCCACATCTTCTGGTTTTGTTCCATATCTGGAGAAACTAACAGCAAATAAAACATTATTGCATGATCACTCGGTTACGATAAAATTCCATACGATTAAGTCAGGGGTAGTCAAGTCTGAGGAACGTAAAGGTCAGTTTACCTGGCTGACCTATTAAGTTTTGTTGCATTCTCTTCGTCATATATTGTTAAAATTCAATTAAGGTGCCATCAAAAGTAAAGAAGCTTACTGTATACACATATCTTATATCGGGAATCATTCCTACAGTTTAAAATGAAGACGTAACACATAGTACACCGACGGGTACAGACAGACAATCATATATCAAACTAGTTCCATGCGGAAAGTACAAACAACCTTTAAGTCGTCTTTCGTAAACCACAAACTGCAATTTTCCACAACACTTTTTTTTAAAGTCGAAATTTGTAGAAAAAAGTCTGCTTATATCTAGCCAGTCACCGTTTCCGTGCCAATTTCACGTATGCATGTCATAACAACTTGGGTTTATTTGTTCGTTTCCAAATGTTAAGTGTCAATCTAAAACTTTATATCGCTGTATGTAAAGATTGAGATAAACACGTAGTCACAAGGGAATATTTCCGTTATGGTTCGTTTGTTGCACATTAATTTTTCAGCTAGACATTTATTTTTATAAACAAGCATACTTAATAACATTAGCATTATAAAGCAAACCAAAGTTCCTACTCACATATTCCAAAGAATATATCAGTCATTTTAGATAGTAATAGGATGGAACATTATATTTATACAAAAAATAATGAAAGTAAATATTTTGCTTAAGAATAAAAAAGGAATTTATTTTGTTACCCAAGTCGCATACACACGACTGCTTCTCTCTCTCTTTATCAAAAAATCAAATGAAGTTTCGATGACCAGAGTTTATTGTCTTGAACACTATATTTAATTGAGCAAAAAAACTCGAAACTGCTTCCCAACGGACTGCAACATGACCGTCCTGATGTCTAATATAAACAAATACTAGTAGGCCGCCATCTTATAATTCAATTCGATTTATGTACTTTTATGCGCATCTTATTGTTTCTGCCATTCTCGGGGAGGCCATCATCATTCATCAGACGATCTTTTAATCTTTATCCTGATGTAGTCATCAGGTCCCAACAGTGATCAGTAAAAAATATAACACAAATTTAGAGTGTTTTAGTATTGTAACACTCGGAATGTTCTTTTACGATACATAAATTATTTGTTTCAAAAGGTTATAAGAACAGATTACCACGGCATTAGGTTATCGGATTTTGGGGGAAATTTTTGACACCCCTAACACGAAACTGCGTCTGGGTGAGGCCCCGTGTTTTGACAAGCTTCTGGGTTTGATCTTTACTCCTGATCTGAAATGGAACACATACATCAAGTCTGTTGCCATGGTCGCTGGAAAGATGGTGGGATCCTTCTACCGCTCCAGAAGGTATCTCACTACTGATGCACTTCTCTATCTATATAAAAGCCAAGTACGTCCAAGGATGGAATACTGTTGCCATATCTGGACAGGAGCTGCTAAAAACAGCATATCTTGCCTTGACAGCGTACAAAATAGACTTCGTGGCTTAGTGGGTGATGCCCTTTTCTCTTCCCTGCAACCTCTCTCCCACAGAAGAGACGTTGCGAGCCTATCCTTGTTTTATCGTTATTTCCATGGCAGGTGCTCATCTGAACTCCAATCTCTGGTCCCCCCTCGCCAATCTTTTACGAAAAACACCCGTCTAGCTGAATCAACTGTGAAAAATTTCCCCCACTCTATATCTGTGTCTACATCAAAACGCGGATTCCATGAACAAAGCTTCTTTCTTAGAACTGCACGCCTGTGGAATTCTGTTCCGTCTGCCTGCTTCCCACCGGACTACAACTTGGATGTCTTCAAGTCCAATGTTAACAAATTCTTAATGAACCGCCCCCTTAAGTAAACACTTCATCAAATCTCCACACTAACGTAATGTACTTGCAATAACCCTTATCTCTGAGTGGCTTCCGGGCCTTGATAAGTGGTGATCACTGTGTAAAAAAAAAAAATATAAAAAAACTCGTAATTTCTCTTTTAAAAGTGGGTTGTTTATTTTATTTATGGATTATACTTCCAAAATAAACCATTAAAGTTATATAAAAAGTAATAGAAATATATTTTTATATTAAAAAAAAAAAAGTAATGAAATCAATTGAATTTTACGAGTTAAGTATTTTTCAATTTTTTAACTTTAAAAATCTATCAACATTTTTCTATTGATTAAAGTGTTACGATATTTTTAGGGTCATTTTGAAATGTCTATTAAAAAGTAAATAATTAATTTACTCACCAAAGTTTTATATATCACAGATTGAAGATAAAAAGTTTAATAAATAATATATTCAAACTTAAAACAAAAAAAAGAAGTGTTTTTTAGAAATTTACCTGTAAAGTCCGAAGTTTAAAACCTTCTTTTTTTTAAACCTCGTTGGGTTTTTTTTTCTTTGGGTTTTTTAAAAATGAACTTTGGTCCTTTCTCCTTTAATTGAAAAAATAATTAGGGTTTGAATTACATTTTTCGAGTAGTTATAAGCTTGGAAAGACAGGAGGTCGAATTAATTCACGCCCCCATTTTGAAATGTGTATTAAAAAGTAAATAATTAATTTACTCACGAAAGTTTTATATATCACAAATTTAAGATAAAAGATCAATAAATAATATATTCAAATTTAAAACAAAAAAACGTGTTTTTAGAAATTTACCTGTAAAGTCCGAAGTTTAAAACTTTTTTTATATATAAAAAACACGTTGTTGTTTTATTTTAATGAAAGCTGAGTCCTTGCTCCCTTAATTGAAAAATAAATTAGGATTTGAATTACATTTTTGGAGTATTTATAAGCTTGGAAAGCAGGGGGTCGAATTATTCAATATATTTCACGCATTCGTAAGGTCAGTTTCTGACACACCTCCCACGACACTTCTTTTCTGCTAAGTACTTTTACAACCATGTCGCAATTACTGTCTACATAAGTAACCAAATGTACATTATGTACATTTATCTTAGTTCATTTTTAATTTTTAATCAGTTCATATGTGAGTCACGTTGAAACAATGGAAACGTCACCAGCTTTGCATGCTACAGTTTTGCTTTCGGTTCGATTCTAGCTGATGGCACTCAAATATTTTTTTTTTTTACTTTTGAAATCACGACTCTATAATATGTACGAAATCTGAACAAATTAAAATATTATATTTAAGCGTATTTTACGACCGGGTAACCCCCCCCCCGAGTATTTTTTTTAAAACTTTGACTCATTGAAATATATATTTTACCAATATAGATGCTCTGAAGCTGAGGATAAATCGTTATCGACCTTTTTATTTACTCCAATTGGGACTATTTCTTTAGAAATATATACACTAAATATATAGGCACTAGCAGTGAAGGGGTGCGGCTTTGCCTGCACGTAAAATACGCTTAAATATGATATTTTAATTTGTCCAGTTTAGAGTCGTGATTTTAAAAGTAAAAAAAAGAGTTCAGCGCCATCAGTTAGAATTGAAATCGAAACTGTGGCACTCAAAGCTCGTGACGTTAACACTGTACTAACGTGACACCAATACGAAATCATTTAAAATTAAGAATTTTAAATAAAATAAGATAAATGTACAAAAGTGTATTACGATATTTTCACTTCTGACTAATTTTTGACTAATCTTAGAAACTATTTTAGCCATAAAAGAAAGGTCCGTATAAAATCCAATTATATGAGGCCACTTGAGCCGCTCTGCAACTTTTATTTTCAGCAGAGATAGAATTTGAAAATAATGAGACAAACAGAGATATAGCCTTTTATATATTAGAGTTATACAAAACTTAAGAGTATAAATCTAATATATAAAAGACACTATGTCTGTCCGTCTGTCTCCATATTTTTAAAGTCCATCTCCTCCAAATATAAAAGTTGTAGAGCAGCACTAGGGGCCTCAAATGATTAGATCTTTTACGAACCGTTCTTTTATGAGTCTTTAGCTGGTTTAAATAGTCTTTGGCTGGTTTAAATAGTTTTGAAGGGGTTAAAATTGAAAAAAAAAATCGTTACGATTTTAGCTAATAGCTCACAAATATTTTCTTTTACTTTTGAAAACATGAGTCTATAAAAATACTAGCAAACCGCCTGGCATTGCCCGGTCGTAAAAATAAATTCAAAATAATATTTAAGCGTCTTTTACAACCGGACAAAACACACACACACACACACACACACACACGCACACATTGGCTGGTCGTAAAATACGCTTGGCTATTGTAGTTTAATTCATGCAGATTTCGTATTTATTATTAAAGAGTCAATTCTTTGTCGATTATTATGTTGTACCTAATATATGCTAGTCATTTAAAACTAAAAAAAAATGACTTCTGTGCCATCATCTAGAATCGAAACCACAACATATAGCTCTCCAGCCTTATTTGTTAGCATATGACCTAAATCCATAAATATATACACATACTAGCAGGCTACCCGGCATTGCCCAGTGGTAAAATACGCTTAAATATGAGATTGTGATTAATGCAGATTTCGTATTTATTATTATATCATTTATTATTTACTATTATTTATTGGACCCAATGTATAGTAATGATTTAAAAAGTTATAAATAAAATTATTCGTGCGCCACCACTGAAAATCGAAACCAAAACGCTTTGTTTACGATTTACTTTTTCCTTTTACGTTAATGCTTCAGCTATGAAAACATGTTTGCGTAATGGTGAAAAATTAAAACATGAACCCATAGGTATTACGTTACGCATGCATATTTGTAATGCTGTCGTTTGATTTTCACCTGGCATTTTTTAAATTTTTACACCGATTTACTCCAGCTAAAACCATTTATTTGTTTATATTTCGGGGGAAGGGTTAGTTGGAGGTAAGCCGCTAAGCCAATCATTGATCAGCATGCCTTTCGAGAACGTCCCGATGCCTTGCACGGTCTGAGAACATGTGATCCCATCTCAATTACATTTACACGCTCACAGGGTTTGACTGTTTGAACCGGCTAACCTCACACTCAAAAAGTCAGACGTCCTTGAGCTGGGTTTCGCAAAGAACGAAATTATATTTCGTTCTAGCTTTAAAATGACATTTTTTTCTCAAGCAATAAATTATATGTCTGTTTTACAAAAACACCTCCTTTCAGCAAGGTTACCCGTCGCTGCCCGGGCACCCAACAATGCTTAAC
>NC_136507.1:47386642-47519142 GCF_053919585.1 Euprymna scolopes
AACTTTTTCTGTCAATTTCTTTTATACATTAATCCATAATTGTATGAAATCATGCTTCCACAATTCTACATTCGGGATATGTCCAACATCAGCGGATATTTTTGTAAAACGGAATTGAATTTGTTCCGATGCATTTCTTTCACCCTACACTAAAATAACGCCGATCTACCTTAGCAACAATATTAGCAACGATATTAGCAAAAATATTAGCAACAATATTAGCAACAATCTCACTTCTTCACTATAGAAGTCCCAATATGCAGGAAAATTTTCTACTTTGATTGCTTTTCTTAGAATTCCCTTCCTGCTTCGTTTCTCCAATCAAAGATAGGCCTACCCAATCTAACTCCAATCGAAGTAGAGGTTAGTTGCAATATGCATATTTTTAGGCGAAGAAACTTGTCTAAAAAGTCAAAATAAACATTGACTGATATCATAAGATTGCATAGCATTTGTATTGGGACCGGGGAAAAGCAACGCAACACAAACTACTTTCACCCACTTTTCTACACCAATGACTGTTTATTTACCTGCGGCCCCTTTTGCTATAGCAAGCTTGGATCAGTTTATGGTGCGAAATCCAGTTATCTCCAAGAAGGGGCATTCTGATAAATGCGACATTTGCCGTGATCGGGCCCGTCGACATTCTTCGCTGGCGGTACCTCAAACGACCATAAATAAATCAATTCTCTCTCTCTCTCTCTCTCTCTCTCTCTCTCTCTCTCTCTCTCTCTCTCTCTCTCTCTCTCGAATAAACAAGGTAATGCCTAGGGTAATGCATATTTGCTTAATTTGATTTTTTTAAATATAACTAGAAATAACATTCGCTCAGGTAAAAAGAATTCCTTGCACATTTTCACACCACGTTTATGTCCTCCGAACATTCAAATCGGGACACAATGTTTAGAATCTGTATTTAAATTTAAATCACATTTTTACTATCAGTTAAGAAAAAAAAAATCTTACGAAAAATGAAATTTAGCGTTGATTTGCTTAATCAGTTTTTGCTGACCAATTTCAATTTGAGTTATTTAATTTTACAACGGATGTGTACACTTCATGTACAACCGTAGAAACTCGAATTCGGGTAAAAATGACATCACTCAACAAGTTCCAGGTCTACAAATTGAAATGAAAACTTTTAGAAACAATTTAACTTTATTTATGTACATATATTTTGTCAAGGGCGATACCCTGCTTTGAACGCTTCTTTAATAATTCAATGTTGATTTTGTCTTACTTTAAGAACGATTTATCATTGGCCTCAAAATATGCCTCAATTTCCGATATCACATTTAAATTTGCGTCAAATATCTTTCCTAGGGGCATTCTTTTAGAGTGTGAAAACAACCGGACGTCATTCAAGTGCGTGCGGATGAGTAATTCCTGTGATTTTGTTATATGTTCGATCGGCTTGTGGCGATGCACTGTTTTTTTTTGTTTTTTTTTTGTTTTTGCGAAAGAACAAAATACATTATGTAGCCAAAATATGTAGACCAAAACCTTATTGCCTCCTGTTTACATTTTCGATTGTTTTGGACGGATTTCATCTGCTGGTATCCACTTTACTGACCTTCAATTTAACCCCGGAGTGAAGTGATTTTTTTTCATTCTTTGTTACGTACGGACGCAAAAACCTTGTTTAGCTGCATTGAAATAGTTACAAAGAAAATTGAGATTCGCAAATATTCATACGAAATGATGACTACATTGTCTTCTAGTTTCTCCATTTTTATATCTTCAATTTCCGTCTAGCCAGTAGGATTTTGTGAACATTTTTATGTTTTCAGGACAACTGCAAGATTTAGACGACTTGCACATTCAGCATCATTTGTGTCTGTACGACTGCGGTTAAAGTCACTAACTCTTAACTATTGCTTCAGATAGAGTAGAGTCCGAATAACATATCAAGCCATTGTTTCGCTTGAATAGAATTTTACTTTTCATAAAGCTATGCTTTAGCAACGTATACAATTTCCTCATTGTTAGGATATGTTCTAGCAATGGCTTCACTAAATCATGTCATGTTTGGCCGAGGACACATTAAGTGATGCCTTATTTATTAATTGATGTCGAATATCATTACACAAAATTCGAATGCACTCCGTCTGTGCTTTTCAAACTAAATTAACCTAATTATGGCTCGCACAGCGACCGCGAATATCTAACGACCCTGTCCTATAATTTATAATGAACAGTTCATTAGTTTAGTAGTGAATCTTGTCCATACAAATATATAAACATATACACATACTTAACTTTATTTAAATAGAGATAATACTTGTAAATTCAACTAATGCGATTAGGTTTCTTTTTTTCTTTTCATTATCATCGCCATGGTTACTGCACCTGAGGCTTTGTCAATTGATGAATTACCAGCCAATCATTTTTTAATCCATTTTGTATATTCGCCTTCTTATGTCCTTCTTTATGAATAACCTCATTTTTACGAGTTTTTATTTTGCCTTCTTATGTATTTGGATTGTCATCTCTTCTCATAATGTGATACACCACTAGTTATCATTATATGTACGATTATTATGTTTCATTTTGGTCTAGTGATGGGTAAATATTTTTTAAAAAGCGAATAGACATCCTGATTGAAAACACAGCAACAAACATGTATAGATTTTTCAAGTCGTTAAAGCTATGAGATGTATCTCCACTTTCAGTGTAAGAATGAAATACTTATGACCTTCAATGACCATATTTACAGCAAGATAACACCCTTAAAATGCTAGTGAAAGAACATCTTAATAGTAGAGAATGATACTAAGAATGGGAAATTACATAAGTAAAAAAGGAAATGGCTTGTAAGCTTTAAATTTTAGCTATTTTTATACTCTTACCTCTCAAAAAAGCTGGTCATTCAGTTTCTACAATCGATATGATATGACGTATTTGTTCTTTGAATACATTGGGAAACATCTTAACTAACCTAAATAAATCCTTCATATTTACATCAATTTTCATTCCGTAGTTGAGTCTTATATGCTTAAACTTTTTCAATAAACAATAAAAGATTTTTAAAAACTTGATAACCAAACAACATGTGAATTCGATCGTGACAAAAACTTTGAATATTGCGTAATAATACTATGGTTTGGGCGAACTAAAGTGTTTGAAGTTATTTAATAAACGCATTTTTTTTTTGTTCGTTGTGTTTAAAATTTGAAATAAACCTTATATATAGATCAGATATTTATTGTAAGTATTTCAAAGGTTTACGTGTTCATTCTATTGACCGGCAAATTTCTACATTTCTGCTACTGTTGTCGATTTACAACCGCCGCCCCATGACCGCAAATATCTAACGACAGTGTTCCTAGTTGAAGGAAAGCGTATTGAAAATGAATCTGTAAGTCAATCGAATGTTATCAATTTGCTGGACCATAATTCGGTCAAAGTTTAGTATCAGTTCCTTTCATCAGAAATTCTGTTGATCACATTTCAAATATATTATTTTACATACTCTACCACGAGATCACATCAAATTATTTACCCGGCTAAATTTATGCTTGGAAATATAGCACTTGCACTTTAACCAAATACAGTAAAGAACGTGACATGATACGATAATATCCACATAACTACAGGTAACTTAATTTTCCCGTTGGACTAACTCCAATAGGGCAGCCATTGACTCGACCATCTGCTCTTGCTAACGTGTCGTCTACTTTGTACGTTTGCCGACAAACGTCGCTATTCCAGCTATCGTCTCAAGTTTTAATAATGCACACTGGTCAATAACGATTTTTAGGTCGAACAGTGTTTCTTTTTCAGCACAATTCATCGATGAGTCCGCCGTGGTATACTTCAAACTGAGTGTGTCGTCAAAATCTAACAATCATCGTTAAAGAGGCGAACTAACCAGACACTCAACATCAATGTATCGACGACTGAACCTAACCTTTCATAATTTAACATTCTGAGCTAAATAACTAATTTCCTGTGTTTGCCATCCGTTTTTTCTCGTTGCTGGATTTCATTTTGGGGTCACTTTACACCGGCCAGCGCTATTAATTGTATTGAACCAACACACGTTCGTTTATAAGTTAAAATAATGAAACCAAACCTTCACATCTGCAAAAATATCCACTCTTTTTTCCAACCAGTTGATTTTAATCTATTTATCTTCCAACTTGTTGATTTTCATCTATTTAAACACTTTGATAACTTTCTTACAAATAAACAAGTTTTAAAATAATCAGATGTAGGGAGTGTTTTATGGATATTTTTCGGAACGTATTGTGTGAGCAGATTGAGATGTGCGATAATTAATATATGAAATGGTTGGAAAGCTCATAACTTTGAAATTATATTTTTGAAAAGAATCTATTGGATGTTAGATTACAATGCAAGATGCATGTTGCATGAAGTCATATCATTGCGAAAGTTCTAAATGACTCGTCGGGGAAGGGAAGACATTCTTTCTCTCTTGCAGATAAAGTAATTATCTTCAGTCACAGTTTTTTTCCGAAGCTCAGTATTCGTTTTAACACGTTTTAGTGTGAAGCACGGGAAGCTTATATGTAATTTCACAATACGATGGGCGATAAAAGAATAAAATATTAAGATAAAGCCACCGAGCAACACTGTCGGGTTAGATTTTTTTATCCTGTGCATAATTGCAGCAATTAGGAATGGTGGAAACTAATCACATCACCTCATCATCAAGACAACAGAAATTCGACCAGCAAATTCTGTTAAAGGAGTGGACGCGGCCTGGGGATTGAAGAACAGCCCAGCTATGTTAGTTATAATTTCTTCTGAAAACACGAATGTTTACTCTAAACACAGAAATAATTCATAACGCATTAGAAAAGTACAATCATTTGCAAATTACGTGCAGTATTTAGACTAGTGTTCTCATATTGGATGTTATTCTTGCAACATTTCGAGCCAAGTTTCCCACTCCGTTGAACTTAGGAATCTATATTTCGAACTCGTAAATTATTAGGAATTTCGAACGAAAACAGTCTAAACAAGAGTAACTTGCTCTCGCCCCAACAGCCATAACGTGTATCCTGTGTTTCTGTAGGACCTAACCCTAACGTTAATGCGATGCATATCCAGGCATGATTCACAAATGTAAATTAAGGGTGTGTGCGTGTACTGCTTATTACTTTTAGGCGATTTTGTGCATTTATGTATCTAACAACTCATTTTTCTATTAGCGGATGTGCACTTTTACAAAAGACTCGAATGTTACACAACGAACACTTGGTACTCCTTTTCGTTCATTTATGCTGCAGTCGAAAGCGTGCAGACTCGATGCTCGCGTGATGACGTCATTGAAAGAAAAGAAACGAATGTAAGTGGTAAGGTTGTATGAACAACCTATGGATATAGTCACTTTCAGAGGTGCACATCTAAAAATTCCAAACTACTCATATAACGTAAATAGATAATGTTCTAATTTCATATTCATGGATTCAAGCTGTTAATCCTCTGGCGTTATTTTCAATCAGGAATAAAGCAATTAACCTCCAATGTTAACCTTATTAGAGACAATGAGGCAATGTTATCAAAATGTAATATTGTGGGCTTAAGCGACGCATATGACGTAATACAACGAATAGGTCAAAGGTATTTAAGAATGCTTGATCCTAATTCCAACGAGTTTCTATTAATAGAACATTCTTTCAGTTTGATAAAGCTCTCGGGTGTTTCACTCTTTCTTTCAGAATAGTATCATTATCACAGAACAGATATTATACAATCTTCTTTAAAAAGAAGGATGTAATGCTTGGGAGGATGGTGTCATTACAAACGAAAGTACATTATGGCTCACCTATGAGTATGATCGCACGATAAAATAGATACTATACTATACCTCACAAAAAGAGGTGGTAATGCGTGGGAGGGTAGTATAACGACAACAAAACAAGTACTACGATAACCCCGATTCATGTTTGTATACTTTTATTGTCATTGAAATCAGTGAAATCACTCATTTCTTAATTAAATCGATTGTTTTAGTTAAGCATAGCCCGTAGTATACGAGGAAGAAGATCCACATGCCTCCCTGCAGTAACGTAGTTCACAATACATTGCACTGTAAATGATCTTCTGTTAATTTTATAAAATTATCTGTAATTACTGGCTTTGCTTAAAGTTTAAAATTTTAAAGTAAGGAACCATGGTCCAATTTTACTCTAAACAGAAACATTCATTTCAAACGTTCCTTGTCTTATCAAAGAACTAACTGTTGATTTTATGAAATTGTTGTAACATAATCACTTGTATTAAAGTTAAACGTACAAAAATCAAGTATTATGGTTCAATGGTCTCTAAAAAGCAACATTCATTTCGAACATTCATTTGTTTTATTAAATAATCTACAGCTAATTTTATAGGCTTTGCTTTTCTGCTTGTTCTTATGATGTTAGGGTGTATAAAAGTGTTAACTTTCTTTCTTTGATCGGGTTTTTCAACGCATTTCAATGCAGATCTTACGTAAGAGCACTTCCAGACACATCAAGTACCTCCGTGTGAAATCTTTTAAACATCAGTTCAACCGTGTCGTTCATATAGAGCTCGTTATGATCTCTTTCTATCGCACATACAACGTGAGTGTTCTTATCTTTAACGTTCGTCGTAGAGCAGTCGGTTAAAGTGTTTCCGTTCTTTGCACCACCTTTTCCAGCTAGCGGTGAACGTTCGATCCTTACCTCTGCGGCTAATTTTTTTCACCCCTATAACGGGTTATCCCTGCTGTTTACCTTGTTTTTAGGGCGTGTATTATTTTTTTTCTATTTTTTTTTGAGATACGCAAATAGGTAAAAAACCAAAGTAAACAGTTTTTTCCTAATTCATCATAATTTTATTTACACGAAAATAGCTCATTAAATATATTAAGTTGTTTGGGGCTAATTTCTCCCAATTTCATTACCTTTCGGGCATAAAAAATAATTCCTTCAAAATTATAATGCAGTTCCTTTTGTCTAACACTTAACATTTAAAAAAGTTTACATTATTTCAATCTTTAAATTGTTTTACTTATATTGTTTATAATAGAAACAAAATCATGTATATATTATTTAAAATAAAAAAGAATTGTTTATTGCTTAAGGAAACAGTTATGTTTATACTATTCCTTTTTCTGCTTAGTTAAGATTGTCAACTTCTGAAAAAACATGTACATTTTTACATTGGTAAAGTACATGTGACTACATTAATTTAGTTCCCTTTAAATGATAGAAGGTCCGAGAGATTTTTGCCACCTTAACTCTAGTCTTGCCAACAAAAATACCATACCCTGAACAATACACTGAACCATACCCTGAAAAACACCAAACACTTCTTTCAGACCACCCCTTTCCCCTTAATGCCAAAAAATAACTGTAATTGTAACAATAATCAAGATTGCCCACTCAAAAACGATTGCATCCACAGGGATGTCATATATTCGTGTACTGTTACTGAGGTTCCTCGAAACTCCCCTACAATAATTGCAAATAATCTCCCCATAACAGAAATCTCCCATCCATCTACTACTCTAAATATAACTCCAATTAGTGAATCGACAGATCCACTATTCCTTTAACTCACAAACAACAACGTCACAACACAAATAAATATATCAATATTGATGAATATAGTGATGATAGAAATAATAATTATAATAGCAATAATAGCATTAATATTGATTTCTAAAAAAACCTTATAATACTCAAATCTCACATCTTAATACAGATCAAAATATCCAAGTACAAATTGAATATAATATTGCTAATTACAACAATTCTTAATTAAACCGTAATCCCACACCAAATCCTAAAAGAAATGCACATACTATTAACACTATACGAACGCCAGGTAAAATATACAATTATATTGGCTCAAGTTAAACATCAATAAAGGTTACAATATGCAATCAATATTCTTCCTTTAATAATGAAACCACTGATAATAGCCAGGAAACTTTTGTAACCAATTTAATTATAAAAATTAAATCTAAAAATATCAATTTCTCTATAAATTGGGCTATACTTAAAAAGTCAAAGTCTTGCACTCTAGGTTCCACGTCCTGTCACTTCTGCATATTTGAAACTATAAGTATAATTACTTCCCCCAAATTATCAACTTAATCAGTTCCAAAAACGAACTTATTTCCCAATGTAAACATAAGAAAAATTTAAATATAACCAACCTGAAATTACATAGCTCATCTCTTTAACCTGCGGCTATAAATTCACTTAATATAAGAGATCTATTCCTTTTTTTGTGTGATTAAAGGAGCTTCTGTATACTAACACTGGTGTTACTTACACGTATATGTATGTTTGCTTTTATATGTAATATGTTACTTTTTGTGTATGTGCATATGCGTATATGCATATGTATGTGCATTTATCTGCATGTAGGTATGTATATATGCATCCAGATATGCATCTATGTATATGTATATTTACATGTGTATGTGTCCCTATTTTTTATTTTATTCTCATTGTTTCATGTATTTTTCATAATTATTTTATTTTCTTACATGTTTTATATATGTGTGTATATGTACTTATACATTTATATATGTATGTGTATGCGTACAAATATAATTATAATCATGCATTAATTTATTAAACTATCAGTAATACCTCCTCCCACTTTACTTCTTTCCAAATTAAAAATTAATCATTTTGAACTATATTCCTGTCAAATTGCCTTTATCTGTTCTAAAAATATATTTAAAATTTCGATTCTCTCTCTGCCCCATTCCCCTTTTTTCTCACCTCTTCCATCAACTATGTCTATCTTTCTTCCTCTCTTGTTCTTGTTGCTCTTTTTTCATTTTCTTTTCCTTTTACCAACCCAATTCCTAATCTCATTTAGAATCTCTCTCCAATTCCATTATCCGTTATTTAAATAAAAAAATAAAATAAAAAGCGTTTCATATGAAAGAAAGGAATCTTCACTTCCCCATGATCTGATGCTTTTTCTGGATTATACTCTGGATATTTATATTTATATTTATATTTCCATACGAAATACCAATCGATTTTCAACGAACCCATATCGATTTTCCTGTTCTGGATTTTACCGTCTTTCTAATTGGATTTTTTCGTCTTTTTTCTCCATTTTTTTTTCGTTTACTGCTTTATCAATCTCGTTGAATCTCTACAAACTGTCTCTAACTGTTAAATGACTTTTTGGATTCAAATATGATAAATATTATATTGTTTTTAAAATGCAGTAACCTGAAAAATTTATTGTATATTTTGTAAACTTCTTTCCTCTGATGAGAAGAATTGCATTCTTCGAAACTCCATGGAATAAGGTTTTTCTTGTTTATTTGTACACCTTGTCGAATAATTAGGATTTTGTATACCTTTCTTACAGGGATATGAGTTTTTTTTTGTTTTGGTTTTTAATTCAATAAATTTTCACTAAGAAGATTTTTATTTTATATATATATATATATATATATATATATATATATAAAATAAGAATTATATATATATATATATATATATATATATATATATATATATATATATATATATATATATAATTATACTAGCAAACCGTTGGGCGTTATCCTGTAGTTCATGTGGATTTCTTATTTCTTATTACTAATTAGCTAGTAACGATTCTCCAATATATAATATAAAGTTATGAAAAGAATGATTTTGATACCATTCATTTCGTGCAAGAGCCTTGTTATAATCTTTTGAGTCGTTAATCATCTCTCTAGTGTTTTGCCGTCTGAATTACCGAAAGATGAATACGAAAAATTAAAAAGTAAGCGACTTTGAGCTATGTATGTAAATTTTTGTGCATATTTATGTGTATGTATGTAAATTATTGTGCATATGTATGTGTATATATGTAAATTAATGTGCATATGTATCTGCATGTATGTAAATTTTTGTGCATATGTATGTGTATGTACGTAGATTTTTGTGCCTATGCATGTGTACGTATGTAAATTTTTGTGCATATGTATGTATGCTTATTTGTTTCGCTTGCTATTTTTTAAAACTCCGCCGCTGATGTCGGTTTTGGCCGAAAAAAATGTACACAAAGACATAAACATAAAACATCCGAACATGTGTAAGACAATACCTTATTTAACCATGAATTTCAAGTTCAAATTAAAATTTCGGTTAGAAACGCTTATTTGTTTCGTTTGCTATTTTTTTAAACTCCGCCGCTGTTGTCGCTTTTTGCCGGAAAAAATGTACACAAAGACAGAAACATAAAACATCCGAACATGTGTAAGACAATTCCTCGTTTAACCATACATTTCAAGTTCAAATTAAATTTTCGGTTTGAAACGCTTATTTTTTTCGCTTGCTATTTTTTAAACTCCGCCGCTGTTGTCGCTTTTGGCCGGAAAAATGTACACAAAGACAGAAACATAAAACATCCGAACATGTGTAAGACAATTCCTTGTTTAACCATGAATTTCAAGTTCGAATTAAAATTTCGGTTAGAAACGCTTATTTGTTTCGTTTGCTAATTTTTAAACTCCGCCACTGCTGTTGTTGTTGTTAATAATAATAATAATAATAATAATAATAATAATAATAATAATAATAATAATAATTGCCTGATAATTGCCTGATAATTTCGTACGAGAATATAACATGGACACTGCTCTGTATTTATATATTTTCATGCTTCATATATAGAGAGAAATAAAGAAATGTGGATAGATATAGAGAAAGATAGAGATACGAGCAGGTAGAGACAGAGACAGAAAGATACATATGAACCCAGTTAATGTCAATCATTAATGGTGAATGATGTAGAGCAAAATAAAGACGTGTCTATTGAAATCTATATCCGGGAATGAAATGTTTAAAATTTTTGATCGATCGATGCTTTTTCTCTCCTATTCTGAAACCATGTCTTGTCAAGTAAAACGTAAAAGAAGATACAATTTACTTTTCACTCGCAATGTCTTCTACCTTGCTTTCATAAGTCACACACTTCAGCACTTGTGATATTCTCGTCGATTTCAACGTGTAAGTTCCGCCTCAACAAGACATTCCAAAATCCACACAGATGATTTGTTATAGTGATGAAGACTTTGTCCAGAACGAATCATACTGTTTAGTACAACTGTTTATCTCAGTCGTTGCAATGGCTGCCAAAGGATAGAGCAGACAATAGACTTCAGATTTTACATAATAATTTTCCTTCTACAAGATGCATGTCTTAACAAAAACTGTGAGTGCATCTCTCCCAGTGGATTAAACGCGGCCCTAGATATCAATCCGGGAATTTTTACGTCTCCGCGCAGTACATACAGCGTCTAGAATTATCAAATGGTCAGCCATTGATCCAACAAGGACTGGTGTGTTAGCGTGATTATTTATCTAACTTAAAAGAAGGATTACATTTCGAGAATATATCGTTTAGTATCGGGAGAAATATAGGTAAAACAGCTCTCAAGTGTGGCTACATTTTGTTTGTGCCGGCGGCGGAAGTTGGATTCAGATGTTAGTCCCGCAGTCGTGTCGACTCGCATATTTAAATTAGATCAGTTTACGTAATATGGGTTTTGAATTCAATAAAGCTTAGATACGAGGGGCGTGAAATAAGTAATTTCCCTGACCCACTTCCAGTTGTCTGATCCAGCTGAAATTTTGCATGTGCAATTATTTATATCTCTACGGCTTATGTGGCAAATTACAGCTCCGAACTCATTGTAGTTTCTGTTTTACAGGTGTTTGAACTGAGTCAAGTGTGAAATGGAGCCTGTTGAATGTCGAGCAGTGATCCGGTTTTTGTATTTGAAAGGACGCACACCACAGGAGACTTTTGATGAAATGAAAGAAACTCATGGTGATAATGCCCCATCATATGACCTTGTAAAACGCTGGCATCGTGAATAAAAAAAATGGCCGGAATTCTGTGGAAACAGCTCCCAGACCTGGTCGCCCCATTTCTGCCATTGATGAGGCATCTGCACGTCAAGTTGAGGCTGCCATTTTGGAAGATCGGCGCATTACTATTCGCCAAATAGCCCAAGATGTCAAGATTAATACAGTGTCTGTGGAAACTATCATTCATGACCATTTGCATATGCACATGGTGTCTGCCAGATAGATTCCCAGGTTGTTCACATCATTCCAGAAGCGAGAAGGCGTCGAGTGCTCGAGGATGAATTTGGAGACGTGCCAAGAAGATGAGTCAAAGTTTTTCAAAAGACTGATTACACAGTATGAAACCTGGGTCCATCACTATGATCCAGAGACCAAAGCCCAGTCAATGCAGTGGAAGGACTTTGACTCACCACCTCCAAAGAAGGCAAGGGTGCAGCCCTCCGCTGGCAAGGTCATGCTCACAGTCTTCTGAGACCAGGACGGAGTAGTGATGACAGACTCTCTGGGAAAGGGTACCACAATTACAGGAGCCTATTATGCTTCACTTTTGAGGAAATTAAGGGAAACTATCAAAATCAAGAGGCGGGGCAAGATCAGCAAAGATACCTTCCTCCTGCAGGACAACGCTCCGGTCCACAACTCGCATGTCGCCAGATCAGAAGCACGGGCGTGTTGTTATGAAATCCGGTCCCATCCATCCTACTCCTGACCTTGCACCCTCTGGCTTTCACCTCTTTCCAGCCATGAAGTTGTTTTTGAAAGGAAACCGTTTCCCAGATGATGCAGCCTTGATTTCTGAAGCCACGTCGTGGTTAGAGGACCAACCTGGGGTGTACAAAAGCGGTCTCCAGAGCTGCATCAAACAATGAGAGAAATGCATAACTCCGAGTGGTTCCTATGTAGAGAAAGACTAATAACTGTGCCAAGTTTCGTTGCTTTACCGCTTTAGAAAGTGGGCCAGGGCCATTACTTATTGCACGGCCCTCGTATTGTTGTAAATTTGTTTAATTCATTTTATTAATTGCTGTTGCAGCTTATTTCGTTTATAATATTAACAAAAAAATATCTGTTCAAACCCATAGTCTGCTAACGTGTGCTTTTGCATTCTGGTACATTAAAATCTTTATGTTTCATGTAAAATATTGAACTAATTTAAGCAAATGTTATGGCAGACTCACAAAAGTTTTACAGCAATCATCTTAAGTTCGGGTTCGAACCAATAACCATCGAGTTGATAGTCAGTGACTCTATTTATTAGCTAACTAAACCATACGCCGTCTGCAATGATACGTAACAATGTTTTATAAAAATATTCATCGCTACTCTCATAGCGCTCCATTTGGTTATGTACTATGTGTAAAAAAAAAAACTAAGAGATTTGCATTACGCTAAATCAGTAGCAAGAAATATCAATTTGCAAGAGTACTTTACTGGAGAAAGGTGGGCTCATAGTTATCCACAAACAGACTCTCTCTTTCTCCCTCTCCCTCTCCCCCTCTCTCTCTTTTTCTCTCTCTCTCTCTCTCTCTATATATATATATATATATATAAATTTTAAAAAGCAATGATCCTAATTTAATTGTTCTAGCTATGAATACTTACAACATGAGTTATAATTAATCTAAAGGTAACCATTGATATTAGCCATAAAGTTGTGAACGTGTTAGATATTACTCTCAATATAATAAACAATACATAAGAATCATGTTATAAGCCTAATCAAATGTTATATTATATCGACTTCAAGTAATCATCCTAGCTCAGCGAATAAAGCGATTATTCACAACATCTCAAAAAAAAAATCTATATTATTTTATAAAAAAACAAATATTTAATAGTAAGAAAATATAATAACGAAGACATTATCTAGGTCAGGATTTAATAGTGAAATTATATTAAGCATAAACCTAATGAAGCAAATGATGGGAAGGACAGAAAAAGGACACCATCTCATATTATATCTTATAATATGGGCATGGTATATCTTTTAATATGGCCATGTTATATCTTTTAATATGGCCATGGGTAAATCGAGATATAAAAATCCTAAAAGTACTTATAGCTCTGATCCGATCAGACATACATCACGGGAATGAATAAAACAAACGTAGAGCTTAAAATAGTTTAATTCATTCTAAAGTGTCGCAAACAAAATCAAATAAATAAGATCCATCCATTCATCTATCTATCTATCTATCTACCTATCTATCTATTTATCTATCTATCTATCTATCTCTCTCTCTATATATATATATATATATATATATATATATATATATATATTTATATAATGATAGTATCGTTGTAGTTTCCTAGATGAAAATCCACATAAACTCCGGTGTTTATCAAAATGTGCGCAATGATGTGCAGAACTGTTGTTTAAAGTTAGAAGAAGGAAAAGAAAAACAAAGAAAAAGGGGGAAAAAATCAAACGATCAGAGGTCTTATCGCATGCGTGTCGGGCGAGGTTGGGCAAAAGAGAGAGAGAGAAAGAAATCAAGATGGCACCTATAGTTTTAACAGGTGTGTTCTGGAGGAAGTCACGCGAAATCACATGAAAACACGCGGGAGACATTTATTAAAGGAGTTGACAAGTTAGGTTGGGGCGAGCTAGAGAGGCGAAGGTTGATGACAGTGTTGATCTCGAACCCGGCGATTGTTGGCTTGCAAAGACGAATTCTTTTTTTATTATCATTATTTGGTGTCTTAGACCAAGAACACTTGAAGCTATTCCGGCGATGGCTACCGGCCTGAACAACATGATAAAGCCGTTCAGTGGCGAAGGCGATGGGGTGGTTTGGTTAAAGAAAGTGGACCTAATGGCAAAGCTCCAAATGATATGCGACGTTGCCACAGTGATACCATTGTTCTTAGAGGGTGATGCGCTAGCCCTATATTTGGAGTTGAGTTCTCGTGAACAGGAGAATGCTGAGACGACCATAGCCTGATTGGTCCAGACATTCGCGGAAGGGCCGTTTGAGGCATACAATAATTTTTTTTTTTATTACATTTTCACCCCAAACAAGGCACATTGCCACTTTGGTGTAGGGGGCTACTGTCAGGGGAAACATCTACTGGGGTACTATGTAGGGATTAGGGCAGCGAGATGTTGGTTCACGTTGCACTTGAACTTATGCATGTCAGTACAGTTGGGGAAGCAGTGACCTGGAATGGAATTCCAAAGTCTAGCAGTTCTGGGGAAGAAACTACTGGAGTAGAAAGATCTTTTACATCTAGGGATCTCTACAGTGTGGGGGTGGGATTTTGCAGCTTGTCGGGTCTGTCGAGGGTGTTCACGTCGTGGGGGCACAAGTGCTTGCAGTTCTTCAGAGCATTCACCATTATAATACTTGTAGAACAGGCAGAGGGATGCAACGTTTCGACGATGGGACAGAGGCTGAAGTTTAGATGCCAGTTTAGGGCCTATCAGATTTGCGACTCTCTTTTGAACCCTGTCAAGGAGCGAGAGACTAGTAGCCGATGCACCGGCCCAAATATGACAGCAATACTCCATACATGGGCGAATAGTGGCCTTATAGAGGTACAGGATACTTTCGGGTGTTAGAAGTTTTCTAGCACGGTAGAGAGAGCCCACCTTCCTTGCAGCGGCCCTGGCAATGCCCTCGATGTAATTGTTCCAACTCATGTTTCCTGTGAACGTAAGGCCAAGGAGCTTGAGAGACGTACTCTCAGATAAAGAGTCGTTGGCCATTGCTATAGGTGGTAGAGAAGGTTTCTTGTAATTATTGAATGAAACCAGTTTTGTCTTGGTGGCATTGAACGTTACCATCCATTTTTGTCCCCATTCCACTACTGATTGGAGGTCATCCTCTAGTGTTTCTGCCATTACTTTAAATACATGTTCGTTTGTTTTCCTGTCGTGCCTGCTATAGAGTGTGGTGTCATCAGCATATATACCTATCTCAGAGGCAATCTTGTCGGGGAGGTCATTTATGAATATCAGGAACAGCAGAGGTCCAAGGATAGATCCTTGGGGCACTCCCGCATTTATATCATATTGTTTAGATGTACGACTGTCGAGGACAACCTGGATTTTTCTCTTATCTAAGAAGGATTTAATTATGTTAAGTATTCTACCAGTCATACCGTAAGATTTAATCTTCCTGAGGAGACCCTCATGCCATACCCTGTCAAAAGCCTTAGATATATCTAAGGCTACCGCTCTGCCCTCTCCCGCTTTGTCCAGTTAATGGTATATGCGTTCAGAGATTACAGTGAGGATGTCTGCCGTGGAACGGGCTTGTCTAAATCCATATTGATGGTCGGTCAGAAGTTTAGCATCTGTAAGGTGCTGGACTAGAGCATGGTTAATTAAGGTCTCAAATATTTTGGCAAAAAGTGGGAGGAGGCTAATAGGGCGATAATTTAATGGGTCAGTTCTTTCGCCAGAATTCTTGAATACTGGTACTACAGAAGCAGTTTTCCAACAGCTCGGAAAGTAAGATTCATTAAGGCATTTGTTGTATAGTTTGGAGAGAACTGGAGCTACTTCGGCTGAGCACTTTTTTAATAGTACAGCTGGGATGAGGTCGGGTCCACATGCTTTGGAAGTGTCAAGGTTTTTTATGATAGCATGCACCTGAGCAGGGGTGATTTTCAGATCGTCTAGCGTGGCGTCTGTCCGCATAGGAAATTGAGGTAGGGGGTGGTTTAGAGGGTCCAGTGTGGAGTTTGAGGCAAACCGACTGGCAAGCATGTTAGCCTTCTCGGTTGCTGAGCAAAGAACCTCGTGATTGATTGAAAGAGAAGAGGTAGACGGGGGAATCCGTCGATGTGTATGCAAATGTCAAAAGATTGGTGGAACTGGTAGGAATTCGGAGACAGGTTGCGAATCACGTAGCAAAGATGGCATTTGTTACCGGGTTCCGGAGGAGATTTCCAAGAGGCAGCAGCAGGTCCCAGGTATCGAGACTTTGGAGGTAAGTGAATTACTCCCAACAGCAAGAATATTAGTGAGCACCCAACCCTCTGGGGCCGTAGGAACGGTGGCAACATCGCGGAAGGATGAGAGCTGAAACCGCCCGAGACCGCGAGGCGCATGTTTCGAATATGGGGGCCCGCATCTGTGGCGAGACTGCAGGAAGTTCTTGGAAAGGACGGTGTGCTACAGGTGTAATCAGAGTGGTCACATAGCCGTTAATTGCAAGGGTCCAGGAAACTGTCAAGGAGGAGCCGAAGCGCCAGCAGCTGCCCCGACTTGGGAATAATGGCGCGCTCGCAGCAGATTTCCAAGCGTGAAGGACAAGAAGCTGTGGCCCTGATCGACACTGGCTGTACCACTACCATCGTGCACACTAGCCTTGTCAGAGGATGGAGAGTGATGGGTGAAGTAGTGGTATTCTATGGGTCACGAGTGAAATGTCGAGGGAGGAGGACCGTCACAATTGAAATCGAGGATCACCGGATGAGATTCCATGCGGTTATCATTGATCAGCTGGTGCCTGTCGTCCAAACGATTATCGGAATGGACGTAATATACCGACTTGGAGGTGTCACAGTCGGCAGCAATTTTCATTCATATATTTTGCGGAAACTACTTTTTATATGTAAGTTGATTCTAAAATGGATAAGTATCGAAAATTTCACGAAAATCTGATTATTAGTTGATTTTTGCTAGATTTATAAAACATGGGTATGTTTTCGCGTTCGGAATGCCTACTACATGGGAACGTTATTTTAAATCGCCAATTATGTTAACACAATATTGTCTCGCAATTTCATTATTTTCGTTCGATGAAAACATTTTTTTTTAATTATTACTAGTTTATTTTGCCATTCATGTTTTAAATGGTACAAAAGTTATATTGATAATATTAATTTATAATAAAGTTACATCGTTTTACATATAGGTGAGGTTAATTCTGTGGTGATTTTTGGAGATGCCTAGGGAAGACGCTATAAAGACAGACAGACATTTAAAAGAGAAAGAGAGAGAGAAAAGATTTGAAAACATAGAAAGAAATAAAATCGAACAGTCGTTTAGAAGAGAAAGAAAAAGGGAGAAAAATAACAGACAACTTCGAGACGGTGAAGAGAGCACGACGAATTTGTATCTCTAACCGAAAAAGATGAGAAAATATGAAGGTAGAGGAGGGAAAGTAATAGTTCAGAAGGCGAGAAACAGCGAAAGACCACTGCACTTTTAGACGAGGTGATATAGAGAATCCAAAATAAAATCACGAAAAAGGAAAGAGAACAATAAGAAATGAACAGAAACTATTTCTCGATCAGCGGTAAATCTTTTGTGACGTATCAACATCTTAGCAGATGATAAATGAACGAATGAAGAAATCAAGGGCGAAATTCCGCAAAGAATGACGACAAAATATACGCCAGAATGCTAAATAATACAAAACATCTATACTTTTTCCAACACCACGAATATGAGATTCTCCCTAATAATAAAATCGAACAAAAAACAAAAAGCTCCCAAATGAAAGATAAGAAATGTTATCTTCCTCGTTGACAAAGTTTCATGGACCTTGTTAATATGACTTTTTTTCGTTGAATTTAAAAATAGGTTCTATAAGTCTGATAGCTTGATCATCTTTCCTTGCTTTATTTTTCTTCTTTTTATATTTATCATCAATTTTGATTAATAAAATCTATATAATAATTGTTTAACATTTCGTCTTTGATATTTCTGCATATATTAATTGTTTGATATTTCTATTATCTGTGTCTTGGGAATAGAATTGCCCATCACTGTTTCAGTGTTATTTTGCCATAAATCTGGGGAAATTTACATTATCTTTTTCTTATCAAGTTATAAAATTTATCAATTTGTCTTGTAAAAAATTTTGGGTTCCTTTTTTACTTTCTTTTATCAATTTGTTACGTATATATATATATATATATATATATATATATATATATATATATATATATATATATATATATATATATGCATAGGGGACATTTGAAGTGTTTCCAAGAGGTGGAAACGTGTAAGTGTCTACTATTCATTGGAATGTTCAATTTTTATTACTCTTTTATTGGGCTGTGTCGAGTCGGCTGTGGTCACTCCTGTGTTGTGTTTCTCTCTCTCTCACTCTCTCACTCTGCTTGGGTTTTTTCTTTTTATATATATATATATATATATATATATATATATATATATATATATATATATATATAACCAAGATAACAAAGAAAACAATTTTCATCATAATGTGTATTTTTCAAGAGTATTACAATTGTTTCGACACTATCCGGATATCCAACAGTGTTGTTCAAAAATATTCCAGATTAACATTTCATCAGACATATTGAAAAAATACAATCGGCACAGATTTTGATCCCGTCATTAACGGCATCAAGCAGTAGAATCTTTTTCGTATTAGTGTGGAATTTTTTGGGACCCCTTTTCAGTATTTCTATTTTTAGAATTCAAATTTCGTTAAATCGTTAATCCTTATACTACCTTAGACCCGGATGTTTTTCTGACATAATTAGATCATTTTAAATCGTTTTATAACTTATTATGTGTTAGTTTTATTTGTTATTCAAATTCTTGAACTTACCTGCAAATATGTTACACCTCTGTTCTATTTACTCGCAAAAGTTTCGTATCTTGTTTTTTTCTGGTGTTACAGATCGATTCTACTTAAAATTGTATTTCCTTAGAAGTGGATTGTTATTAAACGTTTATATCAAAATAATTATTTTTTTCATAAAATAAAATGAACTCTACATTCCATTCTTGTTGCTTTAAGAGTTTGACAGTTAAAGTAGTTTTTTTTTATTTCGTTTTGTTTACTTTTCGAAGATCCGATCTAAGAAAATTCTTTTCGGAGGGGGATAATTCCGAATTACTAATTTTATTGCTATGCCTAAATCTAAAGTTTGGAGTTAATACTAATCCTAATAACGAATTCGTTGTTTTTTCGATATTACAAATCGATTTTACTTAAAATTTTATTTCCTGTGTAGTGGATCGTTATTACAAGTTTATTCTAAAGGAATTTTTATTAAGATAAAATAAAATCTACATTCTAATTTTACTGTTTTCCAAAAAAGTCATACGTTTTCCTAATACCACATTTTGGTTTTATTATTTATTAATAATCTTTTTTTTTTAATTTTGGGGGACAAATAAAAATTACCTTCACGATGTCCATTTAATTTTTTATTTTCCATTTATTTTCAATATTATATATTACTAGAAATTAATTTTCAAAATCTTTTCCCCGTTATTTCTGGCATTTCGTTACTCCAGAGTTTTTTTTTTTGCTGTTGAATTTATTAGGGTTTAATTTTATTTTCCTTCACTATTATTAAGATAAACGCTCTTTCTATTACCCTGTATTCAGTTATAATCATTTGATTTCAAGTATGTTTAGTTGAAGACCTACTCAATCATTTAAATATTTCACCATTTTGAATTTTAATGTTAAATTTATATGTCCTTTCTATATTTTAGTATTAGTATATACTGTGGATTCCCTTTATAAATTTACTTCAACGAGATTTAAGGCGCGAAAGCTGAAATTTATGTTTATGAAGACAACTTGGTATAGCTTCCAATTTTTTGTTTAAAATTTCTTTCTCTGATGATCACTATGTAATAAGCTTCAAGTAAGCACATATTACATCTTTATGATTTGCTAGGTTTGTATTTCCTTATTTTATCTCATATTGACCATTTTCTTCGAATTCTTTATTACTTTTTACGTAGTTCCTTAATCCAATCCCTTAATGCATTTGGGTTCTTCTTTTTATTTTTTTGGTTTTATTCTTATTTACATTATTATTCCTATCCCTATTAAGTTCGTTCTCCGGTCCGATTTTAAAGAACGCAATGTGATTCCTGAATCAGTCCTTAAACGGACGACCCGTACCCCCCAGGTATACTCTCCTACTGTTACCCACCATAACTCTACTTTTGTATACAATTTCTGAAATTAAGCAAGAAACCTCATTCGTTCGGTATTCTACAGATGTTTCTCAATATTTAATTCACCTGATTCAGTTCTATTGTAATTCAACATTTTATTGATTGTACCATTATAGTGTTTGCAAGATCGTCAGCATTTCAGGAAGAGAGTTTGACTGTGTTCTTATAAATTATTTTACATAATCTATTTTCCGGTGGAAAGTTTTTATCAATTATTTTATAAAATGTCTTAAGGGTATTATTTTTGAATGTACTCACTGAACGGCGGGTTAAACCCAAATTCGATTTCTCCTATTTTTACTCTTATAATCACCCTTATGTGCTTCCTCATAGTTTTTGACTTCGTCTTCTAATTCTTCTTCTTATTTTTAAATCTTCGCATTTCCTCTTCTTTTCATGTTGTATGAAATCGTGTGGTTTATTCTGTTATTTTTATAATTAACCTCCTCTATGCATTTAATTTTCCCATGGTGTCCAGATCTAAATAAGGCTTCATTGTAGTAATCCTTATTTTTGCTGAATAAATTTTCATTTTCAGATAGCCCAGATATTTCTTTAGATATACTGGGGATAATAGTTTTTTCATGCATTTGAGATTATTGGAATCATAATCTATATAGAATAATGTTTGGTTTGGTTTTGTGTCATTAAATTTTAGACATATGCCTGAAATGTTCACCCTCTTACAGTTACTGTTATAGTTATTTCTAATTTAAATCTTCATAGTTTAGTCTGTATTTCGACCAGTTGAGTTAACGAAATAATGCATCATCCGCATATATACCTCCATTTAAACCGGTACTTTTTTACTAATCTCTTTCAGTATATATAGACCTACCAGATGAGTTACAGTCGCTGAGTCCGGGGATCCTATAGTTACATCAAAGTTGTTCTCTCTATCATTTCTTGTCCATAATTCATCCTTATATCTAATTAAGGTTTTTTCTATTTCTAGTTTCGTTGTGTCTGTTTCATTTTGTGCTAAATTTAGTGCTTTCACAAATAGATCAGGAGTTATTGAAGAATATTATAAGTCAATATCAAACATGATGAATTTACTAGGTTTTTGTTTGTTTGTTTTTTTAGTTTTCTGGAACCAATCTATTATCTCCCCTAAGGAAATCAGAACTTTATGTTTGATTCTAGATTTTAGAGATGGAATAATTATGTCCAGTATTTTTTTACTTATATTGCCTTAATCGGAAACGCATGGTGCAATTAATCTAATACTAGGCTTTTGGAAGCCAGGTTTGTAATCTTTTCAACAAAAATCTACGGTTGAGAATTATATATACTTCTTTTAATCCTGAATATTCGTTTTTTTCACATAGTTTCAATGGTTGTAAATTTATGCTATAGAGGTCCTTGTCATTTGCTTTTTCATATTTTTTATTAAGCCCACTTTGAATAACATTATCATATGTCCATACTATAAATGTTCATCGTTTTATCTGCTGAAACTATAATGTTTGGATCGTCTTTTTTATGTTCTGTTTATGTTTTCTTTTATTTTAGGGTTTAGGTATCTGTGTTTTTTAACCATTTAAATATTTAACCAAGTTTAGCATGTCTAATTTTGTATCTGTAGTAGGCAAATCCTAGTTTTAATTTTATATAATTTTCCATAATTTATATTTCATTTTATTCTGTGGGGATTCCATCAGCATTCTTATCCAGTGTATTGCGTTGTTCTCATTCTCTTCATTTTGGGTGTTGTAATCGAATGCCCTCCTGTAATGAAGAATCATTAAAAATCAGTACACACCTATTTCTTGTGTGGTTTCATGCAGACAAAAAGAAACAATGGCTGTACTTCCAGTTTCATGCTAATCTAACTGATCGTTTTATGCAAAAGCCTAACTTTTATAGAGATTCGGTAATTTTTGATTTGGTGACAGAAGAAACGAATCTTGTGAGCAGAGAGTTTTGTTTTTGCAGTGGAAGAAATTAGACACCAGAGTGATAGGAACTTTTTTGTTTGTTTGTTTTTCATTCATTAATTAATTATTTAATATTTTTTATCTAAAAGTGTAATATGTAAAAATATATCAACCAATGGCAATTTGCAAAAGTTTAGCCAAGTAAATTGACTCGAATATTAAGCTTCATGATTATCGTTCCTTTAATCGAGCATTTATATACTTTTACAAAACCAAGATAACAAGGAATATATATATGTATATGCATATATATATATATATATATATATTCATTTAACTTTTAACAAGGAATATATATATATATATATATATATATATATATATATTATTGTTGTAACTTCCCTATGAGAGAGAGAAAGAGACAAAGAGAGGATAGATCAGAATAATGCATAGCTCAACAAATTGTTTTGGAGCTTATATAAAATATAAACTCCAAAGCAAAGAAAATAAGAAAACGACTAATGCATATACACTTATTCGTTTATTCAATAAGAATGATACATCAATAAGGAGTGTAGAATAAATAATACTCTTTATGCCATCGTATTTCGAAGCACAGTGCTTCTCATTAGTAGAGGAGATAAGATGCTTGGTTACATATTAGGGATGCAACGTCTAGCATCAGAAGCCAAATAATATATGCTGTCCATCATATACACATTATATATCCTTGATGAACACATTTATCTAAAATACATATATACATATGCACACATACATATATATGCATATGTATACATCTATAAAAATCCCAAATATACACATATATCCATACATATATACATTAACAACCACGTGGGTCTATACGCACAGCTATGCAATGTCACATTGCTTACTATTTAAAGCTTGATCCATACATATTAATATTTGATTATTCTATGAGTATAATACCAATATAATATATGTATTTATGTGTATGTATGTATATATTCCAATAATGGCTAAAACGATTCAAACCTGTAATTAAAAATAGAAATAAATTAACTGAAAATATACAGAAACTACAATGTTTGATATCAGGTTTTAATTTCTATCGATTAACCCCACGCACAACTTGAGTAAAGAAAATATTTTTTTTAAATATGTAAATTGATATTTTTTATTTACATTTGGTTATATTTGTTTAGCTTTTTAGTTTGAAAATGATTTTAACTTGGAATGAAAATACAATGAAAAATTTGAAACGCTAAAAATGTAAATTGTTTTTATTATTTTCCGTTTTGTTTATATTAGAATTCTTAAAACTAAACTCGTAAACCGGAACTCGTAAACCGCAAGGACTAAACCGGAAACAGATGGACGGTTTCAAAGCCCAAGCAAAACGATTTGCAAAAACGATATATATATATGTGTGTGTGTGTTTGTGTGTGTGTGGTTGTGTATGTGTCTGTACATACATATATAATTATGTGTCTGTACATACATATATATGTATGTATGTATGTATATATATATATGTTTTTATGTACGTATACTCCTGGCCTTCCCGTATGGCTTTTCACTATGCCCAGCGGACCTGTTCTACTGATAAGAGGGGTGTCTCAGGCGAGTCACTGGCGACATAAAACCAGTAGCTCCGGGCAGATGGTGCTTATTAGTCTTGCAAGACAGATCATCTAGGAGAAGGTTACTCTGATTTCAAACCACCGTTGTCTCGTGTGTATGTACGAGTGCATGTATGCATATGTATATATTGTACTTGTCCTCATTTATGAGTGTATGACGCATCACATACATGCTCCGGTACGTAAAGATTCCCTGGTTGGTGTTAGGGGGCGCATTAATACCACTAGGAGTCATGGGCCCTAAATGATTGTTCTGACATCCATCTAGAAACTGAATCTTTGAACTAAAACCTGCGATCCACAAATTTACCGATCATCTTGCTTTTTAAGCTTGTCATTGGGTCATAGTTGTGGGGATTTTGTGAGTTGTATTGGTGTCGTACAAGCTTCTGCCACTTAAATTCATCGAAGTACAGAAATCCCAATGGTTCTAGATCATTCTTATCTAATCACTTTTCAAAGTCCTATGGCGAGGAAGGCATGGCGACATGTGCAGACTTAATCGGTTGGCAGCAGTCATAATTTCACACATAGGCGGCAAAAATATTTTCCTAACGTCGTTATGATGTTCTGATTTATTCTGATAGGGACACTTTCCGGCGGAGATTTTTGTGAATGAGCAGCCCTATTTAGGGACAGCACTGCTCACTCATTGTATGGGAGGACGCTAGAAAAGTTGCACTAACTGAACATAAGTTGTTTGAACATTAGAACTCTTCTTGATCTAGAAATAAATGCATGTCCAGAACGACAAACGGCACTGGTTATGAATGGGCTACAAAGATTAAACATCGATATAGCAGCTTTGTCTGAAACACGTCTATCAGGTGAAGACCAAATTGCTTAAGTGAAGTCGAGTTACACACTTTTCTGGAAAGGTAAACCGGAGGACATGAAGCGGGATGGTGGCGTTGGTTTTGCCATCAGATCCACTCTTGTGGAAAAGATTGAACATCCAACTGGAATCACTGATTGTCTCATGAAGTTCAGGGTCCCTCTGGCTTGTGGTCGCTACTATTCTGTCAGTGTATGCACAAACCATGGAATTTACGTAAGAAAGCATCATGTCCGTTTATGAGACTCTTCGAAATACCATTGCTGCTGTATAAATTGAAGAGAAGCTGATTGTACTCCGCGATTTACATGCGCGTGTTGGTCAGGACCATGACATATGGGGTGCACATGGCCGTTATGGGATCGGCAAGGTTTACAGTAATGGTTTATTTTTACTTCATTTTTGTTCGGAATTTAATCTTGCTATGTCTAATATATTCTTTCGTCAAAAGCGTAAAATTAAAGTCACATGGACACACACCCCGATCAAAGCATGGACATATTATCGACTTTATACTCACACATAAAAGTGACATCAGAAACATGTGCAATGTGCTGACTGTAAAACTGATCACAATTTGGTACGTGGAGAATTTAAGCTCTGCATTCGTAGAAAGATTCAAATGGCAGGGCTTAGGGTTCAAAAACATGTTCATAAGAGATCCTGCAATTCGCGTGGCTTTTGAGGAAAAACTAAGCACACTTGAGTTTGATGATACCTGGGAAACTTTTAAAGATCAAGAATATACTTCTGGAGTAGAGATACTTGGTCTGAAGAAGTCTGTACACAAAGAATGGTTTGATGATAATGATCAAGAGATAAAGGCTCTCTTGAAGGAGAAAAAGGTCCTCCATGAGAAACTTTTGAATGGCAGTCTCAGAAACAGAACGGCTGTCGACAGAAAATAGGAGCATAAGACAATTTTACTCAGAGAGCTTAGGAGAATGAAGAATATGGGGTGGTCCAATATATCTGCAAAGGTTCAATCTGCTTACGACTGGAAAAGCACCAATGATCTATATAGTCTTCTTAAGCATGTTTTTGGTTGCAAGCCTGCTCTTTTTGTACCTTTACTGTCGAAAGATAGGTCAATTCTCATCAAATATCCAGATAAAATCAGAAAGCGATGGATGAAGCACTTTGCTGATTTGTTTTTCAACCCATCAACTGTCGATGAAAATGTCATTAGTAGCTTGCCTCAGCTTGACATTCTTCATCATATGGATAAGTTACCCTCATTCGTTCAGGTTGTCTCTGCTATGGGGAGGATAAAGATTGGGAAAGCATCAGTCTGCATTTCCATTGAGCTGCTTCAACATGGAGGGATGCATGTAGCCAATGCATTACACACGCTGATCGGAAAGTCTTGGCTGGGTTCACCAGTACCACGGGTTTGGATAAATGGTAAATTAGTTACTCTCTACAAGGAGAAAGGATCAAAGTCTGACTGCGATCATCACCGTGGGAAAACGATTCTTGAATCGGCAGGGAAGGTGCTGGCGAGAGCCTTGTCGGATAGGCTCATCGAAAACATCTGTCCGTTAATCATTCCTGAGTCGCAATGCAGTTTCACTGAGGGTAGAGATACTATAGATATATTTACTGCAAGGCAGCCGCAGGAAAAGTGTATCGAACAACAGTTGCCACTTTATCAAGTATTCGGGGACCCTACAAAGGCGTTCGATACCGTAAACAGACAGGCCTTGTGGGTAATTCTTGGAAAGATTGGATGTCCTCATACCTTTGTCAGGATGCTTCAAGAACTCCACAGAAATATGAAGGTTCGCATTGTATATAACGGGAAACTATCTGGGGAATTTGCCATTGACAACGGTGTGGAACAGGGGGATATTCCAGCTCCAGCTCTGTTCTCAATTTACTTCGCAGTGCTTCTTGCATATGCATTTAAGGATTGCGATAAAGGTGTCTTTCTCTGCTTTAGGACTTCTGGCAAAGTATTTAATCTAAGAATTCTAACATTTGGAGGTCAAGTTAGGGAACTGCTCTATGCTGATGATGCTGATTTTGTATCTCATTCGGTGCGCAATATGCAAAATATAGTGAATTATTTTTTTAGCAGCATGTGATGCCTTTGGCTTAACTATCAGCATTGAGAAGATGAAAGCGATGTTCATCTCTGCACCTGGCGCTCCGTACATTAAACCAAACATCTATGTGTGTAGGGGGGGGGTAGGCTGGATGTTGTGGACACGTTTGTGTATTTGGGTAGCACACTCTCCAGAGATGGCTCTCTGTATGCGGAGATATTTCTTCGCATCCAGATGACTAACACGGCATTTGGAACACTAGAAAAGCAGCTGTTGTGTGATCGTGACATTTCTGTTAAAACCAAGTGTTTACTCGTGTGCATTCGCTTTTGCTTTTCTCATCTGAATATTCGACAACACAACGTCGGCACTTGAAGCAACTTGAGAGATTCCATCAGAAATGCCTCAGACGAGTTCTAAACGTGAAATGGTAATCTCTGACACCTGACACGGATATTCTTGGAAAAGCTAGGTGTTTGAGCATGAAGCAACGGTGATGAGGGACCGGTTGCACTGGGTAAGTCACGTTGTTCGAATGGAGGATGTGAGGCTGCCTAAGCAGTTGTTTTACGGAGAGCTTAAGACTGGGAAACGTTCTCAACATCAATCAAAGAAGCGTTTCAAGGATTGCATAAAGGACGATCTTAAAGCTTTTAAGATTCCTGTTCAGAAGTGGGAGACCCTGACAGAACGCTAGCCTGAATGGAGGAGTCTAGTTGGATGGGGGTTCTGAATTTTATGCAAGGGAAAAAATCACTTATGCTGAACTAAAGAAAAGCATTCGGAAGGGGAACGTGTCGGTTTTGCCCATTGAATTGAAAAACGGGACATATGAGGCTTCTAATCGCGTCCTCCTCTCAAAAGCAGCTTGCATTAACCACAAAAAACATATGCCATCAGCAAAGTGAGAAAAAAAAACGTAGCCTCAAGGGAAACAAGTTTTAACGCACAACTACGTGTGGCAGACTACAAGTCTAATGCTGGCCTGAAACGTCATATGCGGATTCACGGACGGGGTTTAAATGTCGCTGAGAATTAACCTGATAACTATGATGAGGTCGATGGGGGGACATTAGGACGGCTAACGTATGTAAAGACGATGCAATTAGTATATATACATATATATATACGTGTGTGTGTGTACGTATGTAGGTATGTGTATATGTCAGGTCATGTCATATGCTACTGGTATCATGTAACCCAGTACTACCTGCCTCATGGTCGGGTCACCGGCGACTAAACTGGTTCCCCCACCAGACTTGTTTGGTGAGGAGGGTGGTTAATCTACCTGAAGGATTAAAAAAAAGACCTTCTGAAGGGCAAATGAACCTTTTTTCGGGGTCAACGGCCAACTAGCACCGTGTGCGTTTGTGTGTATGTATGTTTGTTTTGGGGTGGAGAGGGCTCCCATAAGCCGTGGTGAACGCAACCTTTCTAGGAGAAGCAAATCTCTGATTTAAAAAACTATAAAGCGGGAAACCAGTATCCGCATTAAGCTGGTCTACAGTTTAACTTGTTGCTGGCTATCTTGCTCTTGCTTGTTGCTGGATCTCAACATTTTGAACCGAGAGAGAGAGTTAGCTGTCGTACAAAGCTAAGACTCTGTAACATCATCTGTGTATAGATACTCCCTCAGGCATTTGTCTATTAAAATGGTCCTGTGCCGATAGAAGTCATTTTTGGGCTTATGACCTTTAAGTGTCTCAGTGTTGCAATCATCATCATGTGTATATATGCATATTTAAATATACAATATAATCAATTACATATATCCGAAAAATTCTTTTTTATTAATATCATTTTTTACGGCACATTTTTGTGCAAACAACCGTGGATTACATCTAGTCGTTTGTTTAATAATTTTCCTATATATATATAGTGTAAAATTTTGTTGAAAATTCAAAGACTAACGTTTTCTTTTTTATAACCTTCTTTTATTTCCTGGATTTTTCCATTACATTTCAATAGTGGGTAGGCAATTTTACGATTTATGTCCCCACCAACTTCTTCCGATGTTTATCCATTAGCTTTTTATAACAAAAGGTACATTTTTAACACGCTGAACATCGTATTGGAGTAAAAAGATTTCCAAAGCCATGCCTCCCCACTTCCTCCATCTTTTGGGATTATGTGTAGAGAGTTCTACGTTTTAACCCGTAATTTCTTATTTTTATTTTTTATTAATTAATTATTTATTTTTGTTTTAATTTCATTTTTTTCTATTAGTTTATTCCAATTATCGTATAATTTTATATAATTTTATTTCTACATTTATGCGTGTTTACTTTAATATTCCTGTTTTGCTTGGTGTGTGAATTCGTATTATTCCTCGATCCTTCTGTTTAAAGGGGGACACGCTCATGGAATCATTTTATATCTAGGATTACCTCCCTTGCATCTGTTATCTTTCCTTATATTATACGTTTCGTTTTTATTATTTTATTTTTTCCTAATCTGCTCTAGTGCGCGAAATTAAATATCTGTTTCTGTGCAAACAACCGTTGATAACAGCTAATCGTTTGTTTAATATTTTTTCTTTTGATATTAGTATGATTCTAATATACATAGGTTGCATCTTTTCGATTTGCTAGGTTTTTATTTTCCTCCTTTATTAATTATTTACCATCTTAATTTAGATTCAGTTTTATTTTTCTTTAATTCCTTAATCCATACCGCTAAAGTGGTTGAGTTTTTCTTTGTTTATTTCCGGTTGTTTTCGTTATTGCTATTGGTTCTCTTTCTATTTTCGGCGTAGTAGTTGTGGTTGTCACTATTGTTATGATCCTTTCTACCATTGTTTTCATTTTTATCCACAGCGTTGTTGTTTTCGTTATTTGTGGTGTTATTTTCTTTCTTAGTTTCAATTTTAAACGATGCTAGGTGATTGCGATATCTCTCCTTAAAACAAGTACCGGTGCTCCCTAGATATACTTTAGTTTCATTATTTGTTATAACTTCGCATTTGTATACTACGTTTGAAGTTAAACAGTCCCACCCATTGGGCATTCCGTAGGGTCCCGGCAGTAACATTCTTTTACATTGTTAGATTCATTTTCTGTCCTATCTCTATTTTTCAAAAATTTGTTTAATTTTGTGTTATTTGAGTATTTGTTAAGTTCGCAGTCGTTGTGGAGGATAGCTGAACAGTGTTTTTGTTAATTATCTTACTTAGTTTACTATCTTGCGGGAAATGTTTGTCTATAATTTAGTAAAATTCCCTTGGGTTGTTATTTTTTATGTGGTAGCTGAACGGTGGATTAAATCACGTCTGGCTCTTCTTTCTATTTTTCTTTTTAACTTCTCTTTCAGTTTTATTATGGTCTATCTTTTCATTTTCTTTTTTGTGTTTATTGTATGTTTTATTTTTTCATTTGTTTTTGCTCTTTTTTTATATTTCCTCGTCGAAATGATGTGAGATATTACATTTGCATTGTTTATTGTTCTTTCTGTATTGTTTTGAGTTTCCTTAACAAATTTAATTTGTTCTTTATATCCTGATCTAGCTAAGGCTTGGTTGTAATATTCCTTGTTTTTATTGAATAATTCTTCATTTTCTGATATTTTGGATATTCTTTTGGAGATGCTAGGTATAATTGCTTTTTCATACTATTCGGATGCTTGTGATCTATGTAGAATAGCGTTTGGTTGGGTTTATGCTAGGGTTCATAGGAGTTGTTGTCTAGATTCAGGGTTATGTCAAAGAAGTTTACGCATTTATGGGTTGGGTCTATTGTTATATCTAGGTCAAGTTTACTGAAGAATTATTCATTTTTTTTTCAAATAACCTATTTGTTGCGTTTATGTAGAATAATGCATCATCCCAGTATAGTCATCCTCTTAGTCCTGGAATATTTTTATATAGTTCACTTAGTATATAAAGGCCTACAAAATCGGTTACTTGTGCACTATCCGGGTCTCCATTGTAACGTCGAATTGAAGTGTCCGTTCTTTCTGGTCCATAATATGTTATCATATTTAATTAGAGTTATTCATGCTAATCTTATTATGCCGAATTCTAATTTTGTTATCTTTGTTAGTTTTCTAGCTAGTTCTAGTGCTTCCTCGAAGAGATTTAGTGTAACACTGAAGAGAGGCCACATCAGACCTGTAGGGTTGATGTGACGTTTCTTTTGGTTAAAAATAATGTTTTGTTCCCGAACGATGATCGGGTTTTGAAGGAACAAAAATTATTATTAATTTTTTTTTGTCAATAAATTCTGAGCTAAGTCTGTTGTTGAGATGGCGGCGGCAAAAGTGCCTTTGTAGCAAAAAGTTAAATCACATTCTAAACTTCAAAAGCGAAAAAGAATGCATAAAATATTTTAGCCAAAATACACAGGCGTTTGATCTGAAATAGCCGAAATCATAATTGTACAAGAACCAGAGAATTGGGGATTGCACACCCGCAATTGGCAAAACTATGAGCCAAGTTTGATCTGTGAGTTTGACAGTTGAAAAAGTCGGGTTGTTTTTTTATCTGAGAGAAACACACGCAGTGACTCGGCATTGTGTTTTAGAACAAAGAATAGGAAAAAATGAATTGTCCGAAATTTCAAAACAATAATACATATTTTTATGACGTATCGAGACTTGTCATTTGGTGAATCAGGTCGAACGAAAATTGAAGTTATGAAATATTTTTGCTCGGATTGGAAAATGTGTTGTCCGATAAGTTCAAAGCGACAAATGCATTCTTGGTCTTTTGACGTAATCAAAATGTCTGATATAATGGAATGGCCGACAACCAGAACTTAATTCAAAGATAAACTAAAATTCCTTTGAATTATCAAAGCGAAAAATGAGATCAATAGATAATTTTAAAACAAATAAAATCGCGTGATTTACTTTAAGTCAAAGGAAAGATAATTTTCCTGGATATGGAAAAATTCCATTAGTAAGCCAGGGAGGAGTTAAATAATACAACGTGTAAGTTGGGCGTTAATTAAAGGAGGAGTCAATCCAATTTTGGAAATGGACCAATGAAAAAGGGCCCTGTCGAATTATAATCAACCAATGAGAAAAGGCCCCGTCGAATTATAATCAAGCAATTTGATTGGTCGATGACGAACAGGGGTGTCGTCATCATTCCATAATTGTATTATAAAAGAAATGAAAAATCAGAGATTAAGTGAGAGTCCGGGTCTGAGATTGGGAATCAGAGTCAAAGAGAGCTAAATCGAGTTGTTCCGTCTCGGCAGAATCACCTCTCCTCTCTCTCCCCCTCGCTTGTTGCCTGATAACTCAACGCTTATAACGTGTCGATCACTTAACGAGAATTACGCAAAGTCCACGATACCGACCAGGTATTTCAACAACAGAAGCTCAGTTGTAGAACTAACTGCTTGCTTGAATTAATTGTCAACTATATGTATATGCTGTAAATACTTCTTTTATGAATTTCCGAAATATATATTATATTAACCAACCTCCGGAGTTTTATTGCTGATGTGCGTTGATCCCTATATGTGTATATTTCTTTATTTGCCATTTGTGACACCGTATCCGTCAACGAACACCCAGAATAACTAGACGATCCACGGAGAACAGGCCTTGAGGACCGAGCATCCGAGAAGAATCCCAAACGCCTTAACGAAGAACTCACTGGGTGACGCGACGTACTAACGGTTGGCAGACCTGGTTGCCCAGTCGACATATCATAACTGTACCGACCAGGGTGCAGATCATAACTGGGCCGCGATCAGAGGTTCAAGGTCGTGTAAGACCACGTTGCAAGGTCACATGGTGAAATAGAGGGGTAATAGGAATCTATATCAAACGTAAGGAATTTTCTATTTTTGTCTTGAGGCAGTGCGCCGAACCATATATGTATGTATGTATATATGCATATATATATATATATGTATGTATATATGTATATATATGTATGTATGCATGTATGTATATTTATGTCAGGTCATGTCATATGCTACTGGTACCATGTAATCCAGTACTACCTGCCTCATGGTCGGGTCACCGGCGACTAAACTGGTTCCCCCACCAAACTTGTTTGGTGAGGAGGGCGGCTAGTCTCCCTGAAGGATTAAAAACAAGACCTTCCAAAGGGCGAATGAACTCTTTTTCTGGGTCAACGGCCAACTAGCACCGTGTATATTTGTGTGTGTCTATATATGTATTGGGGTAGAAAGGGCTCCCGTAAACCGTGGTGAAGGCAACCTTTCTAGGAGAAGGAAATCTCTGATTTAAAAAACCATAAAGCAAAAGACCAGTACCCGCATTAAGCTGGTCTGCAGTTTAATTTGTTGCTGGCTATCTTGCTCTTGCTTGTTGCTGGATCTCAACATTTTTATCCGAGAGAGAGACTTAGCTGTCGTACAAAGCTAAGACTCTGTAACATCATATTTGTATAGATACTCCCTCAGACATTTGGGATCATGGATTTTAAATGTCTGAGGGAGTGGCACTCGTCTGACAAGACGTTGCAATCATCTATATATATAAAAGCCAAACGTCTGTGTGTATGTATGTTTGTTTGTAACGCTAAAACTTTTGAAAGACGGAACCAAACTTGACAAATTTGGTATCATATCGAAGCCCCATCACTCGGATGACAAATATCGAAATTTCACGTCAAACGGACCACTAGAAGTTGGTCAACTGATCAGTTATCTTCGAGGGGGCCCCCCAAAAGACCTGTCATTATCTATATATATAAAAGACAAATGTTTGTTTGTAACGCTAAAACTTGAGATGAAAGATTCCTCTCCCCTAAGAATAAAACATATGTTCAATATCTGCTTTTGTTTTTTCATTGTTTATACGGTCCCGAGCAACGCCGGGTAGCCCTGCTAGTCATATATATATATGTATATTTATATATGTACATATATGTATGCATATATATGTATACATTTATATGTATGTATATATAGATGGATGTGTGTTTATATAGGTATGTATATATCCATGTAAGTATTATGTATATATATGCATGTGTGTATTTATATATAGTTGTATGGATATATATGCATGCTTGTATGTATATATATGTTTGCATGTCTGTATGTGTATATATGTAAGTATATGTATTTATATGTAAGTATGTATATATGCATACAAATGTATATATGCGTAATAATATATATGTATATATATGTATATTTATCTATATACCTATAATTCCGTATTCCTTTGGTGTGTAGTGATATTCATATTAAAAACCCTATTTTTCTATTTATTTAAAAAGAAAATACAATTTTCTTATATATGAGTTATCGAATTGCATTCATTAGCAAAAGATCTAACTAATTTGCATATTCTTTTAAACATTCATTTTTAATTAATTCCCTATTAGTTTTTTTCAGTTTTCTGATAGGGTGATCACCTTTAGTTAACTATTACGGGTAATTATATTCATGCAGATATTCTACATGATTTTTTTTTTGCTCAGCATACACCTCCAAACACCCGGGCAACGCCGGGCTGAAATGCTAGTATATATATATATATAAAAGTGAACGTGTCTGTGTGTGTGTCTGTGTACATTTCCCTACGCACTAACTCTGTCAATTTTTAGTCTACAGACTAAAAATTTGATATACAGGGTATTGAGATTTGGGAAAATCTACGTGATCGGGTTTCGGCCAGAAATTTGGCTGTTAAGGGTCAAAGTTCAACGATTTGACCTTTGAGAACTCTACCAAACTCCTCCGACAATTTTTGGTCTACACACTTGACATTTTAAATATTGATTCCTTGGACATAGATCTAACTTAATAACTTAATTTGAGCTCAAAACAATAAATATTAAGGGGTCATAATAGGGGTCAAAGTTTAAAAAAATTACCGTTTTTTTTTCTCTCAGCATACACCTTCAAACACCCGGGCAACGCCGGGCACCCATTGCTAGTATGTATATATATGTAAGTATATATATATATATATATATATATATATATATATATATATATATGTAATTATTTACTATGATAATCATCAGATGAATAATAAATGATTATTCTCATGCCTACAGACAGTATTTAATGCTTTCACAATCATCACTGCAGAAAGTGACGCTTGCGGCTAATCGAAAGATTCACACCATGCTACAAAATCACCTGTAACTCGATTAGTGAGGAACGTTCACCATTGTCAACGTCAACCGCAATGATAATCACGGGAAATTTAACATTTATAGAGTCAAAAAAGGTGTAAACTTATTTAGAGGCTCTTAACAGATCAATCAGCACGCACCCAATGCCATTTGACCGGCTTTTTATTACTCAGACAACTTCTAAAAGGGAAAAATAATAATAAAGTGTATATTATTTTAACCACAGATACTCGTGTTTCATGCTTTCGCCATCATCAGTACAGGAAGTAACGATTGCTGCTTTGACTTCATTGGTAAGACAGGTTACCTATGGGCTACCACAAACCGCCATAGTAATCAGGGGAAACTTTTACAGTTATAAAACCAGATACATGCATAACGTTATTTAGACGATCTAAAGTGATCGAGCGACCGAAAGTCGCGGTATCACATACAAGACCAGCGTACCGCTTTTTTTTTATCTCCCAGCCAGTACTCAAATTTTAAGAACTTCTTACAGAGGTGAAATAATTATAAATTATAAATATTTTTTTTTTTATGCACTACTTTTTTATCCTTTCGGCAATCATTAGTGCAACAAATGACGATTACCGCTGGTCGAAGGATTAGTACCCAGCAATGAAGCCATCTTTGACTCCATAAATGTGATAAACTTTCAATTAAGCAGAATTGATTTGGATTTTTGAAAACTATTATATGTTAGCATTTCAGCCCGGCGTTGCCCGGGTGTTTGGGTGTGTATGTTGAGCAAAAAAAAAAAAGTGGTAGTAGGAAGGCAGGCTCGAACCCGTATCGCAAAGGAGGAAAAGAACGTTCTTTTTAGACATGATTAAGCAGAAAAGAACGGTTTTTTAGACATGATTAAGCAGTGATTATCAATGTATGTTCACACACACACACAGACAATTTCACTTTTATATATATATATATATATATATATATATATATTGATTACAGTGAATAGAAGCAGACTATGACAACTCGAAACAATGTCAAATTCAATTGAACACACATTGCTATTTACAAGCCGCTCTATGGTTGAATAACTGCGCTGTATAATTCTTAATAGAATTAGTTCATAAACAAATTATAGTCGTATGAATCAGCATCGTTCAAGTTTTTAACACATTTTATTCAGTTATTGCAATTTTTCTTTTAGATTCTTTGTGGTATCGCGTACTCACAAAATGAGTAACATCTGTATGTGAAAGTGATTATACAACATTGACAAGATTCGAACTTGGCACGCCCAATCCTCACTCCTCGTCAATATCCACTTCACAATTTCAATCACAACTTTTCCTTCTCCCCTCTTCTTTCTTCTTCTTTCTTCTTCTTCTAAAAATAACACGAATTCACATGGATTCACTGAGCCGATACATATAAAGAGAACCGCATGAAAGTTATCAATCTCGATAAGTCCTCGTGTTTCTATAGAAACAGCTGAGTTCGAACTTTGCACACCCTGAAAGCGATGGTACTCATTTAACCTATTACGTACCTCAGCACACCTAGATAATATCGTTAGTTTAATTAAACAAAAAATTAATCATTCAATTATGTTTTATCATTTGAAATAATCCAGCAAACATTATGCTAATTAATTACTAATTACTTAATTTAAGTGCAGCCTTTTAAGTGATAAGTTATAAGCATGTTAGGCAGTTCGGAAAGTAATTACATTTTTACCAGAAAGGATACAAAAACAAATGTTAGGGAAATTGATTTAAATGTCATGCATAAAAATTGTAATTAGTTTTAAACGAGTGCAGACCACCGAGAAAGCACATTCGTGATACGACGTTTTAAAAGTCTGTGTATTGCCCGTCAAAAATGTTTGAAAGTCAGTTTTCAACTTCATTGTTTTTGAACACCGTCAGAAACCATGACGAATGTGGAGCAATTCGAATATAAAATCATTTAACATCAAATAATTGAGTTAAACGTTACATATCCAGCAAGCTTACTTAGATTTTTGCAACTTGTTAAATATTGAGCAAGTGAATCTGCTCAGATATACATTTGTTCGGTTAGAATAACAGGAAATGAAAGCTTCGCAGGAGTCATCTTGCTAAACTTCAATAAAAAATTGCTATCGGGTTGGAATTGATAGAAACGAGCATGTCGTCACATTGATTAAAGATAGAGTGCGAGGTAGAGGTTTTAGCAAATCTATCAAAAGCACTGCACACGTGAACATATTTATTTCAAAATGTTCAGATTAGACATGATTAAGCAGTGATTATCAATATCCAGTTGGAACGAAGATCATGCAGACTAAATCTCGTCATCCTTCCAACAGTGCTTTGCTTCTTTTTTGGAAATATAAGTTTGGAAAGATTACATTAAGTGTTCATATAAGAACAAACAATTAACAATTTATAATTATGAACTTTATTCATGAATGATACAAGATAGAAACAATGAGCCAATCTTTCTTCCTCAGTTTAGTTCCTATTTCGTTTGAGTGACAAGTATTATCTAAAATTTCTCAAAAGAATTATATGCATCTTTAAAAAAAGGAATCCTTAATGACCCGTTACATTGTTTAATGGCAGTGTTATTTTGGAATGTCAAAGTTAAGAGATGCAATGCAATAAATGTTGGCCTATGTTAGGGATCATTATCATGCCAAATGTCATCAAGATTGAATGAGGGAATAAATTCACAAATAAGTTGACTGCCACCATGGTGGCGGTTCTTGAAATGGTGGCGACCCCAATTTGGCGTCCACCATCCCTAGGTGGAGAGTTTATGAAGAGCCAGACTAAATATGATCTTAGCTTTTGACATTGACCTTGAAAAATAGTGTGCACCATCCCTAAATCGGGAACCATCATTATATCAGGTTAGGTCCAGTAAAGTGAGATGTAGGAGAGTATATATACATAGGCTATGACCTTGACCTTTGACCTTAATCTTGAAAATGGTGTGGATTATCCCTAAGTGCACCATCATCATGTCAGGTTTGATCATGATCGATCCAGATATGTGAGCTCTACACAGACACACACACACACACACACACACACACGAATACTACTACTTTATATATACAGACAACAATATTTTAATGCCTACAGAGAAATTTATTCTGGCAATAAAATCAAGGCGCGAGCTAGTGACAATTGTGTATCGCTATACATCAGTAGCATGTAAGAATGCAATATAGGATTAAAGAACGTAATGCGTAATTGATAGAATGTGTGTCAACGTAACAAAAGGTTTTAAAGAAATGGAACAAGATAAGCATGTACGACAACAAAACAGAAAAAAAATTGTGCACGAAATGTAGGTGTTGCTCAAACTATCCGATTTTATGTGACCGGACGGCGAAAGTTTGTTTATTTCGTGAGTGTTTCTTTTTGTTTTGTTTTTTACCGTTTGGAATTCGCTTATTCTCTTGAGCAGCTGATGAGAACTGGCTGTAACTTGTTAAAGCTGAACACTGAGGGTTCTGTTAGAACTGTGACCAATCTAGAATAATTCCCCGTTTCTTCGATGAGAGGAAAAGAAGAGGATAACTTACGAGTGAAAATCGTGCTGTCTTATTGTATAATAATGACTTTCCGTAGAAAAATCTAAAGTTTATGATAACGGATGAAAGCGAGTGATAATATAAGCAAACCCTGCAGCATATATTGGCTACTAGTCTACGTGGCGTCTGCGTTTACAAAGTTATAACTTTTATTTCTCGGGCGAGTATAATCTTTCCTATTTTAATATATATATATATATATATATATATATATATATATATATATATATATATATATATATATATGTGTGTGTGTGTGTGTGTGTGTGTTTGCCAATATACATGCACTACGCAGTAATGTTAGTTTTGATACCTTCATTTAACGTCTATCTTTTCTTTGTTCTTATTGCTGGCCGATCTTAACAAATCTACTGTTTTCTTATTTATTTCACACGTGTCTATTGATGATAATTTTTTTCAAGAAATTCCCTACCCCTGTTGTTTTTATATATTTTAATATAAACTCCATTTTACAATTCATTGTGAGTTAAATATAAAATAAATCGACCCACTTTTTCTAAAAACATTTAAAGGAATCATGAAATCGTATATTTTGCTGAACCTAACATTTTTCAGCTGTTTTTACTGTGTACATTTATATATACCATCCTTATATGCACATTAATTCACCGGACATGTTTTTGTGTTTTTTTCGATTTTTTTTAAGTTTTAACTTTTTTTTATTTAATATTTTAAAATAGTTACCGTGCTTATTCTTATGTTTTGATTACCCCCCTCCCTCACCGCCCGGGTAAACGTTCGTTTTCTGTTTTGTTTTTTTTGTTTTTTTAGTTCATTTTTTTTTACTTCGCTTATTCTTATGTATTGATTAACAACCCCCACCCCCGCCCGAGCACACACACCTCCAAACACTCGGGCAACGCCGGGTACCCCCCTGCTAGTACTTTCATAAATCAGAGTCCATTTTCTGTAGGCTGTTTTTGAACCCAGTCAACGACGGGTACTTTTGCTAGTATATATATATATATATATATATATATATATATATATATATATATATATATATATATATATATATATATATATATACATACTACCAACACATAGACTTTTTAGGAACTTCCAAACTAAGTAAATATGAGATCATTAAACTTGAATTTTTGTCATCACATTATTTTGGACAGTTATTGTTTTCTCGGGAATGGGTTTTCAATGACCTTACATGGAAAATGTATACATGGAAAACTTATAAAGTTGGGACGTTCTTCTGTTTTTTTTTTTTTTGTTTGTTTTTTTTTCGAGGGGGTCTCTCCTAATATTTTCCGTGTTTTTATTATTTGTCTCCTTTTTATTTTATGCCTTTCCATTTTTGTTATCTTTCTCTACCCGTATTTGATTTCGTACTTTCTTGTTGGTGTAGTAAAATATGCCATAAATATATTTCTATACCTTTCCCTTTATATATATATGTATTCACAGATTATAAGAAGGCTATAGCAATTAAGGAAACCGGCTGTTGTATTGACGTGACGTATGAACAAAAATGGACAAACGAAAAAAGTTTATTTGTTTTATTATTTTATTAAACTTCATATATCTATTTATTTTTCACGATAATCACAATTACTGATTTGTATTGTGGTTCTCTTAAAACTAACTGGATATATAAAGTTAAATGAAATAACAAAACAAATAAGACTTTTTTTGTTTGTCCATTTTTGTTCAATGTCACGCCAATGCAACAGCCAGTTTCCTGAATTGCTATAGCCTTCTTATACGCTTTCATATCAATTTACCAGCAATACTTTAAGCAAACAACATTTCTCTATCATATATATATATATATTTCAGACTGCCCGGGCTGTTCGGTCGTAAACAATGCTTAAAATGACATTTTAATTTATGCAGATTTCGTATTTATTACTATAAATTTAATTCTCTATTGATTATTATATTCTGCCCATAGCATAGTAATATATATGTATTAAAAATATTTTTATGGTTGCATAATTTTATTTAACATTTGAATACTATTAGGTGAAGTGACATTATTATTAATTGTTAAGGTATATTTTTATAGTTTTAACATCTATTATTAAAGAAAAAAAATGTGGTAACGAACAGAAATCAAAATACAATTTTCGAAATATTTTTCCTTAACTCTAATTAAATTTTTAAAACAAACAAAAATTAGACAAAAGGGGCAAAATTGTTTTCCATACTATTTTTTATCTTTGTATCTTTAGCAATTCTACGTCTTTTGATCACGTTTTAAACGATGTTGCCCCTTGTCACCGACGTTTATTTTAAAAAGTATCGACCGAAAGGCGTTCTACTTTGACAATATCATATAATACATCCGGATATATTAATAACCATTGTTACCTGTTGATATTTGGACTTTGCTTATAATTAAAATTTTATTATGTCATAAAATGTTTATTAATTTTGTCAAAAATTGTCTTAGGTATCGAAATATTTTATAGCTTTGTTTAACATAACAGTTTACCTGAATATTCAATATATTAATATAGAGATCTGTAAGATTTTATTTCTTATATACATCTGATATTATTTTATCGTCTGAGAATTTTGCAGCGAATGAGACCATTTTAAATAGAAGTTCTTTATTTCCAACCATAACTCTTTCCAATAATTGTGGAATACTTGTGTATCTAATTTGTGTGATTAAAATATATAGGGAAATCCCCAGGGTTAAAATACATTTATTAACTCAGATTTAACTACAGAAGATTATTGATTTTTTTTCATTATATTTAGTTTGTTGTTGATTAAACTTAAGTATGTTGGGTTTCAAATTATTGAAAGTTTAAAAGTTGTAATTAACGGAACAATATATCAATATAGAAAAATTTTGAACTTTAATGTCAGGCGAATAAAAAATTTAGAGACTTTTAATGGCATTCTAATTTACTCGAGGAAAGTTTCATTTTTACAATCGTATAATTTCGTTAACTCTTTCAACAATTTATGTTTATTTCCTTTGCAAAATCAAATGCGAGAAATAATTGACTCAAGTTTATGTATTTCTCATGCTACGAGTATGTCAGCTACTATTCTGATATATAAGGAAGAGATTTGACTTTAATTAATGATAAGTAAAACAATAAATAAAAACGTTTATCGTTTGACACAGATCGAATATCCATTAGTCCGTTTCAATTACAGGAGGAGGGGTTGTCGGACAAATGCGAAGTCATTAGATTTTATCGCTGGATTTAATGTTGTATAAAATGGTTAATCTGATAAGAAAATCTCATAAATGTTCGATACTAGGTACACTAGCCGATAAATCCTTTCATTTCATATAATGATTCTGTATTTGGCATTGCTTTCTCCGATATCTTTCTAGTTATAATTCTTTCTAGTAAGATCTCGGGTACTACATAAAGGACCACAATGTCTCAAGTGAACAGGTTTCTCTGGTACGAACTGGATCGCCAGTCTGTGTCATTAACTGCTTAGCAACCGGCACCTTCCAGCCTATACACGTTTCCATAACATTTAAGATGAGGTACTGCCATTTCTGTCTTTTTAAACCTGGCAAGGGTCTTCTTGGTTGACACCAGTTTTACAACCTTACGGTCGTTATCCTTTTTTGACGATATTACTTATACGGAGTATTGCTATTTACATGTTCGTTTTTTTTTCTCGTATCCAAAATCCATGGAAGTTCATAAACTACGACAATAAATAACTGAAGAAAGACATAGAGTACTACAGCTGAAACGTCGTGAATATGACAGCAACCAAAACAAGTGAAACAGTTCTAAACATGTAAATAAGATTAAATAACTAGTTTGTTGGTAATCGAACACAGTTTTATTTTAAAATTCTATTTTATTAGTTGTATTTATATAGCTATGCTGAAAAATCTATTTTGAATGGATTACACCTTTGTTATTTAATTTAAGGCTAGTAACAAAGAAAGAGAATATTAAGTTTGTTTGCAGACTGTTATCTGCACTTTCTTAAAAGGATATTTTTAAATCGCCAAGAAAATGATTAGAATGATATGAGGAACATGGTTTATACAGGTTTCATTAACAAATATTCAATAAATAACTGGAAAAATTGAGATACATATTTAAAGTATCACTAAACCAGCGAAATTAAACTGACGGCCAATTATATCCTCGCAAATCAAACTCATCTATTAGATTCGATAGGCAGAATGATTAGAAACCATTTTGAGTTCTAATGCACTTTCGTGCAAGGACAATTTAAAGTAGGAGCTGTTTTTTTAGTGTAACATTATTTGAACAGGGTTGTAATTTGTATCAATTCACACAGCGGTTATATCATTACTTCGTGATGCCAATAAATGAGAGATTTATCTTCTGACAGTCAAACAAAAAGACAAATCTAAAACAAATCAAAGAAATATTTTAATCCTATTTTTTTTAGATAATATTTTGGAAAAGCACAAATTTTTAATGTTTTATTTTATTTATTTTAGGTACGTATGACCATCCTCCATTCTGGGACTTTTACATACGAGGATGGAACGAGAAGGTACGTTTTCTGTAACATTCATTTTCTACATACAAACACGTTTTGTAAAACAGTTTACTCACATCTTCTTACTTGCAAAGGTATATTTTCTTATGAATGCCCGTAGTCTTTTAGATGACACCTTCTTACTTGGAGCAATTTGTAGTATCTGTTCTGATATTACGCTTCATATTTTATGTCTTCTGTCATAGAATGAGAAACTCTCATAGATAAGAAAATTTTAAATGTTGTCCACATAAATATTGTTTGTTTTGGGGAGCTTGATCTTTTCCACATTTATAAACTGACAAATATGCATAGGTTCCGATATACTGCGATAATATAAAGGTATACACATTGATTCATGTGTGAATGCTAGTTAAAGCCCACACAATGCAAAATACATTATATACAGCATTGCTATGCCTTCATAACAGTCTATCAGTCCGCCATATCAAGATACGTACTTTTAAAAACATACATTACGCACGGAACAGATACACACGCAAAACTAGACACGCAAACAAAACATATTCCAACAAAAACACAACATTCTCTTACACGTACTTATATACACATCGGCACATAATTAAAACAGCACGAATATACATCTCCGTGAGGAAAGAACATACACAACGGCCCCTCATTCAATACACATTAAAAAAGCACACATATACAAACACACTCTTCAGAGAAATGTTAAAAATACAAAAACATAATAGACACACAGATAAAATAAATAAACACATATTTTACACAGAAAAAATATTCGCCACTGAGTGCTGAATAGTCTAACAGGGAGGCAACACTATCGGATGAAAATAGAATAGTCCCGACATCGGATGTATCACATGGAAAATGCAAATGTTAATTTTTTTTAAACGGTACGCAGCTTTTTCTTATATCTATCTATCTATCTATCTATCTAGGTGGGTATGCATGTGTGTGTATGTCTGTCTGTATTTATGTGTGCTTATATAGTGCATGCTTTTATATATGTACGCGCATTTCTTTTGTCATTTCATAATAATCTTGGAGAGTTAAATTATATAAACGATTGTAAGCCATGCATTTATGCTTAATCATTTTAATATAATTACCCACTGACCATTATATATTTCCCATTTCCCCCAATATATACTTATTTAAGTTTGTACTTTGTTGTTTGTATTTTTTTGTTGGCCACCTATAATATTATGTTTCAAAATTTTTTTGTTGGCCACCTATAATATTGTGTTTCAAAATACGGTTCATCGTATGACATAAAACGAACATTGTTGTGAAGCAACGGTAAACAATCATAATATGCTAATCATTAGATTTGAAAAATGTTGTTAATCGTTTAAACACACACACGCACACATACATACATGCATACATATATATATATATATGTATGTATATATATAAATATATATATATATATAATTAAAACGTCTTATCTTAATACTTTACTGCAGTTTAACGGTTAATCCTATCGTTAGAAATGCTTTTCGATGCCAAACGTCTGAATTCATGTATTTAACTTGTTATCGACTAAACCAAAATACTTCGGGTGGATTTAACTTCCGGTGGATTTAACTTCTCTTAGATTCAACTTCCGGTGAATTTAATGAAGTAATTACGTTGTCCTGATCGAATTTTTCAATTTTCGTTTAATTTACACAATTAGATTTTTTTTATTTTAATAAATATTCGATTAATAATTAAAAATTAAAATAATAATGACTTTAATTCTCTTAAGATACACATACATAGATACGCGTAAATTTGTCTAATATAATTTATTAATATCGAGATATACGGGCAAACTGTTTCACCCTGCTTATATTTAATTAAATGAAGAAAATAAAGACAAACGTTCGTTTTTATGGTGTATTCGATACACAATCGGACAACCGGTATTTACCGGATGAATTACGCTGGAGAAATCTGAAACGTTTGGGCCAGGCCAACATGGGCTTTGACAACTCAATAGATTTTAATATACAGTAAAAAAAATAATAAACTGGTCAAAAGAAGATCTTTTCTTTGAAGTGTATTTTCCTTTTATGCAAATATGTTTGTGTGTCAGTGTCTAACAAGGTGCGCCATGAAATTAAACCGCTGATGAATCAGAAAAAGGCGATAAGAAATTCTTAATGTTTCTCACGTTATTCTAACGAATAAACACCTGCAGCGTTCGGATACAACTACTTCTGACCAGAAATGGGGTTCCAAATGAGGTGAGTATAATCGAATAACACTAATATGGTTTAAGTACTTGTGATTATTGCACTAAATTAAGAAAATACAATTCAATAAAATTTACTGATGTGTAATGAATAGACACATAGAAATGTTTATTACATTTTTTTTTAGACAAAGATTGATAATTTGTAGTCGGACCACTATTTTCAACTTGCATTTTATGGACACTTCCCTTCTCTATATCTTGCAGCTATTTAGATTTAGATGCGAGAGAAAAATATAATTTTAACTTGATTTCAAATTCACCACCTCACAACGGGCAGCCAGTCCAGTCTACAACCAAGCAAATAGTAAGCATACTCCAAGAATAGTTTATAACGAGTAAAATCTTTTTTTGGATGTATAACATGTCCAGACATATATCGGCAAGTTAAAATGCAAAATATTCATTTCAACTTGCTGTTATATTCTATTTCTATTACATCGGTAGGGAATATTTAGGCTGATGACGCCCAAGTTACTTTCTATTAAACTTTTGAAATTACTACTATATATTAGGTATAATATTATGTTCAATAGGAAGTTTGTTCTATAATGATAAATACGAAACCTGTATATATTAAAATATATTTAAGTGTAATTTTCGAATCAGCAAAGCCGGGCGCCTCCCGCCCCGATGAGAGAATAATTTGTTGAATAGTCAATAATAATTTATTATTAATAGTTTATATAAAACATATTCGTACGCATGGATACTAACTAAAAAAACGGTTTGGTAAACACTTGAACAAGGCGTAAATAAAGAATGCTAGAACCTAAACTCAGTTGTCAACTTTTTAGCAGTAATTCTTAATTAAACGGCTATATTCAAGTTTCGTCGTAGACGGTAACAAAACAGACTGAATTCCTCACGATATTCACATATGAAAATAAAGCGTTTTTAATTAATTTCTTATGGTATCTTATGTTTATCAAATTGTTAAGTGAAAGTGTAGAATAGTTAACAAAGCCACATCCCCTATGATAATGGCTTTCTATATAATAAAGCTATTATTTGCTAACGGTTTGGGATGTTTTTTAATAAACACTTAAATGATTTCGGAATGTAGTTTTCTCATAAATACCTAATATTGTTTTTACAAAAACAGTTTATAACTCCTACATATTTTCTAAAACATAGATTATCGAATTATATCTTTTGCACCAATAGATTAGCGTGAGTAAATCTTAAAAATTAGATTTTAATTAGTAATATATCTTGTTTTATAATAGTAGCTAAGATGATAGATATTACAAATTTAAGGAGGAAATCACTTTAATAGGACGTAAGAATATTTACGCACGTGAATGAAAAAGAGTTTCAATAAGAATGTATTTGTTTTAGCGTTGCAGACTATCTTTTATGAACTGGGATTGGCCAATGAATCTAATTATATTTTAGATTTTATTTTATGATTTTTTTTCTGATAAAGATGTTAACTTCTTACTCTTATTTATAATTAGAACCTAAATACGAAATCTTTAAAACATAGATATAACCTTTCTCAAAATCAATTATTGCCACATAAGATTGCTTCCACACGTGTGCTTTGAATTCAATGATATTTTCGGGGGTGCGTGCTTATAAACACTACAATAAGTGTTTTTTATACTTATATTTCTAAAGACTTTAAATATCTCCATTTCTTTTTATGTACATTTTATTTAGCCAAAACTTTTTTAACAAAAAGCAGATATGGCAAACAGAAATAACTTAATTGTCGATTTATTCGGGTTTTTTTCTTTAGGTAACTGACTTTGCAAACTCACGTTTTCATGACTCAAATACTCTAATTTCAGCTTCCGTTTTCAAAACTATACCCACTTTGGTTGAGGTTTCAGTTTGAATTCATCACTAAATAAAACATTTTAGGATATATACTACCCACGTGGTGTTGTCCAGGATTTCTTTAACTTATTTTTTGTTTGTGTGTAGTACTTTGCTTATCGTTTTCTTTTTCTTTTTTTCTTTTTTACAAAATTATATATATATATATATATATATATATATATATATATTCTTTCTTTTAAATAAGTTTTGGGAAGTAAAATGTAATTATCGCATCATTTAGTTAATAAACTCATACAAAAACAAACCATAAATAATTTTCTTAAATGTAAATATAATCTCTATTCATTAAATTATTAATTATACATAATTTTCCCAGCTTCCAATGCATACAGATTTGTAAACCTTTTAAATGACGTATTTTCTATTAAACCGTTTAAATGTTTGCAAATTTCTTTCACATTACTAATAAACGAAAGGTAAAATTGTGTGACTTGCTTACTGATGAACTCAAATTCATGGAAGATTTAGTAATTACATTATTTTTAAAGCATTATCAGCGGTATGATTCGCATTCTGTAGAACATAATACATCATTTATTATTAACTATCTTTAAAATATGTTATCGTATACTGTTCTAGGTGTTTTGCACTTTTTCTGCTATCTTCCGCCATTTATTCCAGAGATTATCACCGAATCTTCAAATACCTTAAAGATGGTATATTTTTTAATAAATGACCGAAGGTATTTTATTAACTTCTATTTGAAAGTGAACGGTTGTTATGAGTAGCATTTTTTTAAATAGTAGATACAGTTTATCTTATGCTATAATATCTTTTATGTAAATATATATCCTATTAATGAAAAAGGATAGTGATTAGTTGATTAACACGTAGACTGACTGCCTGGGTGTTGTAGGGTCGAAATCAGTTTGTTTCAAGGTAGCACTTTAATTTAGATATATTTTCAACGTCTACTTTACTCTTCCTGTAAGTACCCGAATTTTTTCTATATAGAAGGAATTCTTATCAGAAAAATACCTGGGGAAACAAATAAAAACTACAGAATCATCCTGATGCATATAACTTTACTAATCCTGCAGTGGTAACACAATATTATTAAGCTGGAAATTATCTACCACATTTAATTCATGTTGATCATTTTCTTAGAAAATTAATCATGAGTACTAGTTTGAATTCCCTAACATTTACTCAGAGAAGAATGAGCTTTATAGAATTTGACTCAGTTTTTTTAAAGAACGCAGGTGGTTTCGGAATCTTTCTTTAAAGATAATGTTGAGTGGCTCCAACATAAATCTTAAAAATGTTTTTTTTTTGTAATTATTCTACATGTGTATAGCACATTTTCAGTTTGACCATTTCTGCTTTATGGACAATTATTCTTATTTCTACAATTAGAGTTGTTTTCTGTTGCGGTAATATGTCTATGGTCAACATTTGTAAGACTTACACGTTGTATCTAGTGCTATTATATCTTATTATAGACGTAGCTAGATTATCGAAAATAGAAAAAGATAGCTTAATAGTATTTTGATTAAAGAGCTTACCCAATTTACTATCGCTAGGAAACTTCCTGCCATTGGTACTATAGTTGGTTTTTTTTTTCATATCGGAGTAAATATGCTTCCTGTATGATGGATTAAACAATATCGTGGAATGCGTAATATTTTCCGGTTTTTAATATTGTTTTAATTATATTGATTAGAATACCTAGGTTGCTTCCATCATTAGGTAATTTGTTTTTATCTATGTTATTACTATTTTTATTTCGTTTCCTATTTTTCGCGTAATGCTTTTTTATAAAGCTACGCCGTAGTAATTAAAACTAGCCGTGTTATTAGCTTAACTTAGTTCATGAACAGATTTGTTAGAATTAGTATTATATAATTATAAGTTTATAGTATGTCTTATTTTTATAAAACAGCTGTTCATTCTTAAATAATTGAGGTATTCTTTTGGAAATAGATTAAACTATAGATTTTTAAATAAAGTTGTATAGTTAGAATTATTTTCTAATTAAAGCAAAGTATTATAATAGGGCTTATAAGTATTGTTCACCAAATTTAATGAAACATCAATAAACTGCTATGATTGATGACTATAGGTATCTTAAATTTATTTTCCTAAAGAATTAACGCAACATTAATATATATATATATGTTTGTGTGTTTGTGTGTGTTTGTGTGTGTGTGTGTGTGTGTGTGTGTGTGTGTGTGTGTGTGTGTGCATACTAGCCGAGAGACTCGACATTGTCTGGGATTGAATAAGTATCAACAAATTCTTTTATTGTCATTGAAATCTCCAATTAATTAATAAAATCGTTTGATTGACTGCCTTAGTTAGGGACACCCTGCAGTGTATGTGAGGAAGCTTGAAATCTTCTCTGCAGTGACTTAGTCCACAATATATTGTAATCTACATTGCACTGTAGAGAACCTACTATTGAGTATAATAAATTATCCGTAAATAATGGTTTCAACAAATTCTTTTATTGTCATTGAAATCTCCAATTAATTAATAAAATCGTTTGATTGACTGCCTTAGTTAGGGACACCCTGCAGTGTATGTGAGGAAGCTTGAAATCTTCTCTGCAGTGACTTAGTCCACAATATATTGTAATCTACATTGCACTGTAGAGAACCTACTATTGAGTATAATAAATTATCCGTAAATAATGGTTTCCCTTAAAGTTTAAAATTCAACATCAAGTCTCATGCTTTAATTCTGGACTAAACAGCAAAATGAATTTCGAAAGTCGTCTGACTTATCAAAGAACCAACTGTTGAGTTTACAAAATTATTTCAATATAATTACTTGAATTAAATTTAAATGTACAAAATTCAAGTATCATTGTTTAATTGTGCTCTAAAAATGATGGACTTTCTTATCTCGGCTTGGTTCATAAGCTAGATCTTTTTGCTTGTAGAATGATAAAAATTCTCAAATGTTAGTTTGTCTAAAAGTGTAAACTTTTGTCAAAATCGAACTTACTTTTTTAATCCAATTTTTTCATTATCGAACTTCGATAATTATCAAACGGATTGCTATACAAAATCTCTGTAAGATCACTCTCAAACATATCAAGTACTTTCGTGTTAATTTTTTTAAAATCGACCCAGTCGCTTTCAAGTTATAAGGTACAAACTCACGTACACAGACTAATTCCTTTAATATATTAGTAGATAGATAGATACATACATTATTTAGTGTTTTTCTTACATCTCTCTTCTTATTAAATCTCTTAAGTAGATTTCGAACAGAACTTATGAAATGAACGGATATATATATATATATATATATATATATATATACTAGCTGTACCCGGCCACGCGTTGCTGTGGCTCAGTTTGTTAAAATGGAATACATTTCTCAAGAAAAATTGCATTTTGTTCGTTTATTTACTTTTATTATTTTTTGTAATTTTTTTAATCAATAAAAGTTATTTCCCCCCCCCCCCCAAAAAAAAAATAGATTAATTTTTTACCATAAATTGTTCGGTGAAAGTTTTTTTTCATGAAAACTTGCACTTTTTTTTCAAAGAAATTTGGCAGTAAACGTTTCTCTTTGAAAACGGAATTTTATTATAAAAAGAACAGACGAATGCTTTACATGAACACTGTAAATAGTTAGGTAAAAGTAGAGAAAAGTTTGATTCTTTTTTTCAAGAGAATGTACAAACTATTTTTTAACAGATGTTCAGAAAATAAATAGAAAAATACTTCCATCATTAATTATGCAAAAAACATAAATAAAATGTTGATTTAGTGTTTCAACATTATGCTCATAAATTATGATAAAACCTGCTGAGTATGAACTGTTTTACGGTTGTTGTAAAATTGAACGGAAACTTAAATTTCGCTCCGTTTTAATCTTTCTTAATTTTTTAATTGTGCCCCCCAAACAAATATAATCAAAACAGTAACATTCAACAATTGTACTTTATGTATATAAAACACAAAATATTTAAAAAAAAAAAAAAAAAAAGAAGGTTAATAACGAAAGGGAAATAATTCCATTTTTAAACGAAAAAGTCAGTTTGGTATATCATTTTGTTATTTTTTACATAAGTCCAGCTTACAATTCACATTTGAAATGTCGACATTTATAGGTTGTCGGGTACGTTTACATCGAATAAACACTCCAGTCTACCCATGTTAAGAACGGCTTTCGGAATAGACACCCCCTAACCTTGTCAGCATACGCGAAAAGCTATAAAAGTTGACGTGTCGAATGTGAACGATGAGTTGGACGTAATATAAAAATGTACCGAATTTAAAAGGGAACGAAATTCAAATTTACGTTCCATTTTTCCAACAACCGTAAAGCAGATCATTCTATGCAAATTTTACCTAACTTACTGTATTAATGCTATTTTTTAAAGCAAAAAAAAGATATTTAGGTTTGGCTATAAATTCCTAAACTCATTTTACCCTAAATAATTTAGGTGACTGAAATAAGAATCTAATTGAATCTTTAATTTCCTGAATAGTATGCGAGAAATTCATTTTTCTTCGAGTTATATCGAATTCATTAATACGGATTTTAGGGGCTTTTTTCGTAATGTTCCTGTAAAAATTATTTTTTATTGTTACAAATTACGATGCTTTATTTATATAAAAAAAGCAAAAATAAATTCTTGCGTTTTTTTTATTTACTACTGAAAACTATAACTTTAGTAAAGGTATTTTTTTTAAAACAAAATAATACATTTTCACTAAGAGTTAAGTAAAAATTATTAGTTTATTATATTCTGCGATCATTATTTGAAAAATCCTGAAATTTTCATTAAAATTGATTAATTTCCTGATTTTTCGTGAACTTTTAAGTAAAGGGAATGGCTAAAATGTTTATACACTTTGAGCGTCGGCATTCATTTTGTCTGTACCTACCAGTTTTCGAAGAATATTTGATAGGAAAGCGACCACGTGTGGTTAATTAAAATTAAATTTCAATCACATAGTTACATTATCAATAATCATGTGATTAAACCCATTGAAAATTTACCGATATTGTAAACACATTCTGTTTACATTAAGCCTGTAGTGGTGAGACCAAAATATACTTTTAGTGATATCACATGCACTGTTGGCAACTTACATTTTAAAAAAACCGCAAGATCAGAGGAAAGAAATGTCCAGAAAATCGCTAGATTTTTAACTTTTATCGTCTGAAATTTTCAAAAATCGCTAATTCACCCCTTCCCTAAAAACTCAATATTTTAACTTCCTACCATAAAAAAATTATAAATATAGTATATTCAATATATAAAATGTTCCGTGTTTTCTCACTATATGTTTCTGGAATTATATTGAAGCGGTTGGCTCCCCAGAAGGCTTACATATTTTATCAGCTAGTTTTACCTGTTTTTTCCAGAGAGGGTATTTTTTTTTTGCAAGAAACAAATCATAAACTCAAACTTTTTATAATAAAAGTTAAATTGAAATATACTGCAAATTAAACATCACAATAATGGTGCAACATATTTTGAAATTAGAAAAATAAAAAAAACAAAAAACTTTGTTTTAGGTTGATAGATAATTAAATTCTACTGTATTGGTATAAGTTTTGTTGCTGTTGTTTCTTGCTTTTTACAATTTTCGACTAAATACTTCTAAATTAAGCGGGGTTGCTTAGATCGTATTTTAAACTAAATTTCGGGGTTTGGAATGCCCCCATCTATAATGCACTTGGAAAAATCGATTTTATAGCGAGATTTAAGAATGGTTAGCCGAAAAAAAAGGTGAAAAAAAAAACAAATAATCCATAAATAATTGTTACCAAAGGCAATAAATGCTACTGTTTTTTACTTACATGAATGAGTTCATTTTATGTTTTAAAGTATTTTCAAGCGCTTTTCTTTATTTTTTAATCTAAAATTGCGGGTGGGTGGGTGCCAAATATCTCTAGATTTTCTAGAATTCCCCGCTAGATTGCAAACGAAATCTCCAGATCTAGCAGGAAAACCGCTAAATTGGTAACACTGGCCACGTGACGGGAAGCGGTAATAAATAATTGTCCCTAAATAAAAAATGGCCTATCGGTACAAAGAAAACCACCTATTTATTATAGAATATTTAAGTTATTTTATTATTTTTTGTAATTTTTTTAATCAATAAAAGTTATTCCCCCCCCCAAAAAAATAGATTAATTTTTTACCATAAATTGTTCGGTGAAAGTTTTTTTTCATGAAAACTTGCACTTATTTTTCAAAGAAATTTGGCAGTAAACGTTTCTCTTTGAAAACGGAATTTTATTATAAAAAGAACAGACGAATGCTTTACATGAACACTGTAAATAGTTAGGTAAAAGTAGAGAAAAGTTTGATTCTTTTTTTCAAGAGAATGTACAAACTATTTTTTAACAGATGTTCAGAAAATAAATAGAAAAATACTTCCATCATTAATTATGCAAAAAACATAAATAAAATGTTGATTTAGTGTTTCAACATTATGCTCATAAATTATGATAAAACCTGCTGAGTATGAACTGTTTTACGGTTGTTGTAAAATTGAACGGAAACTTAAATTTCGCTCCGTTTTAATCTTTCTTAATTTTTTAATTGTGCCCCCCAAACAAATATAATCAAAACAGTAACATTCAACAATTGTACTTTATGTATATAAAACACAAAATATTTAAAAAAAAAAAAAAAAAAAAAAGAAGGTTAATAACGAAAGGGAAATAATTCCATTTTTAAACGAAAAAGTCAGTTTGGTATATCATTTTGTTATTTTTTACATAAGTCCAGCTTACAATTCACATTTGAAATGTCGACATTTATAGGTTGTCGGGTACGTTTACATCGAATAAACACTCCAGTCTACCCATGTTAAGAACGGCTTTCGGAATAGACACCCCCTAACCTTGTCAGCATACGCGAAAAGCTATAAAAGTTGACGTGTCGAATGTGAACGATGAGTTGGACGTAATATAAAAATGTACCGAATTTAAAAGGGAACGAAATTCAAATTTACGTTCCATTTTTCCAACAACCGTAAAGCAGATCATTCTATGCAAATTTTACCTAACTTACTGTATTAATGCTATTTTTTAAAGCAAAAAAAAGATATTTAGGTTTGGCTATAAATTCCTAAACTCATTTTACCCTAAATAATTTAGGTGACTGAAATAAGAATCTAATTGAATCTTTAATTTCCTGAATAGTATGCGAGAAATTCATTTTTCTTCGAGTTATATCGAATTCATTAATACGGATTTTAGGGGCTTTTTTCGTAATGTTCCTGTAAAAATTATTTTTTATTGTTACAAATTACGATGCTTTATTTATATAAAAAAAGCAAAAATAAATTCTTGCGTTTTTTTTATTTACTACTGAAAACTATAACTTTAGTAAAGGTATTTTTTTTAAAACAAAATAATACATTTTCACTAAGAGTTAAGTAAAAATTATTAGTTTATTATATTCTGCGATCATTATTTGAAAAATCCTGAAATTTTCATTAAAATTGATTAATTTCCTGATTTTTCGTGAACTTTTAAGTAAAGGGAATGGCTAAAATGTTTATACACTTTGAGCGTCGGCATTCATTTTGTCTGTACCTACCAGTTTTCGAAGAATATTTGATAGGAAAGCGACCACGTGTGGTTAATTAAAATTAAATTTCAATCACATAGTTACATTATCAATAATCATGTGATTAAACCCATTGAAAATTTACCGATATTGTAAACACATTCTGTTTACATTAAGCCTGTAGTGGTGAGACCAAAATATACTTTTAGTGATATCACATGCACTGTTGGCAACTTACATTTTAAAAAAACCGCAAGATCAGAGGAAAGAAATGTCCAGAAAATCGCTAGATTTTTAACTTTTATCGTCTGAAATTTTCAAAAATCGCTAATTCACCCCTCCCCTAAAAACTCAATATTTTAACTTCCTACCATAAAAAAATTATAAATATAGTATATTCAATATATAAAATGTTCCGTGTTTTCTCACTATATGTTTCTGGAATTATATTGAAGCGGTTGGCTCCCCAGAAGGCTTACATATTTTATCAGCTAGTTTTACCTGTTTTTTCCAGAGAGGGTATTTTTTTTTTTGCAAGAAACAAATCATAAACTCAAACTTTTTATAATAAAAGTTAAATTGAAATATACTGCAAATTAAACATCACAATAATGGTGCAACATATTTTGAAATTAGAAAAATAAAAAAAACAAAAAACTTTGTTTTAGGTTGATAGATAATTAAATTCTACTGTATTGGTATAAGTTTTGTTGCTGTTGTTTCTTGCTTTTTACAATTTTCGACTAAATACTTCTAAATTAAGCGGGGTTGCTTAGATCGTATTTTAAACTAAATTTCGGGGTTTGGAATGCCCCCATCTATAATGCACTTGGAAAAATCGATTTTATAGCGAGATTTAAGAATGGTTAGCCGAAAAAAAAGGTGAAAAAAAAACAAATAATCCATAAATAATTGTTACCAAAGGCAATAAATGCTACTGTTTTTTACTTACATGAATGAGTTCATTTTATGTTTTAAAGTATTTTCAAGCGCTTTTCTTTATTTTTTAATCTAAAATTGCGGGTGGGTGGGTGCCAAATATCTCTAGATTTTCTAGAATTCCCCGCTAGATTGCAAACGAAATCTCCAGATCTAGCAGGAAAACCGCTAAATTGGTAACACTGGCCACGTGACGGGAAGCGGTAATAAATAATTGTCCCTAAATAAAAAATGGCCTATCGGTACAAAGAAAACCACCTATTTATTATAGAATATTTAAGTTATTTTATTATTTTTTGTAATTTTTTTAATCAATAAAAGTTATTTCCCCCCCCCCCCCAAAAAAATAGATTAATTTTTTACCATAAATTGTTCGGTGAAAGTTTTTTTTCATGAAAACTTGCACTTATTTTTCAAAGAAATTTGGCAGTAAACGTTTCTCTTTGAAAACGGAATTTTATTATAAAAAGAACAGACGAATGCTTTACATGAACACTGTAAATAGTTAGGTAAAAGTAGAGAAAAGTTTGATTCTTTTTTTCAAGAGAATGTACAAACTATTTTTTAACAGATGTTCAGAAAATAAATAGAAAAATACTTCCATCATTAATTATGCAAAAAACATAAATAAAATGTTGATTTAGTGTTTCAACATTATGCTCATAAATTATGATAAAACCTGCTGAGTATGAACTGTTTTACGGTTGTTGTAAAATTGAACGGAAACTTAAATTTCGCTCCGTTTTAATCTTTCTTAATTTTTTAATTGTGCCCCCCAAACAAATATAATCAAAACAGTAACATTCAACAATTGTACTTTATGTATATAAAACACAAAATATTTAAAAAAAAAAAAAAAAAAAAAAGAAGGTTAATAACGAAAGGGAAATAATTCCATTTTTAAACGAAAAAGTCAGTTTGGTATATCATTTTGTTATTTTTTACATAAGTCCAGCTTACAATTCACATTTGAAATGTCGACATTTATAGGTTGTCGGGTACGTTTACATCGAATAAACACTCCAGTCTACCCATGTTAAGAACGGCTTTCGGAATAGACACCCCCTAACCTTGTCAGCATACGCGAAAAGCTATAAAAGTTGACGTGTCGAATGTGAACGATGAGTTGGACGTAATATAAAAATGTACCGAATTTAAAAGGGAACGAAATTCAAATTTACGTTCCATTTTTCCAACAACCGTAAAGCAGATCATTCTATGCAAATTTTACCTAACTTACTGTATTAATGCTATTTTTTAAAGCAAAAAAAAGATATTTAGGTTTGGCTATAAATTCCTAAACTCATTTTACCCTAAATAATTTAGGTGACTGAAATAAGAATCTAATTGAATCTTTAATTTCCTGAATAGTATGCGAGAAATTCATTTTTCTTCGAGTTATATCGAATTCATTAATACGGATTTTAGGGGCTTTTTTCGTAATGTTCCTGTAAAAATTATTTTTTATTGTTACAAATTACGATGCTTTATTTATATAAAAAAAGCAAAAATAAATTCTTGCGTTTTTTTTATTTACTACTGAAAACTATAACTTTAGTAAAGGTATTTTTTTTAAAACAAAATAATACATTTTCACTAAGAGTTAAGTAAAAATTATTAGTTTATTATATTCTGCGATCATTATTTGAAAAATCCTGAAATTTTCATTAAAATTGATTAATTTCCTGATTTTTCGTGAACTTTTAAGTAAAGGGAATGGCTAAAATGTTTATACACTTTGAGCGTCGGCATTCATTTTGTCTGTACCTACCAGTTTTCGAAGAATATTTGATAGGAAAGCGACCACGTGTGGTTAATTAAAATTAAATTTCAATCACATAGTTACATTATCAATAATCATGTGATTAAACCCATTGAAAATTTACCGATATTGTAAACACATTCTGTTTACATTAAGCCTGTAGTGGTGAGACCAAAATATACTTTTAGTGATATCACATGCACTGTTGGCAACTTACATTTTAAAAAAACCGCAAGATCAGAGGAAAGAAATGTCCAGAAAATCGCTAGATTTTTAACTTTTATCGTCTGAAATTTTCAAAAATCGCTAATTCACCCCTCCCCTAAAAACTCAATATTTTAACTTCCTACCATAAAAAAATTATAAATATAGTATATTCAATATATAAAATGTTCCGTGTTTTCTCACTATATGTTTCTGGAATTATATTGAAGCGGTTGGCTCCCCAGAAGGCTTACATATTTTATCAGCTAGTTTTACCTGTTTTTTCCAGAGAGGGTATTTTTTTTTTGCAAGAAACAAATCATAAACTCAAACTTTTTATAATAAAAGTTAAATTGAAATATACTGCAAATTAAACATCACAATAATGGTGCAACATATTTTGAAATTAGAAAAATAAAAAAAACAAAAAACTTTGTTTTAGGTTGATAGATAATTAAATTCTACTGTATTGGTATAAGTTTTGTTGCTGTTGTTTCTTGCTTTTTACAATTTTCGACTAAATACTTCTAAATTAAGCGGGGTTGCTTAGATCGTATTTTAAACTAAATTTCGGGGTTTGGAATGCCCCCATCTATAATGCACTTGGAAAAATCGATTTTATAGCGAGATTTAAGAATGGTTAGCCGAAAAAAAAGGTGAAAAAAAAAACAAATAATCCATAAATAATTGTTACCAAAGGCAATAAATGCTACTGTTTTTTACTTACATGAATGAGTTCATTTTATGTTTTAAAGTATTTTCAAGCGCTTTTCTTTATTTTTTAATCTAAAATTGCGGGTGGGTGGGTGCCAAATATCTCTAGATTTTCTAGAATTCCCCGCTAGATTGCAAACGAAATCTCCAGATCTAGCAGGAAAACCGCTAAATTGGTAACACTGGCCACGTGACGGGAAGCGGTAATAAATAATTGTCCCTAAATAAAAAATGGCCTATCGGTACAAAGAAAACCACCTATTTATTATAGAATATTTAAGTTATTTTATTATTTTTTGTAATTTTTTTAATCAATAAAAGTTATTTCCCCCCCCCCCCAAAAAAAAAATAGATTAATTTTTTACCATAAATTGTTCGGTGAAAGTTTTTTTTCATGAAAACTTGCACTTTTTTTTCAAAGAAATTTGGCAGTAAACGTTTCTCTTTGAAAACGGAATTTTATTATAAAAAGAACAGACGAATGCTTTACATGAACACTGTAAATAGTTAGGTAAAAGTAGAGAAAAGTTTGATTCTTTTTTTCAAGAGAATGTACAAACTATTTTTTAACAGATGTTCAGAAAATAAATAGAAAAATACTTCCATCATTAATTATGCAAAAAACATAAATAAAATGTTGATTTAGTGTTTCAACATTATGCTCATAAATTATGATAAAACCTGCTGAGTATGAACTGTTTTACGGTTGTTGTAAAATTGAACGGAAACTTAAATTTCGCTCCGTTTTAATCTTTCTTAATTTTTTAATTGTGCCCCCCAAACAAATATAATCAAAACAGTAACATTCAACAATTGTACTTTATGTATATAAAACACAAAATATTTAAAAAAAAAAAAAAAAAAAAAAAGAAGGTTAATAACGAAAGGGAAATAATTCCATTTTTAAACGAAAAAGTCAGTTTGGTATATCATTTTGTTATTTTTTACATAAGTCCAGCTTACAATTCACATTTGAAATGTCGACATTTATAGGTTGTCGGGTACGTTTACATCGAATAAACACTCCAGTCTACCCATGTTAAGAACGGCTTTCGGAATAGACACCCCCTAACCTTGTCAGCATACGCGAAAAGCTATAAAAGTTGACGTGTCGAATGTGAACGATGAGTTGGACGTAATATAAAAATGTACCGAATTTAAAAGGGAACGAAATTCAAATTTACGTTCCATTTTTCCAACAACCGTAAAGCAGATCATTCTATGCAAATTTTACCAATTGTATATATATATATATATATATATATATACCTATAATTCCGTATTCCTTTGGTGTGTAGTGATATTCATATTAAAAACACTATTTTTCTATTTATTTAAAAAGAAAATACAATTTTCTTATATATGAGTTATCGAATTGCATTCATTAGCAAAAGATCTAACTAATTTGCATATTCTTTTAAACAGTCATTTTTAATTAATTCCCTATTAGTTTTTTCAGTTTTCTTATAGGGTTATCACCTTTAGTTAACTATTACGGGTAATTATATTCATGCAGATATTCTACATGATTTATACTTGCGAAATATTTGCGTAAAAAGCTTACAATGAACACAAAATCGTTTCCATATATATTTATGTATACGTATATATTTTTGTTTCATCTATCTGTCTATCTATCTATGTATATATCTATAAAAGTGAACGTGTCTGTCTGTCTGTCTGTCTGTGTACATTTCCCTACGCAATAACTCTGTTAATTTTTAGTCTATAGACTCGAAATTTGAAATACCGGGTACTGAGATTTGGAAAAATCGATGTGACGGGTGTCAGCCAGAAATTTGGCTGTTAAGGGGTCAAATTTCAACAATTTGACCTTTGAGAATTCTACCAAACTCCTCCGACAATTTTGGGTCTAGACACTTGAAATTTTAGATATAGGTTCCTTGAACCTGGATCTAATTTAATAAAGTGATTTGAGCCCGAAACTATACATTTTAAGGGGCCATAATAGGGGTCAAAGTTTTAAAAAATTAACCATCTTTTTTTGTTTTTTTGTGTTTTTGCACAGCATACACCTCCAAACACCCGAGCAAGGGGTCAAAGTTCAACGATTTGACCTTTGAGAATTCTACCAAACTCCTCCGCCAATTGTGGGTCTAAACACTTGACATTTTAGATATAGGTTCCTTGGACATGGATATAACTTAATAACTTGATTTGAGTCCAAAACAATAAATTTTAAGGGGACATAATAGGGGTCAAAGTTTAAAAAAATTGATCGCTTTTTCTTTTTCTTTTTTTTTCTCAGCATACACCTCCTCACACCCGGGCAACGCCGGGCTGAAATGCTAGTATATCTATAAAAGTGAACGTGTCTGTCTGTCTGTCTGTCTGTGTACATTTCCATACGCAATAACTCTGTCAATTTTTAGTCTATAGACTCGAAATTTGAAATACCGGGTACTGAGATTTGGGAAAATCGATGTGACGGGTGTCAGCCAGAAATTTGGCTGTTAAGGGGTCAAATTTCAACGATTTAACTTTTAAGAACTCTACCAAACTCCTCCGACAATTTTGGGTCTAGACACTTGAAATTTTAGATATAGGTTTCTTGAACCTGGATCTAATTTAATAAAGTGATTTGAGCCCGAAACTATAAATTTTAAGGGGTCATAATAGGGGTCAAATTAAAAAAAAAACTTACTTTTTTTTTTTGCTCAGTATACACCTCCAAACACCCGGGCAACGCCGGGCTGAAATGGTAGTATATATATATATATATATATATATATATATATATATATATATATATATATATATATATATATATATAAAAGTGAACGTGTCTGTGTGTGTGTCTGTGTACATTTCCCTACGCACTAACTCTGTCAATTTTTAGTCTACAGACTAAAAATTTGATATACAGGGTATTGAGATTTGGGAAAATCTACGTGATCGGGTTTCGGCCAGAAATTTGGCTGTTAAGGGTCAACGTTCAACGATTTTACCTTTGAGAACTCTAACAAACTCCTCCGACAATTTTTGGTCTACACACTTGACATTTTAAATATTGATTCCTTGGACATAGATCTAACTTAATAACTTGATTTGAGCTCAAAACAATAAATATTAAGGGGTCATAATAGGGGTCAAAGTTAAAAAAAATTACCGTTTTCTTTTTCTCTCAGCATACACCTTCAAACACCCGGGCAACGCCGGGCACCCATTGCTAGTATATCTATAAAAGTGAACGTGTCTGTCTGTCTGTCTGTCTGTCTGTGTACATTTCCCTACGCAATAACTCTGTCAATTTTTAGTCTATAGACTCGAAATTTGAAATACCGGGTACTGAGATTTGGGAAAATCGATGTGACGGGTGTCAGCCAGAAATTTGGCTGTTAAGGGGTCAAATTTCAACGATTTAACTTTTAAGAACTCTACCAAACTCCTCCGACAATTTTGGGTCTAGACACTTGAAATTTTAGATATAGGTTCCTTGAACCTGGATCTAATTTAATAAAGTGATTTGAGCCCGAAACTATAAATTTTAAGGGGTCATAATAGGGGTCAAATTAAAAAAAAATGTACTCTTTTTTGTGTTTTTGCTCAGCATACACCTCCAAACACCCGGGCAACGCCGGGCTGAAATGCTAGTAATATTAATAAAAGAAAGATAAGATATGCTTTTAAATCTACTGCCGAGGCATAAATATACTTTATATACTTTAAATATTACTTTATATATATATATATATATATATATATATATATATATATATATATATAAAGTGAACGTGTCTGTCTGTCTGTCTGTGTACATTTCCCTACGCAATAACTCTGTCAATTTTTAGTCTATAGACTCGAAATTTGAAATACCGGGTACTGAGATTTGGGAAAATCGATGTGACGGGTGTCAGCCAGAAATTTGGCTGTTAAGGGGTCAAATTTCAACGATTTGACCTTTAAGAACTCTACCAAACTCCTTCGACAATTTTGGGTCTAGACACTTGAAATTTTAGATATAGGTTCCTTGAACATGGATCTAACTTAATAAAGTGATTTGAGCCCGAAACAATAAATTTTAAGGGGTCATAATAGGGGTCAAAGTTTTAAAAAAAATAACCATTTTTTTGTTGTTTTTTTGTGTTTTTGCACAGCATACACCTCCAAACACCCGAGCAAGGGGTCAAAGTTCAACGATTTGACCTTTGAGAATTCTACCAAACTCCTCCGCCAATTGTGGGTCTAAACACTTGACATTTTAGATATAGGTTCCTTGGACATGGATATAACTTAATAACTTGATTTGAGACCAAAACAATAAATGTTAAGGGGACATAATAGGGGTCAAAGTTTAAAAAAATTGATCGCTTTTTCTTTTTCTTTTTTTTTCTCAACATACACCTCCTCACACCCGGGCAACGCCGGGCTGAAATGCTAGTATATCTGTAAAAGTAAACGTGTCTGTCTGTCTGTCTGTCTGTCTGTGTACATTTCCCTACGCAATAACTCTGTCAATTTTTAGTCTATAGACTCGAAATTTGAAATACCGGGTACTGAGATTTGGGAAAATCGATGTGACGGGTGTCAGCCAGAAATTTGGCTGTTAAGGGGTCAAATTTCAACGATTTGACCTTTATAACTCTACCAAACTTCTCCGACAATTTTGGGTCTAGACACTTGAAATTTTAGATATAGGTTCCTTGAACCTGGATCTAATTTAATAACGTGATTTGAGCCCGAAACTATAAATTTTAAGGGGTCATAATAGGGGTCAAATTAAAAAAAAATGTACTCTTTTTTTTTTTTTGCTCAGCATATACCTCCAAACACCCGGGCTGAAATGAGTCACGGAAGTATTCACTTAATTTTCATTTATAAACAAATCATCAAAGACTTACATGAGTACCTCAGTAAAAATATACACTTTCTTTTACCTTTGGCTGAGAAAAGAAAAGTAATGTTAAAATAAATTGGAAACTTTCAGAAAGCATAAAAATATCAAAAAAGGCATAAAAAGCTAAAACAAACTTACATGAACTCTTAATTCGAGTGATTATTGAAATCTACCGAATATAAAAATTGGTTGAATAGATATCAAATTATTATAATAATAAAATACATAATAATATATTAAGTCATTTAAAACAAATGTAAATAATAATATTAATAATAATAATAATAATAATAATAATGATAATAATAATAATAATAATAATAATAATAATAATAATAATAATAATAATAATAATAATAATAATGTAAAATAAATGTGTAATTAAAATACTAAGTAAATATTAGATGGACTAGAAAGTTCTTGCGGAATTTTTTAGTTTTTATTTCTAATTATGTATTTTTAGATGAGTTTTTGTTATAATACCTTTACTGTGTATATCATTTTAAAGAGCTTTATTCACCATATCAAATCGTTTAAATTACAATAGTTTTAACACAATTATATATTCTTTTCAGGACGTTGAATAAAAGATGAATAAAAACAAATTCGGACAATTTTCTTATTTCAATTTTAGCTTGGTCGAAAATCCGTAGAAAAAGCTCGCGATATCAACGAAGTGTTTAACTTACAAATTACTACTGAATATACAGCCCAATGGTGGTTTAGGAGATTTCCTGGCAGCGACAACTGACTTGAAAATGATGAGCGTAGTTGTCGGCCATCGTGTGTATACAATGATCAATTAAAAAATTTAATCGAAGTCAATTCACGCACAACAGTTCGTGAACTTCCTTCTTAATTAAACTTAACGTATACGACAATTTCCAACCACTTGAGAGAGATTGAAACGACAAAACCTTGATAAATGGTTGCCTCAGGAATTGAACGAAAACCGAAAGAAACACCGTTACGAAGTGTAATCTTTCATTTCTTTTACGCAACAAGAACGACCAGGTTGTTGTTGTTGCTTGCGATGAAAAATACGTTCTTTACAACGACCGGCGACCCTCAGCTTAGTGGTTAGACGCCAACGAAGCTCAACAATACTTTCTGAAACCAGAGTTGTACCCCCAAAAAAGGTCATACAGACTATTTGCTGGCCTGCGACCAGTCTTATCCATTATGTGTTTTTTTTTTAATGCAGGCGAAACCATTACGACGGAGAAATACTGTCAACAAACGGATGAAATGCACCAGAAACTTATCATTATTTGTATCACAGATTTTTTTTAGTGTGACCACACGAGCAAGTGCCTCAAAGATGAATTAAAACTTAGTCGTGTAGTCGATATATATATATATATATATATATATATATATATATATATATATATATATATATATAGTGACAGAGAGAGAAGGGCGTAATACCCTAAAAGCCAGTTATTTATAAAAACAACAATATTAAGCAAAGGCACAACACTTTTTGGTTTTGTTCAGGGATTCTGAAATTCATACCTACCGTGTCTCTTTATATGATTTATTACAAAGTTTCGAAAACTTTCTCGGTGCTTTGTTGTAGTGGTGTCTTATTTAAGTTAAAGTTTACTTGTGTATGTAGTATTTAGTTTAGAATTTAACTTAAATTTATGTTGTTTTGCATGAGATTATTTGTTGCGAGCCAATCAAGGTAAATCATTAAAATTGTCGTTAACAATGAAAAGACAATTTAGCTTATTTTTATTTAAGGTGTGGGTGATGATGTGGCGTGATTTGAGTGAATATGGCATTCAGATGTGGCACACATATTGCTCTAAATATATGCCGACCGCTCCCTCAACTTATCAGTCCGCAGTCAACCACATCTCTAACCTGTTACTTGAATTGATGTCAATTAAAATTCTATTTAACTTGTTGATTCGCATTTTTCAAACAGTTATGCTGGATATTTTAATCCCGATGTTTTGATTTTATTTACTGTTTCTCAAACTTCGGAATCATCATATAACTCTGACCCCAAACTTACATAGTACCTAAAAATTATCGAAGTTCATTTTTCAACTTTTATAAACTCAACAAGGTTAACATGTAAAGTATTACAGCTCATTTACTAGATTTCTTATTTGCTAATTTGCTAGTTTTTCTATTACTTCTGAGTGTCTATTATTATATTTAAATAACTTTGCTTCTACTTCCTATTTGGATATGATTGCCGTCGAGTGGATATTGACATGGACTTTCGACCTGATCATGCCAAGTTCCAATCCGTTCCATAACACAACTTTCAAGTATTTACTTCTAGAACAAACTAGGAAAACCAATGCCAACAACTGAATCGAGCCAGGTAAATTGCTGCAATCATGCTGTTTGATACGAATCTTTTATATATATATTTTTCTATTAGTTTTTTTCTATTAGTAATCTTCTTAATATTGTCGTAAAATGGACTGTCGTAAAACTGAAAATGAAAGGAATTAAAGTGAAAATGCATCGGATTTATGTTTCTTTATTACTGATTTTTATTCCTTTATTCACATTTGTCTTTGACTTTATGCAAATTTATGTGTTATCACAAACATTTGTATGATCATGAATCCAAGAAAACTGATATATGTTTAAGGGGAAGCATCTGATTTGCAAATCTAAGTTTAAATGCCTAATAAATGGCAATTTTAGAAATATTTGGAGTTTGTTTTATTAGATTTTTCTCGGAATCTACAGAGATTTAGTAAAATTTGTTTAAGATATTGACGTAAAAGTGGTTAAAATGAGATATCACATGTGCTTTACGTGTGGATATATCGTTACTAATGTTGCATCGTCTTGCATCATCTGCCCAGGTCATATATCTGGTGATATATGAACCAGAAAACGAAAGAATGTCACTTTCCTATTGACGTGGATGTCCCACCTTCTGCATCTCTTTCATATGAGATTCAACAGCCTGAAAGTAGGAATGCGGCAATCTCATGCTACTAAATGAAGGAACGAAATCGACTTAACCATCTGCAAGGACGGAGAAAAGGAAAATGCGGCACATGTCAACCGTTACGTTCCAACCATTACAGCTTTAAAGATTTACTAACGTTTAATGATACCGCAAAAATTGTTTACTAAGCACTTGTGTCTTCGAAAACACAGGAAGAAGAATTCTTACAAACGTGTGTAAGTCGTAGATTCTCCTTCTTGTTTGAACGGATTACAATATCTGCTTATATAATCATCATATATGATACAAACCATAGAATAGTGCTGTTACAGGGCAAGATTAATACATAAATTACAGCTGAGAAAATGTAGACAGTATTTAATTAAAACGTTTAAAAAAGAAATGACAGTTGTTAGGATAATTTGATATTAAGAAAATATTTCTTATCGATTGTTATTGTAATTTCCAATTAATTAAAAACGATTATTTTGTTAATCTATCTACTATTATATAAAATGAACCATGTGTGTTCATCCCTTATGGACTCGAACACGACTGGGCTGATGCTTTTTTTTAATTTCACACGAAGGTATGAGGGTGTTCTCACGTAGGATTTGTATCGAAATCCGATAATTATTGAAAATCGATATAGGATTTGTATCGAAATCCGTTAAAATAAAGAAGTTCGATTTTGACCAAATTTTACACTTTTCTGCAACTTAACATAGCAAATTTATTTGTAAAGTTTTATCACAAATAAAATTTTTCAATACACAAATACAATTTTTCAATACACAAATACAATTTTTCAAGACACAAATAAAATTTTTTAATCAATAAAATCAACCGTAGATTAATTTATAAGACAGTGGCACGTTCCAAATGTATCATTTTTACAACACAAGTAAACGATGGTACTTGAATTTTGACACGTTTAATATTAAAGTGACAATGTAAAAATAATTTTGTAAAATCAACAGTTGATTCTTTGATAAGACAGGGGCGCATTCGAAATAAGTTTTCTGTTAGCGCACAATTGAAGCATGATACTTGACTTTTGCATTTTAAACTTCAAGAGAAAATATTATTTATGTATAATTTCATAAAATCAACAATAGATCTGCAGTAAAATCAGGAACAAGCAATAGGAAGGGGATACATCGGCCCGGCACCTCTGCAAGAGAGAGACTCCTCACCTCCAAAACAGGTTGCTCAAAACAATTTAGTGTCTTGAATGCTGAACAGTTCGATAGAATCACTATTAGCTACGAAAAGTCTCAATTCTCGGTAAGAAGGACACAGTTTTTGGCGAAGACAACATCTCAAAGTCTGGGCTTCCGTAAAGAAAGATAAAGGAAAACATACTCCTCAAAAGTTCGTTAGTTCGTTACAGAAACAATCGCCTCAAAACACCACTGATCTTCGCACTCAATAATAACACCGCCTCGTAGTTCGCTACATACCATCTGTCAAGTGGTTTCCCGCCGTCATCTTTATGCCAACGATCGACAACCAATTTGCATACGGCATGTTCACCTTTCACCAATCCTCGCAGCTACAAGATCACATTTCCCATAAGACCGACTTGCCATAATGGTGGTGTTTGTTCCTTCGGATCAATTACTGTCCTACACGCCAGACGCAAACGAACCCTCTTACATCGAGAGCTAATGTTAGTTTCATTTTCGTGCAATGTAGACGACAATGTGTTTTGGATTAAGTCACTACAAAGAGGATTCCAAGCTTCCTCGCGGTACACCACAGAAATGGGCTTTACTTCAGCAGGCAATCAAATGATTAGATTAAAAACTCCACTAAAGGTTAAAGACTGCAAGAACCCATGACTACAACTGAAGAAACTAAAAGTGCTTTAAGAACACAGGGAATAATTGGTCACGTCAGAATCAACATAAAAAGGATCAATTCATACGTTTAGTATAGTATTAGTATAGTATATAGTATTTGACTAAGTTGAATTTTTTTGAAAACAACTCAGCTTATTCGAAATTATGCAAAATCTTAAAATAGGAAAAAAATCGCGGAAGTAAAATACTAAAAAGTGTATCATTCCCCAAATCCAGGAAGATGGTAAATTGCAATAAAAAATAAACACCTATGCAGACATCACACAGAGATCAAATCAAGCTAATCAAACCAATTATCAAGACCATTCAAACTAGTCTACGAACTATAAAATTTAATTGAAACCTTAAAAACAAACCAGAATTAAACTAAAAAGAACTAAATACCAGCATTTACTAAAGTCCAGTTAAGCGATCAAAGCCAGAATCAAGTCCCAAAGAGCAAAATAAAATCTGATCAACAAAAGCAAAAAATAAACCCACAGATTTCCCACAGCTTTAACATATTAGAAATGGAAGACTTTGATGGAAAAAATACCCACAATAAAGAGAGTCTTTTAATCTCCCAGAAAATTCTCATATAGAAATAAATAACAACAGCAAACCAAAAACAAAAAATCTACAAAAACATCCACACAAACAAAAACAATAAATGGAGAAAATTCTTCGAGGAAAATCAACCCTACAACAACCAAACCACAACCTCGCTCAACCTCTAATAATAAAGGTAAATGGATCATAAAAACTAAAAAATAACTCAACTCAAAGAACCAGAAACCATAGAAGCAGAAACCAAATCCACCAGTGAATAATCCCCCTGGAAAGGCTTATAAATGCATAAACACACATGAAATAATCCAATGAGTCAAATAGAAATACAACAAATACAACCACACATAAGATTGAACAATAAAATGGTAGAGGAATAAAAGCAAACCTCAGCAAAACTACAGCTGCTAATAACAAAATTGAATCCAGCCATTATCTGTCTTCAAGAAAATTTTCTCAAAAGTGACTAAACATCTAAAGATTAAAAATATTAAAAATATAACTACATCAAAACTCTGATCTTCATGCTTTGGGTAATGAAAATCATAGCTTAAGACAAACCTAAAAAAGTCCCAAAATATTATTAAATAACTCCTCACACCATTTATAATACTCAAAGATTATAACTGTTATAACTCAATCTGCGAGCTGCCACAAAATAAATCAAAAAAGCAAAAATGTGGAAAGATTTATAAACAAAAAAGAGTTTTTGCCTTTACAACAACCAATCACCAACAAATATGCGGCCATTCTGCAATATATCTGATAAAACCATATTTATAACTTCATCTTGGTCAAGACATGATGATACTTGTGGAAGCGACCACTTTCCTATAATCCTTAAAAGTCTAAACTCACGAAGATAAAATTCCTAACCCTTACCCTAAACAAAGCAAATTGGGAAAATTTAAATAATCTGTTCCACAGAACTACTTTCACACCCAAACATAAAAAAGAAGATCAAATCTCTCATTTCATATAAACAAAAAATTCCATAGCAAAAATAAATACATTCCAAAATACTCTAAAAACACTAAAGACAAATACTCCTGGTTCAAAGAAAATTGCAAAAACAAAAAGCAATACAACTGCGCAAAGCTGCCCTATGCAAATTCAATAAACATCCAAGATCATAATATTGAATTCTTTCAAAATATGCAGTGTCAGAGAAAAGCAGATCATCAAACAATCAAAACGTTTCTCATGAAAAGAATTTATATCCAAGATTAACTCTTTTTTTATACATTTTTACATGAAATCTTTTCTCTTTTCGTAAGAGTAGTAGTTGTTGGGCAAAAATCAAAAGCTCAGTAGTGATTCCTAGGCAAAAATGCTTCGTTGATATTGCGAGCTGTTTCGAAGATTTCAAGTTTTACCATTGTTCAAGTTACATACATATAAAATTTCAAGTCTTTAGACACAAAATTGGCGGAGGAATTTGGTAGAATCTGCGAAAGTCAACTCTTTCAACTTTGACATTTTGGCAGCCAAATATTCGTGTAAAAACTGATTAAAAAGCTTGCTGCTTGTCTGAATACCCGTTATGTATAAATCTAAAATATCTACACCCAAAATTGGCTGAGTAGTTTGCTAGACACCGCAAAGGTCGAATCTTTTGAACTTTGACCCCTAAGCAGCTCAAATTTCCGACCCAAACCGATTTAAAAAAACTTTGCCTTATTTCTGAATACCTTTTATGTAAAATTTCAAATGCTTAGAGTAGAAATTGGTTGAGTAATTTTGTAGCGACAGAGAGGTCAATTTTTTTTTACTTTGACCCCGATTTTGACCCCTTAACATTTATTTTTTTAGCTCAAATCAAATTAAAAAGTTTGATCTATGTGCAAGTTACCTACATCTAAGATTTCAAGTGTTTAGACCCAAAATTGGCGCAGGAGTTTGGTAGAGTTCTCAAAAGTTAAATCTCTGAACTTTAACACCTTGACAGCCAAATATCTGGTCTAAAACCGATTAAATACATTTTTCCAAATCTCAATAGACCTTCCTGCCAAATCTCGAGTCTCTAGACCGAAAATTGACAGAGTTATTAGGTAGGAAAATGTACACACACACGCGCGCGTGCACACGCACACAAACAGACACACACACGGATAATATTAGATCCCGAAATCATTCGGGGTGGCGACGATTTTTCTTGTTAGTGAATATATACAACTTAATTAACGTTGTTTGTTAACAATTAATTAAATTTGAAGTTTTATTTTTAATAATTCTTAATTTTTAGTTTTATTATTAATAATTCTTAATTTTTAGTTTTATTATTAATAATTCTTAATTTTTAGTTTTATTATTAATAATTCTTTATTTTTAGTTTTATTATTAATAATTCTTTATTTTTAGTTTTATTATTAATAATTCTTTATTTTTAGTTTTATTATTAATAATTCTTTATTTTTAGTTTTATTATTAATAATTCTTTATTTTTAGTTTTATTATTAATAATTCTTAATTTTTAGTTTTATTATTAATAATTCTTTATTTTTAGTTTTATTATTAATAATTCTTTATTTTTAGTTTTATTATTAATAATTCTTTATTTTTAGTTTTATTATTAATAATTCTTAATTTTTTGTTTTATTATTAATAATTCTTTATTTTTTGTTTTATTAATAATAATTCTTTATTTTTTGTTTTATTATTAATAATTCTTTATTTTTTGTTTTATTATTAATAATTCTTTATTTTTAGTTTTATTATTAATAATTCTTAATTTTTAGTTTTATTATTAATAATTCTTAATTTTTTGTTTTATTAATAATAATTCTTTATTTTTAGTTTTATTATTAATAATTCTAAATTTTTAGTTTTAGTTTTAATTATTCTTTATTTTTAGTTTTATTATTAATAATTCTTTATTTTTAGTTTTATTATTAATAATGCTTAATTTTTAGTTTTATTATTAATAATTCTTTATTTTTAGTTTTATTATTAATAATTCTTTATTTTTAGTTTTATTATTAATAATTCTTTATTTTTAGTTTTATTATTAATAATTCTTTATTTTTAGTTTTATTTTTATAATTCTTTATTTTTAGTTTTATTATTAATAATTCTTTATTTTTAGTTTTATTATTAATAATTCTTTATTTTTAGTTTTATTATTAATAATTCTTTATTTTTAGTTTTATTATTAATAATTCTTTATTTTTAGTTTTATTTTTAATAATTCTTTATTTTTAGTTTTATTATTAATAATTCTTTATATTTAGTTTTATTATTAATAATTCTTTATTTTTAGTTTTATTATTAATAATTCTTTATTTTTAGTTTTATTTTTAATAATTCTTTATTTTTAGTTTTATTTTTAATAATTCTTTATTTTTAGTTTATTATTAATAATTCTTTATTTTTAGTTTTATTATTAATAATTCTTTATTTTTAGTTTTATTATTAATAATTCTTTATTTTTAGTTTTATCTTTAATAATTCTTTATTTTTAGTTTATTATTAATAATTCTTTATTTTATTTTTATTTTTAATAATTCTTTATTTTTAGTTTTATTTTTAATAATTCTTTATTTTTAGTTTATTATTAATAATGCTTAATTTTTAGTTTTATTATTAATAATTCTTTATTTTTAGTTTATTATTAATAATTCTTTATTTTTAGTTTTATTATTAATAATTCTTTATTTTTAGTTGTATTATTAATAATTCTTAATTTTTAGTTTTATTATTAATAATTCTTAATTTTTAGTTTTATTATTAATAATTCTTTATTTTTAGTTTTATTATGAATAATTCTTTATTTTTAGTTTTATTTTTAATAATTCTTTATTTTTAGTTTTATTATTAATAATTCTTTATTTTTAGTTTTATTATTAATAATTCTTTATTTTTAGTTTTATTATTAATAATTCTTAATTTTTAGTTTTATTATTAATAATTCTTAATTTTTAGTTTTATTATTAATAATTCTTAATTTTTAGTTTTATTATTAATAATTCTTAATTTTTAGTTTTATTTTTAATAATTCTTTATTTTTAGTTTTTTATTTTTATAATTCTTTATTTTTAGTTTTATTATTAATAATTCTTTGTTTTTAGTTTTATTATTAATAATTCTTTGTTTTTAGTTTTATTATTAATAATTCTTTATTTTTAGTTTTATTATTAATAATTCTTAATTTTTAGTTTTATTTTTAATAATTCTTTATTTTTAGTTTATTATTAATAATTCTTTATTTTTAGTTTTATTATTAATAATTCTTTATTTTTAGTTTATTATTAATAATTCTTTATTTTTAGTTTTATTTTTAATAATTCTTTATTTTTAGTTTATTATTAATAATTCTTTATTTTATTTTTATTTTTAATAATTCTTTATTTTTAGTTTTATTTTTAATAATTCTTTATTTTTAGTTTATTATTAATAATTCTTTATTTTTAGTGTTATTATTAATAATTCTTTTTTTTTAGTTTCATTATTAATAATTCTTTATTTTTAGTTTATTATTAATAAATCTTTATTTTTAGTTTTATTTTTAATAATTCTTTATTTTTAGTTTATTATTAATAATTCTTTATTTTTAGTTTTATTTTTAATAATTCTTTATTTTTAGTTTTATTATTAATAATTCTTTATTTTTAGTTTTATTTTAATAATTCTTTATTTTTAGTTTTATTTTTAATAATTCTTTATTTCTAGTTTTATTATTAATAATTCTTTATTTTTAGTTTATTATTAATAATTCTTTATTTTTAGTTTTATTTTTAATAATTCTTTATTTTTAGTTTTATTATTAATAATTCTTTATTTTTAGTTTTATTATTAATAATTCTTTATTTTTAGTTTTATTATTAATAATTCTTTATTTTTAGTTTATTATTAATAATTCTTATATTTTTAGTTTTATCTTAAAAATTCTTTATTTTTAGTTTTATTTTTAATAATTCTTTATTTTTAGTTTTATTATTAATAATTCTTTATTTTTAGTTTTATTATTAATAATTCTTTATTTTTAGTTTTATTATTAATAATTCTTTATTTTTAGTTTTATTATTAATAATTCTTTATTTTTAGTTTTATTATTAATAATTCTTAATTTTTAGTTTTATTATTAATAATTCTTAATTTTTAGTTGTATTATTAATAATTCTTAATTTTTAGTTTTATTATTAATAATTCTTTATTTTTAGTTTTATTATTAATAATTCTTTATTTTTAGTTTTATTATTAATAATTCTTTATTTTTAGTTTTATTATTAATAATTCTTTATTTTTAGTTTATTATTAATAATTCTTTATTTTTAGTTTTATTATTAATAATTCTTTATTTTTAGTTTTATTTTTATAATTCTTAATTTTTAGTTTTATTATTAATAATTCTTTATTTTTTTAGTTTATTATTAATAATTCTTTATTTTTAGTTTTATTATTAATAATTCTTATATTTTTAGTTTTATTTTTATAATTCTTTATTTTTAGTTTTATTATTAATAATTCTTATATTTTTAGTTTTATTATTAATAATTCTTATATTTTTAGTTTTATTTTTATAATTCTTTATTTTTAGTTTTATTATTAATAATTCTTTGTTTTTAGTTTTATTATTAATAATTCTTTAATTTTAGTTTATTATTAATAATTCTTTATTTTTAGTTTTATTATTAATAATTCTTTATTTTTAGTTTTATTATTAATAATTCTTTATTTTTAGTTTATTATTAATAATTCTTTATTTTTAGTTTATTATTAATAATTCTTTATTTTTAGTTTTATTATTAATAATTCTTTATTTTTAGTTTTATTTTTATAATTCTTTATTTTTAGTTTTATTATTAATAATTCTTTATTTTTTTAGTTTATTATTAATAATTCTTTATTTTTAGTTTTATTATTAATAATTCTTTATTTTTAGTTTTATTATTAATAATTCTTATATTTTTAGTTTTATTTTTATAATTCTTTATTTTTAGTTTTATTATTAATAATTCTTATATTTTTAGTTTTATTATTAATAATTCTTATATTTTTAGTTTTATTTTTATAATTCTTTATTTTTAGTTTTATTATTAATAATTCTTTGTTTTTAGTTTTATTATTAATAATTCTTTAATTTTAGTTTATTATTAATAATTCTTTATTTTTAGTTTTATTATTAATAATTCTTTTTTTTTAGTTTTATTATTAATAATTCTTTATTTTTAGTTTTATTATTAATAATTCTTTATTTTTAGTTTATTATTAATAATTCTTTATTTTTAGTTTATTATTAATAATTCTTTATTTTTAGTTTTATTATTAATAATTCTTTATTTTTAGTTTTATTATTAATAATTCTTTATTTTTAGTTTATTATTAATAATTCTTTATTTTTAGTTTATTATTAATAATTCTTTGTTTTTAGTTTTATTATTAATAATTCTTTAATTTTAGTTTATTTTTAATAATTCTTTATTTTTAGTTTTATTATTAATAATTCTTTGTTTTTAGTTTTATTATTAATAATTCTTTAATTTTAGTTTATTATTAATAATTCTTTATTTTTAGTTTTATTATTAATAATTCTTTGTTTTTAGTTTTATTTTTATAATTCTTTATTTTTAGTTTTATTATTAATAATTCTTTATTTTTAGTTTATTATTAATAATTCTTTATTTTTAGTTTTATTATTAATAATTCTTTATTTTTAGTTTTATTATTAATAATTCTTTATTTTTAGTTTATTATTAATAATTCTTTATTTTTAGTTTTATTATTAATAATTCTTTATTTTTAGTTTATTATTAATAATTCTTATATTTTTAGTTTTATTATTAATAATTCTTTATTTTTAGTTTATTATTAATAATTCTTTATTTTTAGTTTATTATTAATAATTCTTTATTTTTAGTTTTATTATTAATAATTCTTAATTTTTAGTTTTAGTTTTAATAATTCTTAATTTTTAGTTTTATTATTAATAATTCTTTATTTTTAGTTTTATTATTAATAATTCTTAATTTTTAGTTTATTATTAATAATTCTTTATTTTTAGTTTTATTATTAATAATTCTTTATTTTTAGTTTTATTATTAATTATTCTTTATTTTTAGTTTATTATTAATAATTCTTTATTTTTAGTTTTATTATTAATAATTCTTTATTTTTAGTTTTATTATTAATAATTCTTTATTTTTAGTTTTATTTTTATAATTCTTTATTTTTAGTTTTATTATTAATAATTCTTTATTTTTAGTTTTATTTTTATAATTCTTTATTTTTAGTTTTATTATTAATAATTCTTTTCTTTTAGTTTATTATTAATAATTCTTATATTTTTAGTTTTATTATTAATAATTCTTAATTTTTAGTTGTATTATTAATAATTCTTAATTTTTAGTTTTATTATTAATAATTCTTAATTTTTAATTTTATTATTAATAATTCTTATATTTTTAGTTTTATTATTAATAATTCTTTATTTTTAGTGTTATTATTTATAATTCTTATATTTTTAGTTTTATTATTAATAATTCTTTATTTTTAGTTTTATTATTAATAATTCTTAATTTTTGGTTTTATTATTAATAATTCTTTATTTTATGTTTTATTATTAATAATTCTTTATTTTTAGTGTTATTATTTATAGTTCTTATATTTTTAGTTTTATGATTAATAATTCTTAATTTTTAGTTGTATTATTAATAATTCTTAATTTTTAGTTGTATTATTAATAATTCTTTATTTTTAGTTTATTATTAATAATTCTTATGTTTTTAGTTGTATTATTTATAATTCTTAATTTTTAGTTTTATTATTAATAATTCTTATATTTTTAGTTTTATTATTAATAATTCTTATATTTTCGATTGATTACATGAATTGTAATTACAGCCTCTGATAAAAATGAATATTGTCAGGTGTTTATTTTAACGCATTTCGCGGTAAGGACAATTAATTTAATTATCATTTATTGGTCGTAAATATTTAGATACGAAAAACACAAATATACCGATGAATAAAAAGATTATTTGTAGCCTATTTGTGATATCATTATATTTTAAGATATATCTTGAATGAATCCGGTATATAACGATGCCTGCATCGCCACACATTTACATAAAAAAGGTACATTTTACACACATTATCCTTGTTGATAACATTAACTATAACACTTGAAAAATTACAATGCATTTTTATTTTGCATTTCTGGCGATAGAATCTCATTAAAATAAAATAGAAAAAGTATATTTTTTTTCAAGTGAGTCGAGAGTGTTTTGTGCTGACGCCAAAATACTGAGACATTGGGACGAGGGTCTCTAATGTTCAAGTGTTTAATTAAAACTAAAATTAGAAATACGTTGAAAGGAGCGATGAAAAACAAAGCATTATAAATAAAATTCAGTTGATAATTGAAAACCCGACCATTTTAAGAATTTCTGACGATTCATCTCGATTGATTCTGAATATATATATATATATATATATATATATATATATATATATATATATATATATATTTATATGTATGTATGTATATATATATATATATATATATATATATGTATGTATATATATGTATGTATATATATGTATGTATATATATGTATGTATGTATATATATGTATGTATATATATGTATGTATATATATATATGTATGTATATATATATGTATGTATGTATATATGTATATGTGTATTTATATGTATATATATAAATGTATATATATTTACATATATATGTATATGTATGTGTATTTATATGTATGTATATGTATATATATATATATATTCATATATATGTGAATTAATATGTATATATATTTACATATATATGTATATGTATGTGTATTTATATGTAGACATGTCTATGATATGTATATATATATGTATGTATATATAAATGCATATATATTTATATATAAATGTATATATATATGTATATATATATTTGTATTTATATGTATATATATATGTATATATAAATGTATGTATATTTATATATATATATTTGTATATATATATATAATATATATATATATATATATATATATATATATATATAAATGTATATATATATTTATATATATAAGCGAGATAAGACATTGATAGAATTCAGATGAATAATCCTGATAGATATTACTTGAAGTAATACTTTCAAGGTGATCATAGCCAAAAAGGAAAAGCTCAATATTTAAGATTAGAGCAATATATAAGTTTCATGGTTAAATTTTAAATTCTGAGAAATAAAACACTATCAACAAGAACCGAACTATCTTTCTACCGGGATTCACACCAGAATCAAGCCGTCCAAAACACTGCTCTGAATATCATCTCCAGGATCATCTAAACAGTGTGATATAAATGCAAGTGTGCCTCAGGGGTCTATCCTTGGACCTCTATTGTTCCTAATATTTATTAATGACCTCCCCGACAAAACTGCCTCTGAGATGGGTATATATGCTGATGACACTACACTCTATAACTGGCATGACAGGAAAACAAATGAACACATATCTAAAGAAATGGCAAAAACACTAGAGGATGACCTCCAATCTGTAGTGGAATGGGGACATAAATGGATGGTCAGATTCAATGCTGCCAAGACTAAGCTGGTTTCCTTCAATAATAACAAGAAACCTTCTCTGCCACCAATAGCAATGGCCAGTGACTCCCTGTCTGAGAGTACATCTTTCAAACTGCTTGGTCTAACGTTCACAGGAAACATGAGTTGGAACAATTATATTGAAAACATTGCCAGGGCCGCTGCGAAAAAGGTAGGCTCTCTCTACCGTGCTAGAAAACTGCTGACACCTGAAAGTATCCTGTACCTCTATAAGGCCACCATTCGCCCATGTATGGAGTATTGTTGTCACATTTGGGCTGGTGCATCTGCTACTAGTCTCTCGCTCCTCGACAAGGTTAAAAAAAGAGTCGCCAATCTGATAGATATCTGGCATCTAAGCTTCAGCCTCTGTCCCATCGACGAAACGAAACGTTGCATCCCTCTGCCTGTTCTACAAGTATTTTAATGGATAATGCTCTGACGAACTGCAGACACTCGTGCCCCCACGACGTAGACACCCTCGACAAACCTGACAGGCAGCTAAATCCCACCCCACACAGTAGAGATCCCTAGATGTAAAAGATATTTCTACTTCAGTAGTTTCTTCCCCAGAACCGCTAGACTCTGGAATTCCATTCCAGGTTCCTGCTTCCCTAACTGTACTGACATGCAGAAGTTCAAGTGCAACGTGACCTGACATCTTGCTGCCCAAATCCCAACATAGTTCCCCAGTAGTTGCTGCCCCTGATAGTAGCTCCCTACACCAAAGTGACAATGTGCCTTGTTTAGGGTGAAAATGAATAATAAAAAAAATTTTTTTTAATTTGCTATTTTGCTGCCTATACTATTGATTTCGAGATCCATTGCATACTTAACTCAATGCTCCAATTCTATTACTCACGGGGATAATTACAATGGATTGGTATATACACCTAATATCGGACACACTTTGTCACCACCGATAAAGCATTTGGACTACATCAACCAACACACAACGCAACAAGGAATAAGTCTGCCCTGTATATTTTTCGAAAAATCAATAAGGAGCAATACGCTTTCGCTATATGGGAATATTGCTTTCTCCCCTGAGCCTATTTTCTGCCCACCTGGATTTATAACCCCGAACGACATTGGACTCCTTCGGATAATGGATTACCCAGGTTGTATCAACTTCTCTTTTCGTACAATTTTTTCCATATAATTATCCCCAACAACTCAAAAAACTATTTTCAATAATTGTGCTGGAAAGCAAAATTAGCGACCATTCGCAGCTGAACATTTTGCTAACAGCATTTCATTTCCTCTGATGATATTAGCCATTGTTGAAAATCCATGGATTAAGGAAATTTAAATAACCCCTTCTATATATTCCTTTTGTCAAACAATAAATTCTTAAATCGAATATATATATCTATATGTTGTTTTTTTTCAGAATTTAATCACGAAACTAATATATTTATATATATATATATGTGTGTGTGTGTGTATTTATATGTATATATATATGTATATATACATATATATGTGTGTGTGTGTATGTGTATATGTGATGGTATCTAAATATATGGTATTTGAACTTACACAGATTCTTTATTTTTGATATCTTTCTGTAATTTTAACAGAATCTTACTAAGACATTGAAAAATATTTTTTAAAAATGCAAAATTACAACAATCTTCATTTATGAAAAATAATGTCTTTTAAATATTGCCCATTTTCCGCTTCGCATATTTGTGCTTTTCCGAAACAAACTTGACTAGCCCTGACTTTTTCTTGGTGAGGTATCTTAAAGAAAGTGTCTATGTTAACAAACCTCAAATCCTGCAAGAATTGAATGAAAATACCAGAAACGACATAGAGGAGTTTAATACCAATCCAGAGATTCTGCAATCTGTCATCTACTATTGAATAATTCTTCTTCTGGACGAAAATACCGTAGGTTTACAACAACAGATATCACATACAATTTAATTATGTCTATATTATTAGACACTACCTTCGGTAACCTCCGACCGGTATTTTAGACACAGACATTACATTAATATGTGAGTTTCTTTTCAATATTGGTACGATCAATTTCAGACACGTGAAACATTCCTTGAGACTATTTTTTCTAGAGATATTACATTAATATGTGAGTTTCTTTTGAATATTGGTATGATCAATTTAAGACAACTGGAACATTCCTTGAGATAATTATTCATAGGAACATTACATTAATATGTGAGTTTCATTTGAATATTGGTTCGATCAATTATGGCAAGTGGAACATTCCTTGAGATTTTTTTTCTAGGAACATTACATTAATATGTGAGATTCTTTTGAATATTGATACGAAAAATTTCAGACAAGTGGAACATTCCTTCAGATTATTTTTTCTAGAGACATTACATTAATATGTGAGATTCGTTTGAATATTGGTTCGATCAATTCAGACAAGTGGAACATTCCTTGCAATAATTTTTCCTAGGAACATTACATCATTATGTGAGATTCTTTTGAATATTGGTACGATCAATTTCAGACTAGTGGAACACTCCTTGACATTATTTTTCGTAGGAACATTACATTAATATGTGAGATTCTTTTGAATATTGGTTCGATCAATTTCAGACAAGTGGAACATTCCTTGAGACTATTTTTACTAGAGACATTACATTAATATGTGAGTTTTTTTTTATATTAGTTCGATCAAATTCAGACACGTGGAACATTCCTTGAGATTATTTTTTCTGGAAACATTACATCCATATGTGAGATTCTTTTGAATATTGGTACGATCAATTTCAGACAAGTGGAACATTCCTTGAGACTGTCTTCTATGAACATTACATTAATATGTGAGATTCTTTTTAATATTGGTTCGATCAATTCAGACAAGTGGAACATTCTTTGAGATTTTTTTTCGAGGAACATTACATTAATCTGTGAGATTCTTTTGAATATTGGTACGATCAATTTCAGACAAGTGGAACATTCCTTGAGACTATTTTTCTAGGAACATTACATAAATATTTGAGTTTCTTTTGAATATTGGTACGATCAATTTCAGACAAGTGGAACATTCCTTGATATAATTTTTCCTAGGAATATAACATTAATATGTGAGATTCTTTTGAATATTGGTTCGATCAATTTCAGACAAGTGGAATATTCCTTGAGACTATTTTTTCTGGTAACATTACATTAATATGTGAGTTTCTTTTGGATATTGGTACGATCAATTCAGACAAGTCGCACATTACTTTAGATTGTTTTTCCAAGGATCATTACATTTATATGTGACATTCGTTTGAATATTGGTTCGATCAATTACAGACAAGTGGAACATTCCTTCGGACTATTTTTCCTATGAACATTACATTTATATGTGAGATTCTTTTGAATATTGGTACGATCAACTCAGACTAGTCGACCATTTCTTGGGATAATGTTTCCAAGGTACATTACATAAATATGTGAGATTCTTTTGAATATTGGTTCGATCAATTTCAGACAAGTGGAACATTCCTTGAGACTATTTTTACTAGAGACATTACATTAATATGTGAGTTTTTTTTTATATTAGTTCGATCAAATTCAGACACGTGGAACATTCCTTGAGATTATTTTTTCTGGAAACATTACATCCATATGTGAGATTCTTTTGAATATTGGTACGATCAATTTCAGACAAGTGGAACATTCCTTGAGACTTTTTTTTCTTGGAACATTACATTAATATTTGAGTTTCTTTTGAATATTGGTACGATCAATTTCAGACAAGTGAAACATTCCTTGAGATAATTTTTCCTAGGAATATAACATTAATATGTGAGATTCTTTTGAATATTGGTTCGATCAATTTCAGACAAGTGGAATATTCCTTGAGACTATTTTTTCTGGTAACATTACATTAATATGTGAGTTTCTTTTGGATATTGGTACGATCAATTCAGACAAGTCGCACATTACTTTAGATTGTTTTTCCAAGGATCATTACATTTATATGTGACATTCGTTTGAATATTGGTTCGATCAATTACAGACAAGTGGAACATTCCTTCGGACTATTTTTCCTATGAACATTACATTTATATGTGAGATTCTTTTGAATATTGGTACGATCAACTCAGACAAGTCGACCATTTCTTGGGATAAGGTTTCCAAGGTACATTACATAAATATGTGAGATTCTTTTGAATATAGGTTAGATCAATTTCAGACAAGTGGAACATTCCTTGGTATTATTTTTACTAGGAATATGAAATAATTATGCGAGATTCTTTTGAATATTGGTACGATCAATTTCAGACAAGTGGAACATTCCTTGTGACTAATTTTTCATGAGACATTACATAAATATGTGAGATTCTTTTGAATATATGTTCGATCAATTAAGACAATTGGAACATTTCTTGAAATTATTTTTTCCAGAAACATTATATTAATATGCGAGGTTCTTTTGAATATTGGGACGATCGATTTCAGACAAGTGGAACATTTCTTGAGACTTTTTTTTCTAGAGACATTTTATTAATATCTGAGATTCTTTTGAATATTGGTACGATCAATTTCAGACAAGTGGAACATTCATTGAGGAAACATTACATTAATATGTGAGATTCTTTTGAATATTTGTTCGATCAATTAAGACAAGTGGAACATTCCTTGAAGTTATTTTTTCCAGAAACATTATATCAATATGTGAGATTCTTTTGAATATTGGTACGATCAATTTCAGACAAGTGGAACACTCCTTGAGATAATTTTTCCTAGGATCATTACATTAATATGTGTGATTCTTTTGAATATTGGTTCGATCAATTTCAGACAAGTGGAATATTCCTTGAGACTATTTTTCCTCGGAACATTACGGTAATATGTGAGATTCTTTTGAATATTGGTTCGATCAACTAAAGACAGGGGGAACATTCCTTGGGACTATTTTTCCTAGGAACATAACATTTATATGCGAGATTCTTCTCAATATTTGTACGATCAAATCAGACGAGTTGAATATTCCTTAAGACTATTTTTTCTAGAGACATTACATTAATATGTGAGATTCTTTTGAATATTGGTTCAATCATTTCAGACATTTCAACATTCCTTGAGATTTTTTCCCCCTAGAAACATTACATCCATATGTGAGATTCTTTTGAATGTTGGTTAGATCAATTTCAGACGAGTGGAACATTCCTTGAGATTATTTTTTCTAGGAACATTACATTAATATGTCAGATTCTTTGGAATATTGGTTCGATCAATTAAGACAACTTGAACATTACTTGAGATTATTTTTTCTAGGAACATTACATTAATATATGAGTTTCTTTTGAATATTGGTACGATCAATTCAGACGAGTCGAACATTACTTGAAATTGTTTTTCCTGGGAACATTACATTTATATGTGAGATTCTTTTGAATATTGGTTCGATCAATTGCACACAAGTGGAACATTCCTTCGGATTATTTTTCCTATTAACATTACATTTATATGTGAGATTCTTTTGAATATTGGTACGATCAATTCAGAAAAGTCGACCATTTCTTGGGATAATGTTTCAAAGGTACATTACATGAATATGTGAGACTCTTTTGAATATTGGTTAGATCAATTTCAGACATGTGGAAAATCCCTAGTATTATTTTTACTAGGAACATGAAATAATTAGGCGAGATTCTTTTTAATATTGGTACGATCAATTTCAGTCAAGTGGAACATTCCTTGAGATTATTTTTCCTGGGACATTACATTAATATGCGAGATTCTTATGAATATTGGTACGATCAATTCAGACAAGTTGACCATTCCTTGAGACTATTTTTCCTAGGAACATTACATTATATGTGAGATTCTTTTGAATATTGGTGCGATCAATTTCCGACGGGGGGAATATTCCTTGAGATTATTTTTCTAGGAACATTACAATCATATGTTAGTTTCTTTTGAATATTGGTTCGATAAATTTCAGACAAGTGGAACATTCCTTGTGACTTTTTTTTCTAGAGACATTAGGTGATTATGTGAGATTCTTTTGAATATTGGTTTGATTAATTCAGAAAACTGGAACATTCCTTGAGATTATTTTTCCTAGGAACATTACATTCATATGTGAGATTCTTTTAAATAATGGTTCGATCAATTCAGACGACTGGAACATTCCTTGGGACTATTTTTTCTAGGAACATTACATTAATATGTGAGTTTTTTTTTTTATATTTGTTCGATCAATTTATGACAAGTGGAACATTCCTTGGGACTATTTTTCCCAGGAACATTACATTTATATGTGAGATTCTTTTGAATATTGGTTCGATCAATTCAGACAAGTGGAACATTCCTTGAGACTATTTTTCCTAGGAACATAAAATTAATATGTGAGATGCTTTCGATTATTGGTTCGATCAATTTCAGACAGGTGGAACATTCCTGGAGACTTTTTTTTCTGGAGATATTATATTAATATGCGAGTTTCATTTGAATATTTGTTTGATCAATTTTACACAAGTGGAGCATTCCTTGAGATTATTTTTTCTTGAAACATTACATCAATATTCGAGGTTTTTATAATATTGGTACGATCAATTTCAGACAAGTGGAACATTCCTTGAGACTTTTTTTTCTAGAAACGTTTCATTAATATGTGAGATTCGTTTGAATTACTATCAATTCAGATAAGTAAAATATTTCCTGAGATTATTTTTCCTAGGAACATGACATTAATATGTGACATTCCTTTGAATATTGATTCGACCAATTTCAGGCAAGTGGAACATTCCTTGGGACTATTTTTCCCAGGAACATTACATTTATATGTGATATTCTTTTGAATATTGGTACGATCAATTCAGACAATCGGAAGATTCCTTAGGGCTATTTTTTCTAGAGGCATTATATTAATATGTGAGATTCTTTGAATATTGGTTTGATAAATTTCAGACAAGTGGAACATTCCTCGAGACTATTATTCTAGGAACATTACACCAACATGTGAGATGCGTTTGAATATTGGTACGATCAATTTCAGGCAAGTGGAACATTCCTTGAGACTTTTTTTTCTAGAGACATTATGTGATTATTTGAGATACTTTTGAATATTGGTTTGATTAATTCAGAAAACTGGAACATTCCTTGAGATTATTTTTCCTAGGAACATTACATTCATGTGTGAGATTCTTTAAAATAATGGTTCGATCAATTCAGACGACTGGAACATTCCTTGAGACTATTTTTTCTAGGAACATTACATTAATATGTGAGTTTTTTTTTATATTTGTTCGATCAATTTCAGACAAGTGGAACATTCCTTGAGACTATTTTTTCTAGGAACATTACATTAATATTTGAGATTCCTTTGAATATTGGTTCGACCAATTTCAGGCAAGTGGAACATTCCTTGGGACTATTTTTCCCAGGAACATTACATTTATATGTGATATTCTTTTGAATATTGGTACGATCAATTCAGACAATTGGAAGATTCCTTAGGGCTATTTTTTCTAGAGACATTACATTAATATGTGAGATTCTTTTGAATATTGGTACGATCAATTTAAGATAAGTGGAACATTCCTGGAGTTTATTTTTCCTAGGAACATTACATTAATATGTGAGATTCTTTAGAATATTGGTTCGATCAATTTCAGACAAGTGGAATATTCCTTGAGACTATTTTTCCTAGGAACATTAAATGAATATGTGAGATGCTTTCGATTATTGGTTCGATAAATTTCAGACAAGTGGAACATTCATTAGGACTATTTTTCAAGAAACATTACATCAATATGTGAGATTCTTTCAAATATTGGTACGATCAATTTCAGACAAGTCGAACATTCCTTGATACTGTTTTTTCTAGAGACATTACATAATTCTGTGAGATTCATTTGAATATTGGGTCGACTAATAAACAACTGGAACATTACTTGAGACTATTTTTCCTGGGACATTACATTAATATGTGAGATTCTTTTGAATATTAGTACGATCAATTCAGACAACTGGAACATTCCTTGAGATTTTTTTTCGAGGAAGATTACATTTATATGTGTGTTTCTTTGAAATATTTGTACGATCAATTTCATACAAGGTGACCATTCCTTGGGACTATTTTTTCTAGAGACATTACATAATTATGTGTGGTTCTTTTGAATAATCGGTCGATCAATTCCGACAAGTGGAACATTCCTTGAGATTATTTTTTCTTGAAAATTACATTAATATTCGAGGTTCTTTTGAATATTGGTACGATCAATTTCAGACAAGTGGAACATTCCTTGAGACTTTTTTTTTTCTAGAGACGTTTCATTAATATGTGAGATTCGTTTGAATTACGATCAATTCAGATAAGTAAAATATTTCCTGAGATTATTTTTCCTAGGAACATTACATTAATATGTGAGATTCTTTTGAATATTCGTACTATCAATTCAGATAAGTCAAACATTCCTTGAGATTATTCTTTTTTGAAATATTACATTAATATTTTAGTTTCTTTTGAATATTGGTACGATCAATTTAAGAGAAGTGGAATATTCCTTGAGATTTTTTTTACTAGAGACATTACATAATAATGTGTGGTTCTTTTGAATAATCGGTCGATCAAATTCAGACACGTGGAACATTCCTTGATATTATTTTTTCTGGAAAAATAACATTAATATACGAGGTTCTGTTGAATATTGGTACGATCAACTTCAGACATGTGGAACATTCCTTGAGACTATTTTTTCTAGGAACATTACATTAATATGTGAGTTTCTTTTGAATATTCGTTCGATCAATTCAGACCAGTCGAACATTCCTTGAGATCATTTTTCCCAGGAACATTACATTTATATGTGAGATTCTTGTGAATATTGGTACGATCAATTTCCGAGAAGTGTAACATTCCTTGAGATTATTTTCCTAAGAACATTACATTAATACGTTAGTTTCTTTTGAATATTGGTTCGATAAATTTCAGACAAGTGGAACATTCCTTGAGACTTTTTTTTCTAGAGACATTAGGTGATTATTTGAGATACTTTTGAATATTGGTTTGATTAATTCAGAAAACTGGAACATTCCTTGAGGTTATTTTTCCTAGGGACATTACATTCATATGTGAGATTCTTTTAAATGATGGTTCGATCAATTCAGACGACTGGAACATTCCTTGAGACTATTTTTTCTAGGAACATTACATTTATATGTAAGTTTTTTTTTATATTTGTTCGATCAATTTCAGACAAGGTGAACATTCCTTGAGACCTTTTTTTCTAGGAACATTACATTAATATTTGAGATTCCTTTGAATATTGGTACGATCAATTTCAGACATGTGGAACATTTCATGAGACCTTTTTTTCTAGGAACATTACATTAATATTTGAGATTCCTTTGAATATTGGTTCGACCAATTTCAGGCAAGTGGAACATTCCTTGGGACTATTTTTCCCAGGAACATTACATTTATATGTGATATTCTTTTGAATATTGGTACGATCAATTCAGACAATTGGAAGATTCCTTAGGGCTATTTTTTTCTAGAGACATTACATTAATATGTGAGATTCTTTTGAATATATGTACGATCAATTTAAGATAAGTGGAACATTCCTGGAGTTTATTTTTCCTAGGAACATTACATTAATATGTGAGATTCTTTAGAATATTGGTTCGATCAATTTCAGACAAGTGGAACATTCCTTGAGACTATTTTTCCTAGGAACATTAAATGAATATGTGAGATGGTTTCGATTATTGGTTCGATCAATTTCAGACAAGTGGAACATTCATTAGTACTATTTTTCAAGAAACATTACATCAATATGTGAGATTCTTTCAAATATTGGTACGATCAATTTCAGACAAGTCGAACATTCCTTGATACTTTTTTTTCTAGAGACATTACATAATTCTGTGAGATTCATTTGAATATTGGGTCGACTAATAAACAACTGGAACATTACTTGAGACTATTTTTCCTGGGACATAACATTAATATGTGAGATTCTTTTGAATATTAGTACGATCAATTCAGACAACTGGAACATTCCTTGAGATTTTTTTTCTAGGAAGTTTACATTTATATGTGAGTTTCTTTGGAATATTTGTACGATCAATTTCAGACAAGTTTACCATTCCTTACGACTTTTTTTTCTAGAGACATTACATAATTATGTGTGGTTCTTTTGAATAATCGGTCGATCAATTCCGACAAGTGGAACATTCCTTGATATTATTTGTTCTAGAAAAATTACATTAATATACGAGGTTCTGTTGAATATTGGTACGATCAATTTCAGACATGTGGAACATTTCTTGAGACTATTTTTTCTAGGAACATTACATTAATATGTGAGATTGCTTTGAATATTGGTTCGACCAATTTCAGGCAAGTGGAACATTCCTTGGGACTATTTTTCCCAGGAACATTACATATATATGTGATATTCTTTTGAATATTGGTACGATCAATTCAGACAATTGGAAGATTCCTTAGGGCTATTTTTTCTAGAGACATTACATTAATATGTGAGATTCTTTTGAATATTGGTACGATCAATTTAAGATAAGTGGAACATTCCTGGAGTTTATTTTTCCTAGGAACATTACATTAATATGTTAGTTTCTTTTGAATATTGGTGCGATCAATTTAAGACAAGTGAAACATTCCTTGAGACTATTTTTTCTAGAGGCATTACATTAATATGTGAGTTTAATTTGAATATTGGGTCATTCAATTTAAGACAAGTGGAACATTGCTTGAGACTATTTTTTCTAGAAACATTACATTAATATGCGAGGTCCATTTGAATATTGGTATGATCAATTTAAGACGAGTGGAATATTCCTTGAGATTATTTTTTCTAGAGACATTACATTAATATGTGAGGTTGTTTTAAATATTAGTACGATCAATTTATTAATATGCGAGGTTCTTTTGAATATTGGTACGATCAATTTCAGACAAGGGGAACATTCGTTGAGACTATTTTTTCGAGAGACATTACATTATTCTGTGAGATTCTTTTTAATATTGGCTCGATCAATTCAGACAAGTGGAACATTCCTTGAGATATTTTTCCCCAGGAACATTACATTAATATGTGAGTTTCTTTTGAATATTGGTTCGATCAATTTCAGACAAGTGGAACATTCCTGGAGTTATTTTTTTCTAGAAACAATACAGTAATATGCGAGGTTCTTTTGAATATTGGTAGGATCAATTTCAGACAAGTGGAACATTCCTTGAGACTATTTTTCTAGAGACATTACATTTATATCTGAGTTTCTTTTGAATATTGGCTCGATCAATTTCAGACAAGTGGAACATTCCTTGAGATTATTTTTCATACGAACATTACATTAATAGTTGAGATTCTTTTGAATATTGGCTCGATCAATTTCAGACACGTCCAACATTTCTTGAGATTATTTGTCCTAGGAACATTACATTAATATGTTAGATTCTTTTGAATATTGGTACGATCAATTTCAGACAAGTGGAACATTCCTTGAGTGTATTTTTAGAGACATTACATTAATATGTGAGATTCTTTTGAGTATTGGTTCGATCAATTCGGACAAGTGCAACATTCCTTGAGACTCTTTTTTCTAGAAACATTACATTAATATGCGAGGTTCTTTTGAATATTGGTACGATCAATGTCAGACAGGTGGAACATTCCTTGAGACTATTTTTTCGATAGACCTTACAATTATATGTGAGATTCTTTTGAATATTGGTTCGATCAATTATTACAACTAAAACATTCCTTGAGATTATTTTTTCCAGAAACATTACATTAATATGCGAGGTTCTGTTGAATATTGGTACGATCAATTTCAGACAAGTGTAACATTCCTTGAGATTATTTTTTCTTGAAACATTTAATTAATATGTGAGATTCTTTTGAATATTTGTTCGATCAATTTCAGAGGAGTCGAACATCCCTTGAGGCTATTTTCCCTGGGGACATTACCGTAATATGTGAGTTTCTTTTGAATATTGGTTCGATCAATTTAAGACAAGTGGAACATTCCTTGAGACTATTTTTCCTAGGAACATTGCATTAATATGTGAGATTATTTTTAATATGTGTACGATCAATTTAAGACAACCGGAACATTCCTTGAGACTATTTTTTCAAGAGACATTACATTAATATGTGAGAATCTTTTGAATATATAAGTACGATCAATTTCAGACAAGTCGGACATTCCTTGAGATTATTGTTCCTAGAAACATTACATTGATATGTGAGATTCTTTTGAATATTGGTTCGGTCAATTTCAGACAAATCGAACATTCCTTGGGATTTTTTTTCCTAGGAATATAACATTAATATGTGAGATTCTTTTGAATATTGGTTCGATCAATTTCAGACAAGTGGAATATTCCTTGAGACTATTTTTTCTGGTAACATTACATTAATATGTGAGTTTCTTTTGGATATTGGTACGATCAATTCAGACAAGTCGCACATTACTTTAGATTGTTTTTCCTAAGGATCATTACATTTATTCCTTGGGATTTTTTTTCCTAGGAATATTACATTAATATGTGAGATTCTTTTGAATATTGGTTCGATCAATTCAGAAAAGTGGAACATTCCTTGAGATAATTTTTTCTAGGAACATTACATTAATATGTGAGATTCTTTTGAATATTGGTTCGATCAATTCAGAAAAGTGGAACATTCCTTGAGATTACTTTTTCTAGAAAAATTACATTAATATGCGAGGTTCTGTTAAATATTGGTACGATCAATTTCAGACACGTGGAGCATTCCTTGAGACTATTTTTCCTAAGAACATTACATTTATATGTGAGATTCTTGTGACTATTGGTACGATCAATTTCAGACAAGTGGAACATTCCTTGAGACTATTTTTCTACGAACATTACATTAATATGTTAGTTTCTTTTGAAGATTGGTTCGATAAATTTCAGACAAGGGGAACATTCCTTAAGACTATTTTTCCTAGGAACATTACTTTTATATGTGAGTTTCTTTTGAATCTTGGTACGATCAATTCAGACAAGTGCAACATTCCTTGAGACTATTTTTCTAGAAACATTACATTAATATGCGAGATTCTTTTGAATATTGGTTCGATCAATTCAGACCCGTGGAACATTCCTTGAGACTATTTTTTCGATAGACATTACAATTATATATGAGATTCTTTTGAATATTGGTTCGATCAATTATTACAACTAAAACATTCCTTGAGATTATTTTTTCCAGAAACATTACATTAATATGCGAGGTTCTGTTGAATATTGGTACGATCAATTTCAGACAAGTGGAACATTCCTTGAGATTATTTTTTCTAGAAACATTAAATTAATATGTGAGATTCTTTTGAATATTTGTTCGATCAATTTCAGAGGAGTCGAACATCCCTTGAGGCTATTTTCCCTGGGGACATTACCGTAATATGTGAGTTTCTTTTGAATATTGGTTCGATCAATTTAAGACAAGTGGAACATTCCTTGAGACTATATTTCCTAGGAACATTGCATTAATATGTGAGATTATTTTTAATATGGGTACGATCAATTTAAGACAACCGGAACATTCCTTGAGACTATTTTTTCAAGAGACATTACATTAATATGTTAGAATCTTTGGAATATATAAGTACGATCAATTTCAGGCAAGTCGGACATTCCTTGAGACTATTTTTCTAGAAACATTACATTAATATGCGAGATTCTTTTGAATATTGGTTCGATCAATTCAGACAAGTGGAACATTCCTTGAGATTATTTTTTCTAGAAACATTACAGTAATATGTGAGATTCTTTTAACATACGATTGTTTACGTTTCAAATTTCAAGAGGTTGAAATACAATTACATGAGCCCAAACCTGACATAATTATTGTGTGAAACTGGCATAAATATAACTCTACGAGGGAAAAAGACAGACCCAATTCAAATTTGTACAGAGTGGGGAAGAGCAATTTGCTTATTTGGAATATCAATTGAATTTAAATAGTGTTGGGACGATTCCTAATTTTTTTCCGATTCTGATTCCATGAAAATGTTGATTAACGATACCGATACCAAGTACGATTCCGATTCCCTTGGAATTGTTGTTATATAATCGAAAGTTTCTGCGTAGCGAAAAATTTGGTACAGCAAAAAAGTGGAAATACAATTAAGGGAATTTCGAAAACGTTTGATTTTTTTCGTAAAATTTCTTTCATTGAAGATAAAAGTCAAAACAAATATTTTAACCATGGCTTAAACATGCACCATGAAATTAACAACAACCAATTTCATGGGTTATTTTATACATTAAAAAATATAAAGAAAAAGTAAGTCATGATTAATTCAACAAAAATATAATAACATCAAATTTCAATGGGAATAACATGTTTTGTTTATCTTTTGATATTCATTTTTTTGTTTTATTTTCTCTTTATCTTCAATAACTCTTTAAAATTTAACACTTTTTTCCAGCTTCTATCGCCGATTTTAGTCCATTTTCTAGAATATTCTTATTTCTAAATTAAATTTAAAAATAACAATCTTTGATTAAATTTTTAGCCTTTTATATTCAATCGTCTCAAATTATTGCTATTTATTTATTTGACTTTAAAAATATTTTTAACAATAATAATATTATTTTTTAAATCTAAATAAATTGATTTATTTCTATATTTATTTTTATTATATAACTACCTGTACCCTGCCACGCGTTGCTATGGCTTAATTTCGTGTAATGGAAAATTCTAATAAAAAGAGAAAATGCATGTTTCTTATGTTCTTAGTACAGCAATCCACTCCAAAAAGTAAAAAAAAGGCGAAAATGAAAAAAAATATGGTACTTTTGCAGAATTGGATCCGGATCCTCGGGAGTTACCATCAATCATGGCTTGAGCTCGAGCAACATTCAGTGGATTAAGCCGAAAGTTACTAAAACGTTGAAACGCTAAATAGTTTTATTTTTTTATTGTGTTCAAAAATGTGAGTTTTTAATTAATATTTGGGTAAGGGGGTGTTACTATACACAGATTCGAAAAAGTTGTTCAAAAACGAATAAATGAAAGCAAAGGTAAGGTAAATTACGTTTCTATCTAACTGGATGATTTTTTAGTGTTTTTATTTAATGTAAAATGTTTAATCGGCTCAAAAACGCAGTGTTTATCTATGTATTTGAAAAAGACGAATGGTCGCGGACTCTGTTGAATATGTTAAGTTTGGGAAAATCAGTTAAAAACTATACAAAACAATGTCAGACACCTACTGATTATATATTATTGTGACATAGGCTGACATATTCGGTGGGTTTCTGATAGTATTTTGTATAGTTTTTTAGTTTTAAATCATTTTCTCAAACTTAACATCATCAACAGTGTCCATCACCGTTTGTATTTTTCAAATTTCCAAGTTTAATTAAAGTTTTATGATATGTTTTTTATTCAATTGTAAGGTTAAAGTACAGAATAGATACAAAACACCCTCTCCTCCCCATGTTAAGAATGGCTTTTTAAATAATAACCTTATTATTTCAGCACGGATCACTCTCTACATAAGTACCTAATATTTTTTCAGCCATTCTTACCATAGAGAGGGGATGGTGCTTTGTAACTATTCTGTGTTTTTTAACTAACAATTTATTATTAAAAAAAGATATTGTGAAATTATAAAAAAAAATAAAAAGATATTGTGAAAGTTGAATTTAACTTGAAAAAAAAACAATGCGAACGGCGCGTTCAACATTGTAGCCGGACCTTATTTGGCAATAAGGTCATGTGAGTCGATTAATGGGTGCTAATGCACTTACTGGTCCGCGCTATTTTTTTAAAAACGTATTTCCAAGCTTAGTTTATGTTTTTTTTGGTATTTTTCAGATTAGGTCCACCTCCACAACTTTCTTTTAAATGACGACTTTTAAAGGTGTCCGACTATGCTGAATACAGAAATCTCATTGAAATTTTGCAGAAATGAGTAGTTATCGAGATATAGATAGTTGTTTTATGCATTGTATTATTTGGCGGCCATCTTTGTTACGCGCGTAGATTTGTTTATGACGCGCGCAAGCGTGTAAAAACGACGTCTGCCAGAGATTACAATGCATTATACAAATTTTTAATATCTCGATAACTACTTATTTCTGCAAAATTTCAATGCGATTTCCGTATTCAGCATAGTCGAAAACCTGCAAAAGTCGTCATTTAAAAGAAAATTGTGGAGGTGGACCTAATCTAAAAATTTACCTTTTTTCATTCAATTGTAAGGCTAAAGTACAGAATAGGTACAAAACACCCTCTTCTCCCAATGTTAAGAATGGCTTTTTAAATAATAACGTTATTATTTCAGCACGGATCAATAAGTGCACGAGTACCCAATTTCTTCAAAAGCATTCATATTTTCTTATATAAAAACAATTTCTGTAAAAAAAAGAAAAAACGTGCACTTTATATCTTTGTTAAAAAAGGTTTTCTTGAAAAAAAACAAAAAAAAAATACGGTAAAAAAAGCAAAGAACAAAACATTAATCGGTATTCATGCAGAGAGTGATCCGTGCTGAAATAATAACGTTATTATTTAAAAAGCCATTCTTAACATGGGGAGGGGAGGGTGTTTTTACCTAATCTGTACTTTAACCTTACAATTGAATAAAAAACAAAACTTTAATTAAACGTGGAAATATGATTTGAAAAAATAGCGCGGATCACTCTCTGCATTAGCACCGAAAGTACAGAATAGTTAGAAAATATCCTCCCTCTCCATGTTAAGAATGGCTTTCTAAATAATGTTAATGCTTCAGTACTGTTCCTTGTCTGCTTAAGTTTAATTTTTGTTTATTAAATTGTTAGGTGAAAGTCCAGAATAGTTACAAAACACCCTCTTCTCCCAATGTTTAGAATGGCTTTTTAAATAATAACGTTATTATTTCAGCACTGATCAATAAGTGCACGAGTACCCAATTTCTTTAATAAAGAAAAAACATTCATATTTTCTTATGTAAAAACAACTTCTGGAAAAAAAAAGAAAAAAACGTGTACTTTCAATTTTTGTTAAAGGTTTTCTTGAAAAAAAATCCTGACGCTGTGCACTTCTTTATTTACATTGGAAGTGACGTCACACAAATCTTATAATACGGATGGCTACAATTGTAAAAATAATTTGTTTTATTTTCCTTTCATTTTGAGCTCCTTTTTTCTCCCGTTTGTTTTTGTTTTCTACAATTAATAAACCAGTTTACAAGTAAAAAATAATTTGTTTTAGCGAATTTAATTTTTTTTCTCTCCCATTTGCTATGTTGGTATTTGAGCGGAGAATCTAACATTTCTTTTCATTTTGAGAATTTGTTTTAGTTTTTAATTACTAACACAGCGGAGAATTTAACTTCCCCCCCCATTTCTTATTTTGAGCGGAGAATTTATTTTATTTTCATTTTGAGCTCTTTTTCCGATCCGACGTTACCTTTTATAGGTAGTGGCCATAAAGTGGGTGATCATTTTACGTTAAATTATTATAGAAAAGTGATCCCCCAGTTTTTAAAACTAACATTTCTTCATATCTTGGAAACTACTCGTTTCCCGTAATTTTAAACGTTATTTTCGTTTTCAGCGACCCCGAAAACCTATAAGAGTGGTAACTTTAAAGGAATTTTCGAGGGTGGAGTAATTCTTCATATTTACCATTTTTTTAATTGAATTGTAAGGTGAAAGTACAGAATAGTTACAATACACCCTCCCCCATGTTAAATAATAGGTTTCCAAATAATAGCGTTAAAAATAGCTCGGGTTGTAAAGTGCAGGAGTACCTAGAAAAGGTAACGTCGGATCGGAAAAAGAGCTCAAAATGAAAATAAAATAAATTCTCCGCTCAAAATAAGAAATGGGGGGGGAGTTAAATTCTTCGCTGTGTTAGTAATTAAAAACTAAAACAAATTCTCAAAATGAAAAGAAATGTTAGATTCTCCGCTCAAATACCAATATAACAAATGGGAGAGAAAAATAAAATAAATTATTTTTACAATTGTAGCCATCCGTATTATAAGATTTGTGTGACGTCACTTCCAATGTAAATAAAGAAGTGCACAGCGTCAAGATAACCGTTTTGTTTATTAAATTGTTAGGTGAAAATATAAAATAGTTATAGAACACTCTCCCTTTCTCATGTTAAGAATGGCTTTCTTAATAGCGTTATTTCAGCACGGTACCTTCTCTGCAAAAGTACCATCTTTTGTTTATTAAATTGTTAGGTGAAAGTATAGAATAGTAACAAAACGTCCTCCCCGTGTTAAGAATGGCTTTCTAAATAACGTTATTATTATATTATTATATTATTATATTATTATGGTACTTTCTCTGCATAAGTACCATGTTTTGTTTATTTAATTGTTAGATGAAAGTGCAGTACTCATGCAGAGAGTGATCAGTGTTGAAATAATAACGTTATTATTTAAAAAGCCATTCTTAACATGGGGAGGGGAGGGTGTTTTGTACCTAATCTGTATGTTAACCTTACAATTGAATAAAAAAAAAACATATTAAAACTTTAATTAAAACTGGAAATACGATTTTAAAAAAAGCGCGGACCACTCTTTGCATTAGCACTACCAACCAATCTTATATCGAAAAACAAAAACACAAAAACAAAAGAAAACTCAAAAACCAAGCGACAAACTTTTTTTTTTGCCTTATATAATAAAGAAAAAATGTTTAAATTAAAAAATTTGGAAGATAAACAAATGAATTATGTTTTTTTTTATTTTGTTTTTTTACTTATCGAGTAAACAGAAAATGAAATCTACTTCCTCTCGTCAATTCTTGGCTGTGAAATGAATCGAACTGGAAGTTCAGTTGTATCAACAGAACAGTTTCGCACTAACGGTTACGAAAATATATTTATTTTATTTAATACTAGCGGGGGTACCCGGCGTTGCCCGAGTGTTTGTTTCAGGGACGGGGGGTTAAAAAATGTTATGGTAGGTAAGTAGGAAGGATCAAATCCGGAGTCATGAGTAAAAGTAGGAAAATAAAGTGTGAAAAAAAAACAAAAACATCTGCAACGTTAACAGTTCGGCCACCAAGAAAAGTCCATTCCAGTTGTTTAGGAAAAAAAAAAAACAAAAAAAAAAAACGACTACGGTAGGTCGGCGCGAATGTGAAAATATAATGTGAATTGTCCAGCACGCTAACCACTACGCCATAGAGCACTGCAGCTTAGTTTAGTGATTTTAAATAACTTGACATGAAAGAACTACGAAGCCAAACCGGTGTTCTCTTCTCAACTGTTCCTTGTGAACGATCCCCAAACGGTGTTAAGTGGTGGCAGGGGGGAGGAGGAATTTATTAGAGAGAAAATATTTTACCACTTCCATTGATCTTAACCGATTTTGGCCGTGACTTCTCAGCAGAAAAAGTATAGAAATCTAAGATTATCGAGGAATTTGAGAAATAATAAGCCTATAACACACCTCAGATATTGTTCTGCCGTTTGTGCATATTATATTTGCATGAAATATCTTGATTTTTAATCCAATTAATGTCAAAATCAGACGGGAAAAAATGAGTTCATTTTATTTATATAGAGATTTTAATAATTCGCGAGGAAAATTTATTTTAATAACATAAAAACATCCCTCGACTCTAAAGATGGGTTGTCTAAAAATTTCAAATAAATTGGTAACGTAGAAATATGGGTTTATGCACTTGTAACGAACCAAATTTACATTTTTATATATATATATAGATTATATACGTGTCGTCCTTTAATGTTTATTCTTATTTAATGTCTTGATTTACCTTTTTATTTCTATATAAAAAATAAATGTTTGGTAATTGTTTATTTCTATTGTTAATTAAAAGTCATTTATTGAACTTTCGAAATCGCCTCCATCTTAATGCTGTTTCTGACAACCTTTTTATTTTAATTTTTTGTTAGGGTTGGAAAACATTTACCTATGCTCACATCACGACTGTGATACCAGGAATCGATGAATATTGACCAAGCCCCTACAGTCATTTAATTGAACGGTCCCGAGTGACTAGTTAGTTTGCAAAGTTAGGGTTCAAAGGATTTCTTTTAAGTTAAACTTTTTTCCTTTTTTAATAAATTTTTCACATTTTTGTTTGTTTTTGTTGCGCAAGGAAGTTCGAAAAGAAATGCTTAATTGCTTCATTCACAGAATATTTTTATGAAATTTTTAAATGTAAATTTCTAAAAGAAAAAAAATTAAATTCACTTACCGCATTTATTTAACAGATAGCAAACTTATTGTTTTCTTTTGTAGTTTTCGAAAGAACTGTCAGTCAGCACAATATATAGTTCTAACGTTTTTGTTTTAGGATACTTAAAAAAAGCCGACCTACTGTCAAAGTTTTGCGAACTGATACTACGTGAGCAGTTTCACTTTAGTTTTAGAAATATTTCCTGAAAATGCCTTCGTTCAGAAAATAGAAAGTACATAATTGTTTTATAAAACCTTTTATTGTTTAAATAATTTGACTTTGCTTGTTTTATTTTTCCTTTAAATAAAGGTTGATAAGGCATTTTTTCATTTACTAATGAGATTTTTTATTCATTTACTAATGGAAGAGTGCCGGTAAAAAAAACTTGCCAAAAAATAAGCTCCCCCTTTTTTATGCTTCTACACTTTATCGCCGAAACTGGAGACGCCATTTTATTTTGAGCAACTGTCGTTCAAATCTAAGGTAGAAATCACTATTTTAAACTATGACTGAAGTTAGAAATAAATAACAAAAAATATTAATTACTTCCGGAAAGAACTATGAAAAAAGTAAATAAAAAAAGTGAAAGAGAACATATATCTGTAATTGTTTAATTGGAATGAAACGGGGAAGATTTTCATGAAACCTATGTATATATATATATATATATATATATATATATATATATATATATATATATATATATATATATTATTATTATTATTATTATTATAAACAGAAATTGTTTAAACTGGGCGAGCGCAATTTGAAAACAAAATAAAAAAATTTAAATTTATCAAAATATAGTTGTAAAAACATTGAAAAGTTTGCGTAAGAAAATATAATTTTAATAAAACAATTTTGTAATGAAAGCAGCATTGGATTTTTATAAAATAGTTTTTTGTGTTTTTTTTTTTGTTTTTTTTTAACAAATAGATAATTTTAATGAAACATTTTTTAATTAAAGCAGTTTTGAAGGGTCAACAACAAATTAATTTAAATGAAACAGAAAAATCATTACCTAGTTTAATTTTGTTATTTATTTCATGCTTCGGCCAATACCGATTTCTCCCTTGAATTTCAACGACAGGTGCGCGAAATAAAATGGCGTCTCCAGTTTCGTCGATAAAGTGTAGAAGTATCCCCCTTTTTTCTAGTCACCAGTTGGAAAAACAACCGATTTTTAACATGGATTTGACGTAGCTAGGCTGTTTTATACATAAACCTCGCTAACAAATGAAAATGATGTTACCTCGCTACCCCTAAATTTTCGCAACAGTGCAAACAGATAATATATCATGGGCCTCAAAGTTTTGAAACAGACAGACTATGCCTATGTATGTGACGGAATAAAAAACTCATTAAGATAAATACAGATTACCTTTAAAGTAGTTAATAAAATTCTGCTTACCCTATCAAATATATTATGAAAAGTTCTATGACGTTTTTATCATAAATTTTTGGCAGCATTAATCTCACTTCAAACAAACAGTTCAACTTAAAACTATAAGAGAATCGTAATGAAAGAATCGTAAATCTAAGGTATTTTTGAACGAGACGATTCCGATTCCCCCCAAAATGCACGATTCTTACGATTCCGATTAATCATACCACCACTAAATTTAAATAAGCAAGCTGCTGTTCTCCACCTTACATATATATATAATGTGTGTGTATATATATGTATATATATGTATATATATATGTATATATATTTATATATATGCATGTATATATATATATGTATATATATGTATATATATATATGTATATATGTGTATATATATGTATATATATATGCATATATATATGTATATATATGTATATATATGTATATGTATATATGTATATATATGTATATGTATATATGTATATATATGTATATGTATATATATGTATATATGTGTATATATATGTATATATATATGCATATATATATGTATATATATATGCATATATATATGTATATATATATGCATATATATATATATGTATATATATATGTATATGTATATATGTACATGTATATATGTATATATATGTATATGTATATATATGTATATGTATGTATATATATGTATATATATATATATTTAACTACACGCAGCAGTACGACTACGACAACCGTCAAGTGAACTGAACACAAACATAAATAGAACGCTTCCGTCTACACAACTCAACACGAATAACACCGTCGATGAAACTCGGCACGGTATCAAATACTTCAGTCGGCATGGTCCCAAACAATTCCCCCCGACCTGACCCGACACGATTCCGAGCAATTTCGTTAACATGACCCAACACAAACCTCGGCACGACCCGCCACGCTACAAAAGCATCTTCGGGAGTTTCTCCCTGAACTACTCTGGCATTGTCTTTTTGAAACCTTTGGAGGAAGTCATTTTCACCGTAGATTAGCCTGACTAAGACTGATGCACAAGTTTTGAGCGCTGCCGACATGCCCGTCACAATAAACTCAACTGCTCTCTTAACCGATATCTCTATCAAATGATATTATAACTTCAAATCCAAAACCGTCCCTCAAGATAACCATGAACAGGAAATATGTGCTTACATTAAGGACGCCTTTCCTTGCGCATACACATCTCCAAAGTAGACCGAAAACACCCCTACGTGCGCTTTAAAGTAGCGCTTACCCACAGCAGAGCATTTATATTTGCCCTCTATCAATGATAAAGTAGTTATCCTTGGGTGCATCGCTAAGCAAATTAGTCATATCCTTTATGCTCATTCCTCGGATAGCATTCATCTCTGTGTATATTTTATTGTTAACAATGTTAAATGGCTAGTTCACTCTAACAAAACAGATTACGAAGGAAGATTTTGTCATGATTTCTCTCTTGCTTAGGGCCAAATATATCTGGGGGGATTTATTAACGAACCCACTCGGGTGTACTGTACTGATGGACAGTTCACAAATATTTTAGATCTTTTCTAACAACATGTCCTGTACTGTGCTAATCCTCAGTTTTCTCTCTGCTAGGATCTTCTGATCGCTCGGTTGTTTCAATAAAAATAAAAAAGTAAGTATAACAAAACTTGAGATATCTCTCCATCGAACAGTGTATCGATACTCGATAATTGATAGGGACGGTTTCCTAGTGTTCGTATCGGAACTAGCTCAACGTTATATATTTATAATGAATGTGTCCACTATAGCATCTGACTTAGAATTACTTAACCACGGGCATAGACGGCTACAAACAGAAATCGAGCAATCAGTCATGCTACACCCCTGAATGTATCATTGCATATAGAAACCACTACTTCAATTGCTTTAAATGTAATAGATGTTTTAAAACTAAAGTTGCCTTTAGAACTGCCAGCAATCACTGCACAACTATAATAGAAAGCACAATAGGATCATACGCTCAGTCCATCAAGTCTAAAGTAGAATTCCAGAGGTTCGGTTTCCATGAAGCGAATACCAAGCAATGTGTATCCTATGTAACATATGAACATATGTGTATCCTATGTAACGACCATTATCAACGGGCCTGGGGTGATTTCGTCTGCATCTGACAAAGTCAAACTCTTTGCTAAAAACTTTTCATCAAATTCAACGCAAAACGATCAGGGCCACCTGTCTTCCGAATTTCCTCCAAAGACCGAATATAATCTAAGTAACATCCACATATCTGTTCGTGATATTGTCACACTGATCCAGGATCTTGATGCCAGCAAAGCAACTAGTCCTGACAATATTTCAGTTATAATACCCAAGAAGTTGCAATCGGAACTAAGACCCATTTTTGCAAATCTATTCTAATCGCTGCCTAAAAGAGAAATGTTTCTCAACACCTTAAAACCCTTATTAGTTTGTCCAGTAGTCAAAAATACTCGGAATAGATCTGCTGCATCTGAGTCTCTCTTGAGTACATGAAGCAATATGGCAAAAGATGGCTAGTTACTTTAAAAAAAAATTATTTTATTTATCATATTTTAAAAATGTATTCTTTATGTCCAGTAAAAATTTGTGTTGAAATATTAAAAATTAAATCGAAATAAATACTATTAAATTATTTTTGAAGTATTGATAAAAATACCATTAAAATATTTTTTTACATATTGAAAATAAAATCGAAATACATTATTGTGGTTACGTTCTTTTATCACAAAACTACCTTGGGTAATTTTGTGATAAAGATTCAAATCTCTGTCTATTTTTGTTCCCATTTATAATTTAACTTTTTGGGAAGTTGGAGCACAAGGAGGGAGGAGTAGTAGCGGCCACTATAAATAAAATTACCACCTCCTTTCTAAGAATAATTTCTTTGCACGGACAGGATTATGCAATGGCGAATACCCTCCCTCAAAACAACTGTGATAATTTAAAATTAGGCTGGCCGAGTCCCTCAAAAATGGGCAAGACATTTATTTTGGTTGGAAATTAAAAGCCGTAAAAAACAGTTAAAATACTTCAAAACACTAAAAAATAATGATGCAGGTAGGTTGCAAAGTAACTTTTATTGACTATAGTAACATTCATTTATTGTATATATATATTTTTACCATTTTTTCGAATTTCTGTTTTTCGAACGCCAAATTTTGTTTGGAGAAAGTCACTGAGAAAAGTATCTACCCACTGGTGCATTGTCTGTTTTACAAGGAACCACAGGCAATCTAAGTAATCTTAATTTTTCCCGAAACATGGCGGCTATCAGTATACCAGCATCAGCTGATTCACGAAAAAAGATTTTGACGCTAATGGAATTTTTTTACGCGTTAAAGTTGTTTTGATGACCAACATATAGGAAAAATTCTGTTCATTTTGTAGCAAAGATGATAAATCTTGTAAAGCTCAATCCTCCAAACTAGCATAGGTGACATCTGAATAACAACCAATATTCACTTCCGAAGGTTTTCCAAGAAGGGGGAAAATATGGAACCTGTTTTTGATTTTAACTTTAATAGTGACTTGTTTGCCTCGAATAGCATCTTCAGTATTTTTTTTCAATCTGACTCATTCTATACACATCCAATGCTATGAGTCTGGATGAATATGCACATCATTTGACCGTTCAATCTCTTTAGCTCCGTTTTCTTATTCTCATTTAATTCATCACCCTTCTTTAAATTAATACCCTTTAATTTATGTCTATTGGGTTTATAGATGAAATATATAGACGTTGGTTTATTATAATCCCACTTTTTGTTTGCTTAACATTAAATCCCAAAAATTTTAATGTTCCACTTTTATGATTTCCAATTTTAAATATCTTCTTCGATACTACAATCATATTTTTTTCTAAAACAGATCATTTCCATATGAAATATGCTATATTTCTAAAATGAAATCGTCTACGTGTTTTTCTAGAAGACGTCTTAAGTCACCAATGGGATTGTGCCAAAGAAACAGTGCATTGTCGAATGCACTCACCATACCCTTCAAGCAAGGAAACTCGATTAATTCTAGGTACCATGGATAAAGTGCATTATTTAAATCATAAATGCATTTTTCAGCTTCTAAACTAGAGATGGTGGTCTAAAGAATACTTCTCTCTCCAACATTTGTAGAAGATAAATTCAAGAGTCTCTACTGTCACATCAAGGCCGTCAGTACCAGATGCATAACCTTGCAACTTTTCATTGGGGAATCTGTTTTTAAGTTATGAGAATCTTCTTAATAACAAGATGCAACAAGACAAGCCTTCATTATCGTTTTGTCATTCATAAATTTAGGCTTTTATTCACTGCGTCTGGCTCTGTTTTCCAGTTGACTTTGGTTGTTTGCCATCTTTTCATCCACTTATTATTCAAACACAATTTATATTCTACAACTTCGTTTCTACTTGCATTTATACTGTTACATTTTCTTTCTATTGCTATTAGAATTGTTATATTGCCCTTATCTTTCTCCTCCTTCAGTAATCTCTATTGAAGACTTTGTGTTTTCTACATTCATTGAATTTTGCAATTTCTTGTCTGCCTTCATCCAGTGACATGGAGGAACCGTGGAAAATGCTCCTCTATGTCTGATTAATACACATTGAGATTCTTTCCCCAAAACTTTACCATGCGCCATCCATTGCACATTTTTCTTCTGTTTTTCTGTCACAAACCCTTCATAAGTCTCTTCAAATTATTATAATTGATTCGGCTTTCATGATGCTTTTCCTCGCTGCATGTACGGCATTTACTTTTATTCTAACCATATCACTGGTTGTTGAAGTTTCTAATGCAGATAACCGATCATTCAAAATTGATTGAATGTTAATATTTTACCCAAATACACACTCATTTGGACTATACAAAGCTTTTTCTGCTAATTTTTTTTCCATTGTTTCAGCAATATTAGATTATGACATTTCACAGTGCCATTGCTAAGTAGACTTTCTCCACTTGTTGTACGTGTTTGAATATTTAATTTTTCGTTCATCTGTCAGTAGCCTTCATCATTAAAGTCACCACCATTATAACTTAAAAACTGTTCGGAGGTCCGGAACAAGATATTCACATTAAAATACGTTGCGAATAAGTTCTTCGCATTTCTTGGTCTTAATTAATCTGGCAGCGAAGTGTTTATTGGAGTTTAATTGAGTGCACAATCTAGGATTGGTTATGTCACTATTCCTTTTAAATCCCAACATATTCTATTAACAAAAAGTTGGAAAGGGGATGTTCTAAACCTTTGACAAACAGAACAAGAATCACAACCATGTTTTAACTGATTCAGAAATTCCTTGTCATGAAATACTATACTGCCTTTAACCAAATATATTAATTTTTCTTTAACTGCATGGGCAAACTCTCTATGTAATTTCTCAGTTTTCTTTCTTTTTTTCACTCGAGAAGGTCCTTCTAAAGTCTCACAATGTAAAACTATGTTTAGTGCATTTTAACCTCAAAAGAATATTAGTTAATGTTCGATTATAGTGTCCATAATTTATTGTTTGCATTTTCCAGAAATATTTTATAATAGGCGATATGATAAGGGTAAACTAGAGAGAGGACAGAAAAGAACAAGAAATACTAAAAAAAAGCATGAAGACAATATATTAGAAAATGAAATATTAAGATTTTTGTAATTTATGAAAATATTAAAAATCTTTTTAAAATCTTAATTTTTTAAATATTCAAAAAATAAAAAATATAAATTCTGAAAAACTTGCAATAAAGTTCTAATAAAATAATAAAATAGAAAATATAAATAAATCAGGACAAATGACGTAAAAAGGCAGTACAAGAAGAGTAAGACATTCAAAGAGAAAAATAAGAAATAAAGTAAATCAAGCCAACTTCTTGGCTGTTCAAAAGTATTGAACAATAAAACAAACACTGTTTATATTAACATTTTACGCGTTTTCACGAAAAGAGGGGGATGGCATTATATATATATATATATATATATATATATATATATATATATATATATATATATATATACAGAGAGAGAGAGAGAAAGAAAGAGAGACAGAGAATACCCCATCAGCTTTTCAGTAAAAACGCGTAAAATTTTAATATAAAAAGTTTTTTTTAATTTTTCAATATGCACGCACACACACACACACACATACACACACACACACACACACATATATATATATATATATATATATATATATATATATATATATATATATATATATATATATATAAACTGTTCCGAATGGAAGAGAATATATAACTGTTCCCACAGTTAGACAACGTTGCAGCTCACAAGAGCCAAGAAAGCCAATAAACCGGAAGTCCAAGACTCGAGTTTCGCCCTCATGCCGCGGGCGGCTTGCTTTGTGTAAGTTAATAGGCTTCCTCTGTGTGTGGCGTTGTTTGCTCAGTGGTCCCTCTCTCTCTCTCTCTTTCTCTCTCTCTCTCTCTCTCTCTCTCTCTCTCTCTCTCTCTCTATATATATATATATATATATATATATATATATATATATATATATATATATATATATATACTAGCAGTTAAGCTCCGGCTTTGCTTGGGCCTTATGTACTTTCAAATGTTTAGACTAGAATGTACTATAGATATGTTATCGGCAGCTCCAGTAACTCTTGTTGCTCCTTTTTTGTCTTTCAATCCTCATTTTCAATGAGTGATGTTTCTGATAAAGGGTGAAGAAAAAGCTGCTTTCCAGGTCGGCAGTAATTCGTGAACAGTAGCCTGAGATGTCGGAAATTTTCTGTTCCTATGTCTATCCTTGTGGCCATGTCACTAGTAAGGGTGCTGGAAGTAAACGTTTCACTGGGCTGACGTTATCTGCCTGATAGTCAGGGACCCGAACCTTGGATTAACCACTAAGAAGGCTGTCTTATTAGCAGGTGCAAAGTAATGCAGCTGCTGTATTACCATTTGGTGAATGGATTCTGGTGGGGCCTCTTGATGCCATACTAGTGGGTAATTGTTACGGCTTTATCTTATCAAGAAAAAAAATCCTGTCTTTTTCTTTTACTGTTATATAAGGGTCATTTCAGAAGAGATTGCGTATATTATATCTTTGTTGTTGTGTGTTCGTATTAGTGAGTGATCACATTGTGAGAGATCATATTGTGCGTGAGATAGACAGGGTATATATAAGGAGAGAAACAGTTCTGTATATATAAAGTGACAGGGCACATCTTAATGCAGGAGAGCCGACAGCATGCAATACACAATGAAGGGAGATTTGATATATAGATAGACCGAGAGTTTGATAATGATATTGACATTTATACTGTCTGACAGTTCTGTGAATGGGAGTGTTTCCATAACATTGGCACATATATTTCTTTACCTATTTTTGAGATGATGATTTTCACAAAGTTCTTATAATATAAATTAACAATACCTTTCTGTTGTTGAATAACATAACACGAAAACGCAGATACAAAAAGATGATGATATTCGTTTATTCAATTTTCGACCGGTCAATGGCTTTGCATCAAGGAATTCAAGCCTCTACATGATTCTTTCTTCTCCCCTCCGCTCCCAAGGTTCCATGTCAGCTCTGTCTCTGACTCACTTACTTCTCTCTTCTCCCTTGACTAACTGCCTTTGCCAATCTTCAACTATATTGAAAACTCATGACGTCATTGCATGACCCGTACGTGCATATCAGACACATGGCCTGACATGCCTCCGTGTTTAAGCATTGTTACTCACATGTTTCAACCCGATTTCTGTAACCTAATGTTTGATTTTCCATTGTTCGTTTTTTAAATTTCTTATTTTAATTTTATTTCTTTAACAGAAACAAAATTCATCATTACATTCCTTTTTCAATAAACAGATATCTAACTATTTTATGTGAACTAAACATTGGTAATTCTACAACCATTTTCAATAACATTCTGTATTTATTTTAACTTATGATCGCAATTTTCACTTCCAAATCTAGCTTCGCAAGTTCGAATCTTCGGCTATCCTATCTCATATTTACTCACTTACAAGAACAGGCGGATGTTCTTTAATATTACGTTCCCTCTCTAACCTGCTCTAACAAAGTCTGTCGACGTGTTCCACAAATCTCAAAACTTCAACATGCATTACCTCCAGAAAAAAAAACACAAACAAACCTAGAACCCCATCCGCCAACGTAGACCCCTACTACCATGTCTCCTTCTCCAACATCAGGGGGTCTACGTTCCAACCTTCCAGGAGATTGCAGGAGATCAAACCGGACATATTTTTCCTAAGCAAAACTAGCGTAGAGCCGACCACTTCCCTAGATGAGTTCATAATTAATGGATACTCTAACTTAACATCTAAATCTGACCCCGAATGGCATGGAATATGTGCCTACATTAAAGATGGCTTTCCGCGTGGTAACGGTATCTCCAGAGAAGACCCTAATTTACCTTATATGAGCTTCCGGGTTGCACTTGCTTACACTACTGCATTTATATTTGCCCTCTACTGCACCCACAACAGCGGAGTTACTATATTTAAGAGCATATCTGAGAAAATTGACCACATCCTGTCTGCTCATCATTCGGCTGACTTTCACATCTGTGGTGACTTCAATGTCCACAATTTGGAATGGCTGACCTATTCAAACAAAACGGATGATGAGGGGAGGTTTTGTCATGACTTCCCCATTGCCTATGACCTCACTCAGATTGTTCACGTACCCACACGTGTGCCTGATACTATAGGTCAGTGTGCAAGTCTTCTAGACCTTTTTCTCACAAGCTCTCCTGAGCTATGTTCATGTCCCATTCTACCTCCTCTTGATCTTCCGACCACTCGATTGTATCAGTTCAGATAAAAATGAAATATAATAAGTCTTCAGACATACCTCTCCACCGTACAATATAGTGATACTCTATGGCTGACAGGGATAGCTTCCATGCATTTATATGTTATCTACCGCTGCATTTCATGTTTAAAAAGGATGTGTCCTATATAGTATCAGACCTGATCCAATGGTTAATTGTAGTTATAGACCGATTCATACCATCCAAAACATTCCAACAAAAACCTAACAGTCAGCCATGGTTCTCCCCAAAATGTGCGGCTGCCATCGCACACAGAAATCATCTTTTCCATAGCTACCAACGTAATAGATGTACTGAGACTAAAGCTGCTTTCAGGACTGCCAGCAACCACTGTAAAAGAGTAATAAAAAATGCAAGAGAGCTATTTACTCAGTCTGTTACATCCAAAGTAGCTGGGCAGCGGCTTGTTTCCCACCAATTTTTTGCAAATAGCAAAAAAGATTCTGAACAGAAGTGTGCGTTCTATCCCAACCATCATCAATGGACCTGAGGTCATCTCCTCACCATCAAACAAAGCCAAACTCTTTGTCAAGAACTTTGCAGCTAATTCTACCCTATGCGACAAAGGCCATCAACTCCCTGTATTTCCTCCTATAACAGACAACACACTATGCAACATACAAATAACTGTGCGTGATGTCGTCAAGCTAATCAAGAAACTTGATTCTAGTAAAGCAACTGACCCTGACGGCATTCCAATTATAGTGTTGAAAAAGCTTCAACCAGAGCTTGCCCTCATACTTACAAAACTATTTAAGCATTGTCTTAAGGAGAATTGCTTCCCAACACTCTTGAAAACCTCATCAGTATGCCCTGTATTTAAGAATTCAGGTGAGAGTTCATCCCCCTCTCAGTACAGACCAATAATTCTAGTGTGTGTCATGAGTAAGTTTCTGGAATCCATATTAAATAAAGAAGTAGTCAACCACATCAGCAGAAATAACCTTAGTGACATGCAATATGGTTCCATTCTGCTAGATCTACAGCAAATGTGCTAACGATTATATCTCATAGGATAAGTGAGTCTCTTGACAAAGGCTTCCTTTCTAGGGCAATTGCTCTTGACATATCAAAGGCCTTTGATAAGATGTGGACTAATGGGCTACTTCAAAAGATTTCCAGCGACGGTATAACTGAAAATATTTTCTCAATTATTAAATCATTCTTCTCTGATAGGCTCATAAGAGTAGTGGTTGATGGGCAGAAATCAGAAGCCCACAGTAATTATGCTGGTGTCTCTCAAGGGTCCATCCTGGGCCCAACTCTCTTCCTGATCTACATCAATGATCTCCCAACGCACATACTTAAATCATTCATTGACATCTATGCTGATGACACGACCATCTATGACAACACATCAAAGGCCGTAAATGACAAAGTTCTCTCTGATTCTCTCTCTTCTGATCTTGAGCGTGTGGTACAATGGGGCAAGAGGTTGCTGGTTACTTTTAATGCATCTAAAACCATCATCAACGCTCTGATCCCCATCTGGCATCAATTGAAATGAATGGTTCTCATCTAGGGGAGGCTCCATCTTTTGGCAAGCTTCTGGGATTGACCTTTACTCCTGATCTTAAATGGAACAAATCTGTTGCCAAGATCGCTGGAAAAATGGTGGGATCCGTCTACCGCTCCAGTAGATATCTCACTGCTGATGCAATTCTCTATTTATATGAAGGCCAAGTACGTCTAAGGATGGAGTACTGCTTCCATATCTGGGCAGGAGCTGCTAAAAACAGCCTATCCTGCCTTGACAGAGTACAAAATAGACTTTACAGCCTAGTGGGGGATGCCATTTTCTCTTCCCTGCAACCTCTCTCCCACAGAAGAGATGTTGCGAGCCTGTCGTTGTTTTATCGTTATTTCCATGGCAAGTGTTCGTCTGAGCTTCAATCTCTGGTCCCCATTCATGAATCTTTCATGAAAAACACCTGTCTAGCTGAAACCACTGTGCCTAAATCAAAACATAGATTCCATGAGCAAAGCTTTTTTCTTTGAAGTGCACGCATGTGGAACTCTGTTCCGTTTATCTGTTTCCCACCTGACTACAACTTGAATGTCTTCAAGTCCAACATAAAAAAGTTCCTGTTGAACCGCCCCCTTAAGTAAGCCACTTTGTCAGATCTCCATTACTAGCGATTACTACGTATTACTCCATTGATTACTGTACATGCAATAACTCTTATCCCCGAATGGCTTCTGGGCCTTGATAAGTGGTGACTTCCTTGTAAAAAATAAGATAATTTCGTAAAGACCGCAGAGTCAATTTTTTTAAACTTTGGCCCCTTAACATTTATTATTTTCGTCTCAAATAAAAATAAAAAAAGTCCAAATTACCTACATATAAAATGTTAAGTCTTTATACCCAAAATTGGTGGAGGAATTTAGTAGCATCTACAAAGCTCAACTTTTTCAACTTTGAACTTTTGACAGTCAAATTTTTGCCCCAAAACAGATTACAATGCTTGCCGCATGTCAGAATACCCGTTATGTATAAATTTCAAATGTTTAGACCCAAAATTGGCTGAGTAGTTTGCTAGACACTGCAAAGGTCAAATCTTTGGAATTTTGACCTCTTGGCAGCTCAAATTTTCGACCCAGATAAAAAGCTTGCCTGGGTAATTTGGTAGCGACCACAAAGGTGAACAATTTTTTTTAACTTTGTCCCCAATTTTGACACGTTAACAATTATTGGGGGGGGGGGCTTAAATCAAATGAAAATGTTTGATCCATGTCCAAGTTATCTACATTAAAAATTTAAAGTGTTTATACCCAAAATTGGCGGAGGTGTTTAGTAGAGTTTTCGAAGGTCAAATCGTTTAATTTTGACCTCTTGACAGACAAATTTCTGTCCGAAAATCGATTAAAAAGATTTTCCCAAATCTCAATACTCCTTATGTCAAATCTCGAGTCTCTAGACCGAAAATTGACAGAGTTATAAGGGAAATGTACACAGACACAAACACACAGACATTTTCACTTTTATAGATATACTAGCATTTCCGCCCACCTTTGCTCGGGCCTTATGTACTGTTCTTAACTTTATGTGCATATGTGTATATTAAAAAGTGTGAATCTGTACGGTTATGCCTTTCTATATAATAGGCTTCCTTAACTACTATAGAGAAAAGTTGATAGAGACCGCAGACGTCAAATTATTTTTAGATTTGACGCCAATGTTGACCACTTAACATTGTTTTGAGATCAAATCAAATTAAAATATTTGACCCATGCCCAAGTAACCTACATCTAAAATTTCAAGTCTTTAAGCCCCAAAATTGGCGGAGAAGTTTGGTAGAGTCTGCAAAGGTCAACTCTTTCAACTTTGACTTCTTGCCAGCCAAATTACCCCCAAAAACTGATTAAAAAGCTTGCTGCATGCCTGAATACTCTTTATGTAAAATATCAAATGCTAAACTCCAAAATTGGCTTAATAGTTTGCTAGAGGCCGCAAAGGTCAATTCTTTTGAACTTTGACAATTTGGAAGCCAACTTTTTGACAAAAACCGGTTAAAAAGCTAGCCCTATGTCTGAACGATTAAAAAAAGCTTGCCCTATGAAAAATTTCAAATGTTTAGACTAAAAATTGGCTGAGTTTTTTGTTAAGCACCGCAGAGATAATTTTTTTTTAATTTGACTCCAGTTTTTACTCCTTAACATTTACTGTTTTAGGTTAAATAAATTATAAAGTTAGATCCATGCCCAAGTAACCGATATATAAAGTTTCAAGTGTTTACACCCAAAATTGACGGAAGAGTTTGGTAGAGTTCTCGAAGGTCAAATCGTTGAAATTTGACCCCTTAATAGCAAAGTTTCTGGCCGAAATCCGATTAAAAAGATTTCCCCAATTCTCAATAACACGTATATCAAATTTCGAGTTATTTACTAGGTAAATGTACACAGACAGAAAGAAAGACAGACACACACACACACACAAACTCGGATACGTTTTCACTTTAATAGATACTAGCATTTAAGCCCGGCGTTGCCCGGCTATGCCCGGGTGTTTGGATGTGTATGTTGAGCAAAAAAAAAAAAATAAAAAGTGGTAGTAGGATGACAGGCTCGAACCCGTACCGCGAAGGGGGAAAAGAACGAGAAAAAAACGTGATGTCTTTGCTGTTACTACCACCGCCTAACTGAAATGACTTTTGTTTAAATTAAGGCTAGACAATCAACAGCAGAGGATGACTTTCAAAAATATCGCTAGAAAAGCAACTTCCCCTGTAGAAAAGTGCCCAGTTGAAGGTGAAGATGTCAATGTTTTTAGTAAATTTTTCAAAATTTGTCGCCTGAAAAGTCGAACTTAAAAACGATACTGATTTTGTTAAAATCCTTCGCCTCTGTCGAAAGTTTTAGGCAGACATGCAAACATAAATACATACATACATTTATATATTGGTAACTAAAGATTTTTTGCCAAAACCAATTAAAAAGCTTGCCCTATCTCTGAATACCCTTTATGTCAAATTTCAAATGTTTAGACCAGAAATTGTCTGAGTAATTTGGTAGAGACTGCAGAGGTCAATTGTTTTTTTAACTTTGACCCCGATTATGTCCCCTTAACATTCATTTATGGGACTCAAATCAAGTTATTAAGTCAGATCCATGTCCAAGGAACCTATATCTAAAATTTAAAGTGTTTAGACCCAAAATAGACGGTGGAGTTTGGTAGAGTTCTCAAAGGTCAAATTAGCAGCCAAATATCTGGCTGGAAACCAGTCACATACATTTTCCCAAATCTCAGTAGGCTGTATATCAAATTTCGAGTCTGTAAACTGAAAATTAACAGAGTTGTTGCGAAGGAAAATGTACACAGACACACAGACAGACACATAGACACATACACGTTCACTTTTATAGATATACTACCATGGGTGCCCGGCGTTTCCCGGGTGTTCGGAGGTGTATTCTGAGCAAAAAAAAAAAACAAACAAAAAAACGGTCAATTTTTTAAAACTTTGACTCTTATTATGACCCCCTTAACATTTATTGTTTTGTGTTCAAACCAAATTATTTAGTTAGATCCATGTCCAAGGAACCTATATCTTAAATTTCAAGTGTTTAGACCCAAAATTGTCGGACGAGTTTGGTAGAGTTCTCAAAGGTCAAATCGTTAAACTTTTACCCCTTAACAGACAAATTTCTGGCCGAAAACCAATCGCATAGATTTCCCCAAATCTCAGTACTCTTTCGAGTCTGTAGGCTGAAAATTAACAGAATTATTGCGTAGGGAAATGTACACACGCAGACACGTTCACAAAAGAAAAACGAATTTATAGGAGTATATATATATATATATATATATATATATATATATATATATACTCCTATAAATTCGTTTTTCTTTTGTGTGTATTGATATTCATATTAAAACCCCTATTTTTCATATATAGGTTGTGGAAATGCATTCACTAGCAAAAGATCTACCTAATTTGCATATTCTTTTTAAACATTCATTTTAATTAATTCCCTATTAGTTTTTTCGGTTTTCTTATAGGAGTATCATCTAGAGTTAGCTATTACGTGTGATTATATTCATGCAGATATTCTACATGATTTATACTTGCATAATATTTGCGTAAAATCTTTAAATTAAACAAAAAATTGTTTCCATATATATTTATGCATACGTATATTTTTTGTTTAATCTATTAGTCTATCTATCTATATATCTATAAAAGTGAAAGTGTCTCTGTGTGTGTGTGTGTCTGTGTACATTTCCCTTCGCAATAACTCCGTCAATTTTTAGTCTACAGATTCGAAATTTGATATACAGAGTATTGAGATTTAGAAAAATCGATGTGGTCGGGTTTCGGCCAGTAATTTTGCGATTAAGGGGTCAAAGTTCAACGATTAGACTTTTGAGAACTCTACCAAACTCCTCCGACAACGCTGGGCACCCATGCTAGTATATATATAATTCCAGGTTAATATTTTCCAGATATGAGACAACTAATAAAGTTTTTACAAGATTACTTGAAGATTTCTACTCATAAGTAGGGCAAGATATACATTTTTATTTTACATAAGCATTAATATATCGCTAGACATTAATAAACGTACTAATTTATTTATTGCGGACTATTATTCTAATCTTTTTAATGGTTGTTGTTTCACTGGCCTTCGTAAGTGGTAATGAATTCCAATTAAAAAATAATATATATACCATTCGGTACGGACCCGACCATGGAAGATCAGATAATAAATAAACGTGGATTTATAAGACCAAAATATCCGACCTTGATCGCCCTTAGGGGCCCGTGGCGCAGTGGATAGACGTTGAACTGGTCTCTAGATAGAGACAATGCTCATCTGAAACCGTAGAAATACGGTTCCAGATGAGCATTATCTGAAGATAGCGGTTTCAATCCTACCCAAAACCGGTCAGAGGCTTATTTTGCCAAAACGTGGTGAGACGACAACAACTCCGGATGGCAGTGATTGCTGAGAATGCAGTTAGGAGATTCAAAGTTTCTATCCGTCGCGGTTACCACCTGACGAAGGCCAGAGGAATAGTTGGCCGAAACATCGTGAAACAACAACTAATAAAGATGAGAATAATAGTCCGCAATAAATAAATTAATATAAATAATACTCATCTCAATAATTAATGCCAATTAAAAAATAATATATATTAATTAATTAACATGTTTCGGTCAGCCAGTTAAAAAAACACAAAAAAAGAACTAGCTACCTGTTAAGGCGATATTGATTATACAAAAGGTTAATTACAGACTTACCCTTTGTATATTAATATCGCCTGAACTGGTCTCTAGTTACCTGTAACTGGCTGACATACACAAGCCCATGAATGTGTAGCGGCATATTAATGTTTATTTTAAACAAATAAACACACACACACACACACACACACACATATATATATATATATATATATATATATATACTTTTTATCTATTTTTACATAAGTAGTAATATGTTGCTACACATTCATGAGCAATTTTCGGTCAGCTAGTTATCAGTATCTAGAGATCTCTTCAGGCGATAAAGCTTATACAAAAACAAACATATTACTGCTCACGTAAAAACAAAAAAGTATTCCCTGCTCAACTTCAGTATTGAGCACTCTTGTATTTACCTCGTTACACTCTATTGGTTACTTAACCTCAAATTAATCTTTTAAGCAGTAGTTACTATAACAATTCACTACTGACTGTAAAATGTTGAAGATACATTTTGCAACCTTGTGTTGTGCAGATCCTACCGTAGAAAGAATAGGCCTTACAGGAATATCCGTTTTATGGGGTTTAGCTAAGCCATGCAGCCTGGGGCTGATAGAGCCTGAGGGTCTGATCTCCTTAGCTATGTCAGAAGGGAGTACAGCGCTTTTCACCCATTTTGCTAATTTTTTTCTGAAATTTAAATCCTAAGGAAGCAGCAGAATCATATCAACAGGGCTCCATTTGATAAATTTTTCCGTGTCATTAAGTATAACCGACATTTTATCAACATAAGCATGATGATACGTATTGAACTGTAGAAAATCCGCAGGCATTGTGGTTTGTGTTGATGTGTTTTAGAATTAAGATTTAATGAGCACGAGGATATTCAGTTAATTATGAATAGGATACTAGACAATCCTTTTAACATCCTTGTCGAACAATTGTTAAATCCTTCTTTGCGATGACGTTAAGACTTCCGAAACATATACTTGAAATGGCTCCCGGAAAAGCAAAGACTTCTCTTCATTGAAGATGTGAAGAAGCATATTTCTACACTCTATTATTAATAGACTGTTGGATCTTCTTTAGTGCATCTTTAAGTCCAAAGTACTTGTTAAGTGATTATGTGAGCATAGATATTTGTATGAAGCGTTTAAAAAAGCGGATAACTCTGTAGTAGAAAAGGCGATTGAAAAGGATACATCCGGTGACGTCACAAACCAATCGACTTACTGAACATTTTAGTGCGTGAGACATTAGTTTCTGTTGGCTTTTAGACAGACTCAGCAAAATCAGTAGAATGCAATATTTACTATTATATAAAAAGAACTATGTGAGTACGTGTGTACATGTGCTTGCTAATGAAGCCAGAGATTAATTCTGTCGTCGAGTTCGAATCTATCGAATGGTAGTAATCGTGACACCCCGCACAGATGATTCCCGAAATATTGAAACATTAGTGCCTGTAGATATTTAATAATTATTATAGTAAATAATTATATCTATATATCTATAAAAGTGAAAGTGTCTGCCTGTGTGTGTGTCTGTGTACATTTCCATACGCAATAATTCTGTCAATTTTTAGTCTACAGACTCGAAATTGGATATACAGGGTACTAAGATTTGGAATAATCGATTTGACCGGATTTCGACCAGAAATTTTGCGATTAAGGGGTCAAAGTTCAACGATTCGACTTTTGAGAACTCTACTAAACTCCTCCGACAATTTTGGGTCTAAACACTTGAAATTTTAGATATAGGTTCCTTGGACATGGATCTAACTTAATAACTGGATTTGAGCCCAAAACAATAAATTTTAAGGGGTCATAATAGGAGTCAAAGTTTAAAAAATTGACCGCTTTTCTTTTTTTTTTTTTGCTCAACATACACTTCCAACTACCCGGGCAACGCCGGGCTAAAATGCTAGTATATATATATATATATATATATATATATATATATATATATATATATATATATATATATATATACTAGCATTTAAGCCCTGCTTTGCTCAGGTGTTTGGATGTGTATGTTGAGCAAAAAAAAAAGTGGTATTAGGAAGTCAGGCTAGAACCCGCCCCGCGATGGAGGAAAAGAACGGGGAAAAACCTGGCGTCTTTTCTGCTACGACCACCGCCAAACCGGAAGTGACTTATGTTTAAATTAAGGCTAGATAATCGAAAGCAGAGGATGACTTTCAAAAATATCGGCGAAAAAAAGCGACCCCCAGTACAAAAGTGGACAGTTTAAGGTGAATATATTAATGTTTTTAGCCAATGTTCGATATTTGTCGCCTGAAAGGTCGAACTTAAAAACGATACTGATCTTTTCAAAATCCGTCGCCTCTGCGAAAGTTTTATGCAGACATACAAACATACATACATTTATATATTGGTAACTAAAAATTTTCGACCCAAACCGATTAAAAATCTTGCGCTATCTCTGAATACCCTTCGTGTAAAATATCAAATGTTTGGACCAAAAAGTTTCTGAGTAATTTGGTAGCGATCCCAGATGTCAATGTTTTTTTTTAACTATGACCCCTTAACATTTATTGATTAAAAAACAAGAAAAAAACGGTCAATTTTTTTACCCCTTAAAATTTATTGTTTTGCGCTCAAATCAAGTTATTAAGTTAGATCCATGTCCAAGGAACCTATATCTAAAATTTAAAATGTTTGGACCCAAAATTGGCGAATGAGTTAAGTAGAGTTCTCAAAGATCAATCGTTGAATCTTGACCCCCTTAACAAACAAATTTCTGGCCGAAAACGCATTACTACGATTTTCCCAAATCTCAGCACTCTGTATATCAAATTTCGAGTCTGTAGACTAAAAATTTACAGAGTTATTGTGTAGGGAAATGTACACACACAGACACACAGACAGACACAATCACTTTTATAGATATATAGATAGATAGATTTGTTTAACAAAAATATACACGTACACATAAATATATATGGAAACAATTTTGTGTTTACGGTAAACTTTGTTCGCAAATATTATGCAAGTATAAATCATGTAGAATATCTGCATGAATATAATTACAGGTACTAGTTAACTAAAGATGATTATTCCATTTAAAAAACCGAAGCAACTACTAGGGAATTAATTAAAATGAATGTTTTAAAGAATATGCAAATTAGCTAGATCGTTTGGTAGTGAGTGCAATTCCACAACCAAAATATAAGAAAATTGTATTTTCTTTTTAAATAAATAGAAAAGCGGATTTTAATATGAATATCGATACACATTAAAGAAAACCGAATTTATAGGAGTATAGAAGAAGATAGACTAGCATTTCAGCCTGGGGTTGCCCGGATGTTTGGATATGTATGTTGAGCAAAAAAAAAAAAGTGATAGTAGGAAGGCAGGCACGAACACGTACCGCGAAGGAGGAAAAGAATGGGGGGATGACATCTTTGTTGTTACGACCCCCGCCAAACCGGAAGGGTCGTAGTTTTTGATTAAGTCTAGACAATCGAAAGGAGAGGATGACTTTCAAAAATATCGGCGAAAAAACAACCCCCTGTAGAAAAGTGCCCAGCTTAAGGTGACGATATTAATGTTTGTAGCCAATGTTCGATATTTGTCGTCTGAACAGTCGAACTTTAAAACGATACTGATTTTGTAAAAATCCGTCGCCTTTGTCGAAAGTTTTAGGCAGACATGCAAGCATACATACATTTATATATTGGTAACTAAAAATGTTCGACCCAATCCGATTAAAAAGCTTGCCCTATCTGTGAATACCCTTTATGTAAAATTTCAAATTTTTAGACCAGAAATTTTCTGAGTAATTTGGTAGAGACCGCAGAGGTCAAATTTTGAACCTATATCTAAAATTTCAATTGTTTCACCCCAAAATTGGCGGAGGAGTGTAGTAGGGTTCTCAAAGGTCAAATCGTTGAACTTTGACCCCTTAACAGAGAAATTTCTGGCCGAAAACCGATCACAATTATTTTTCAAATCTCAGTACACTGTATATCAAATTTCGAGTCTGTAGACTGGAAATTGACAGAGTTATTGCGTAGGGAAATGTACACAGACACACACACAGACGCGTTCACTTTTATAGATATACTAGCATTTCATTTATTATTAGAATTATTTTGCATTTATTATTATGAATATTATTATTATTATTATTATTATTATTATTATTATTGCTACAGTTGCTACAATTATAATGATTAATAGAGCTGGTAGAAACACTAACACAAATAAGACTCATATATCTCACTATTATTATCATGTTTATGTAACCTTTTCTAAATTAACTTCTTTATTAAACTAGTCATCTGGGTTTATCATAATAACAGATATTGCATTAGATTTCCATTTTAGTATCATTAGGATAGTTATTTGTATGATAATTGGCATAATTGCCTTTAAAATTTAATAAGTCGATAGTTCATATAATACATTACCTTTTGTAGAAAATTTGTTGTTTTTAATTCACTTCCTTCAAAAGTATTGATTTTACTGCACTGTGAATAGTAATATTTCCAAATTATCCTCAAATTCTTGGAATAACTCTAATATTATAAGATTATATATCTCGTCTAATGGTAATAAAGAAATTGCTATCTTTTGAGAGCCCAGCCTTACCACTATCATTTTATTCTAAATTCTATCTTTATTAATGTCATCCTATAATTAGTTTTAAGTGCTACAAACTTTATTATACTTCATTCGATTTCGTTCGAATAATCAATATGAGATTCTAATTTTATTTATTTCCTTATTTCTAAGCTAAAACTGTTTATTTCTGATCTCGACTTAGATCACTTACAAGTCGCACTCTAGAAATTCCCCGCACATAAAAGCTTTAGTCTCTCTCTTTCTCTTCCTCCACCATCTTTCTCTTCCTCTTTAGCACAACCCGTCTCCGGTGGCAACCGCTTTCCCCACACACCTTGACCTGTTTTTCTAATCTCTGAAGGGTTATAAGCATCATTTCACTCAGTACAGCTAATGGGTAAAGTGAGACCGGCATCTTTGTCCGTAATTTGGACCTGAAACCCTGTGTTTACTCGAATTTTCTCCATTTCAATTCTCATCTCTTAGCGGCTTTTGGATTATTCATCACGACCATACAGGATTAAATTACCATCAAATTTCACCAACATCTTTTGTAACTGTTTGAAAACTCCGAAAACAGACTTCGTTCGCTTGATATTTACAAAGGACTATATCAAACTTTAGGACTGACCAATCCGGTCTGACTGTTTATTTTTCTCCCCTTTCGACAACTTTTAAACATTTTATTTCATTCTTTTTCTTTTTTAATTCAATTTTCACCCCAAACAAGGTACAGTGCCACTTTGAAGTATGGGGCTACTATCTGGGCCATAAGTTGCAGGGGTATTATGAAGGGAGATGAGTAGCAGGATGTTTGTTCACATTACACTTGAACTTCTGCATGTCAGTACAGCTGGGGAAGCAGAATCCCGGAAGGGAGTTCCAAAGTCTAGAAGTACTGGGGAAGAAACTGTTGGAGTAGAATGCTTTCTTACACTTAGGGATTTCTACTGTGAAGGGTGAGACTAAGTGGCTTGTCGGGGGTAGTTACTTAGGGATCTCTACTGTGAAGGAGTGAGATTTAGCTGCTTGTCGGATTTGTCGAGGGTATTCACGTCGAGGGGGTACAAGTGCTTGTAGTTCGTCAGAGCATTCACCATTAAAGCACTTGTACAAAAGGCAGAGGGATGCAACATTTCGTCGAAGCTTAAATGACAGTTCAGGACCTATCAGGTTGGCGACTCTCTTTTGAACCCTATTAAGGAGTGAGAGACAAGTAGCAGATGCACCAGCCCAAATGTGACAACAGTACTCCACACATGGGCGGATGGTGGCCTTATAGAGGTACAGGATACTTTCAGGCGTAAGTTTTCTAGCACGAGAAACAGAGCCCACCTTCTTCGCAGCAGCATTGGCAATGCTATCAATGTATCTATTCCAGTTCATATTCCCTGTAAACGTTAGGCCGAGGAGCTTGTTCTTGGCCATTGCTATTGGTGGCAGAGAAGGTTTCTTGTAATTATTGAAGGAAACAAGCTTAGTCTTCGCAGCATTGAATGTGACCATCCATTTTTGTCCCCATTCCACTACAAATTGGAGGTTATCCTCTAATGTTTCTGACATTTCCTTAGATATGTATTCATTTGTTTTCCTCTCGTGTCTGTTATAGAGAGAGATGTCATCAGCAACAATTTTTCGAAAATGAAGTTTCATAAAATGCTAAACCCAGCAAATGTTTAGCTCCGCTATTCAGATAATTTGTTTACGGTTCTCATTTATGGGTGGAGATATATGGATATAGGGAGGGGAGGGAGAGAGAGGATGGTAAAGAAAAAAGAAAGGGGGTAAGGAGAGGATGAGCGGAGTTTCAATTTTTAAGGTTTTAAAATTTTGACTGCTTTTTGGTTGTTTAGCCAGGTATATAAAGTAGAGAGAGAGGGAGAGAGAGAACGAGAAGAAGAAGAAGAAGAAGAAGAGAGAGAGAGAGAGAGAGAGAGAGAGAGAGAGAGAAATGGTGTTTGACAAGTAAAAGGTTCCATTTAGAATCGCCAAAAGTCGACTTATGGCGATTCTAAATGGAATATATATATTTATATATATATTCATATATATATTCATATATATATATATATATATTCGTATATATATATATATTCGTATATATATATATATATTCGTATATATATATATATATATTCGTATATATATATATATATTCGTATATATATATATATTCGTATATATATATATATATATTCGTATATATATATATATATATATTCGTATATATATATTCGTATATATATATATATATATATATATTCGTATATATATATTCATATATATATATATATATTCATATATATATTCATATATATATATTCATATACATATACTCATATATATATTCATGTATTTATATATTCATATATATATATTCATATATATATATTCATACATATATATATAAATATTCATACATATATATATAATCATACAAATATAATCATACATATATATATACATATACATATACATACATATATATGCATACATATATATATATATATATATATGCATACATATATATATACATATATATACATTCAGTCAAACATTATTAAAAACAACAGAGATACCTTGCTTAATGATCCTTTTTTTCATTTTTCCGATCTTTCGTAAGATTTTTTTAACTTCAAGATGGAAGGTTCCATGGTTCACACGAGCGCTTTCGATTCTTTCTTGAATCATCATCAGGTGGAGATAAAATATTAAAAATAGAAGTGAAATATATAGTTACGAATGATAAAAAGAGTCAATGAAAAGTCGATTAAAATATACATTTACGAGTGATAAAAAACTCGATTAAAATTAGGATAATAAAAGGCAAAAGAACTTCGTAACCACCCACATATAGTTGTAAAAAAAGCCGATAAATCTAACATTTTTGTCATTCTGAACAAAACTGATTATAATAAAAAAAAATCAGAATATTCTTAACGACAATACGAAATTTAAAAAAACTTCATAAAAATCCTGTAAATCCTGTAAAAACGCAAATTAACAAATTAACTACAGCAAATAACGCACAAATTGGAAATTATCAACTCCCCAAGATAATTGGTGAATATACACCCGGCTATCTTTATGGCATGGTTAAGATACATAAACCTAATGATCCTCTCCGCTCTATCATTTTGCAAATCCCCACTCCCATTTATTCACTTACCAAAACTTTAAACGAACTTATCAGCCCATACATTCCCAGCAAGTACAGCGTTAGATCCACACATGAGCTTATGCAAATACTTAAAACAATGCAACCCGAAAATAGAAATATCGCTTCCCTTGACGTAGAAAGTCTTTTTACAAATGTCCCTGTAGCGAAAACCATAGATATAATTATAAACAACATCTGCAATCATCCGTCACTCCCCCCACTTAAAATTAATAAAAATATATTTAAAAAAAATATTATTAATCTGCACCACGGAAATACGTTTTTATGATCCTAATGGCACATATATAATCAAATAGATGGCGTCGCAATGGGATCAGTTCTCGGACCTACCCTGAGTGAATTTTATATGTCAGACTTAGAAAATAAAACATTTAAAAATAATATAAAGCCCCTATGTATGTACGTTATGTTGACGACATACTCCTCTAAGCTGATAATGACGAACAGATATATAAACTTCAAGATCTGTCCTTAAGTTTACAATAGAATTAAATGATAACAAACAAATTCACTTTCTGGACGTCCTTATAGACTCATCCAACAATACTTTCGACACAGCTGTATACAAAAAAAAAACAACTAGTACAAAATCCAGCCTCTTGAACTTTTAGAGTGAGTGCCCTCAGCGTTATAAAATTGCCATAATCAAAAATCTTTTAACCGTGCTAAGATGATTTCTTCTACGAAAAAAGCACTACTAATAGAAATTAAAAATATCAAACAGGTTCTTATAAATAATTACTTTCTGAATTATATTGTTGATCAACAAATTAACCTATTGTTACAGTCCCCTAAAAACCTCAACAGCAATACTAGTCAATCTTCTAACACTAACCCTATAGACATATTTCATAAAACCCCAATGACACCAAATTTTAGAGTGGAAGAAAAAATAATTAAAAGCATCATACATAGATATACAGCACCTCTAGAGAACAATTCTAAGATTAGATTTATTATATACTATAAGAAGTATCGAACCCAGAACCTCATCGTTAAAAATAACTCCTCGCCGGCGACAAAAATGTTGGAGCAAACCAATATTATGTACAAATTTCAATGCCCCTTAGGAGAGTGTAACTCCGAATATAAAAACGCATATATTGGACATACAAAAACAACATTGCCCCGTCGATTAACGATGCATTTGAACAGTACTAGCTCAATATACCAGCATTTAACAAATCAACATAGCTGTCCCCCCCTCTAATCTTAGAAAGGTCCTCGTGGATTTTGCAACGAGAAAGTAATTGTAAAAAATTAAAAATACTTGAAGCACTGTATATAAAAACAAAGCACCGATCTATAAATAGCATTAATTTTGAAAGTTGCAATAATGGGCTGAAATGTTTAGCATAACCAGTATACGACTGGTTTTACTAACATTGCCTTTTATCATCCTAAATTTTAATCGAGTTTTTTATCACTCGTAAATGTATATTTTAATCGACTTTTCATTGACTTTTTTTATCATTCGTAACTATATATTTCACTTCTATTTTTAACATTTTATCTCCACCTGATGATGATTCAAGAAAGAATCGAAAGCGCTCGTGTGAACCATGGAACATTTGTAAATACCTTCCATCTTGAAGTTAAACAAATCTTACGAAAGATCGGAAAAATGAAAAAAGAATCATTAAGCAAGGTATCTCTGTTGTTTTTAATAATGTTTGCCTGAATGAAGGAATGCTGCCTAAATACACTAATATATATACATACATCTATATACATGTATATATATATATATGTATTATATAGTATTTGTATAATATAGTATATATATATATAATTTTTTAATTTTTTATTGAGCCTATAATAAATTAATAATAAAATTTAAAAAAATAAAAAAATTAAAAAATTATATACCGCTCTATTAACATATCGATCACTTTTATCGGCTTTTTTACCTTATTTCACTTGAAAAGAAATATATATATATATATATATATATATATATATATATATATATATATATATATGGTAACAAGTTGTGTAACCCAACATCCGGTTTACGACTTCCAATTGCGCCTGCGTACATAATCAACCCGGTAATAAAACGTATTGTTTTACTGTGTACGTTTGCAGCGTCCCAATTTTTTTTCACGATTAAATTAAAAAAATATATCAAAATTTGAATTAACTTGAAGTTTTATGGTAACTGGGTACTTGATGAAGGATATGAACCCTGCGCAAACATTGGTCTATTTAAGGCCATAAAAAATAATAATAAAAAGCCAAAGAAAATGTTAAATTGATTTTAAACTCAAAATAATTTAGCGTGTTTTCTGTTTTGACTTTTTTTTCTTTGAGTAAATTTTATTCATACTTGTATTTTGTTCTTGTTTTTATTTTATTTTATTTCATTTTCAATTTATTTTATTTCATTTTAAATTTATTTTTATTTTAATTCATTTTAAATTTATTTTTATTGTAACTCATCTTAAATTTATTTTAATTTTATTTCATTTAAAATTTATTTCTATTTTAATTAATTTTAAATTTATTTTATTTTAATTCATTTTAAATTTATTTTTATTTTAATTCATTTTAAATTTTTTTATTTTAATTCATTTTTAATTTATTTTTATTTTATTTCATTCTAATTTAATTTTAAATTCATTTTTATTTCATTTTCTCTACGAAATATATTTTGTACATTTATAATAAAAAGTGCTAACGCAACTATTTGAATGGACAAAGGACTTTGATTCTTCTCATAACTTCCTCGAAAAACGAAAAATACTTGCATCTACGATGCAATGTAATGTTTGTCATCAGGAGATGCCTCTCATAAAGTATCGTGACACGAAGATTTTTTGGTGTAAAATTCATATGTCAGAACACATCCTGTAAAAAAGATCTTAAAAAAACTCTTAGTTAACTTTACAATAATTGATAAAAATTGTGTATGTCTGGTCTAGACAGATCACTGGTGTTGTCGCTGCTTATCTATGCGAATTAAATGTGACTACGATTTATCAATTTGGCATTTTCTTGGGCTTAAATTATTATTATTTTTTTTTTTTTGCCTGAAAAAGTTTTTCATTGCTAAATAGACAAATGTTTGTACAGGGTCCACACTCGGCATCAAGTGCCGGTATCTGTCCAGTGCACATGTACATATAAATATGGCAAACCACTTATAATTCAATGGCTATAAGTTTTTATTTTCAAAAATAAATAATTATAAACATAAAGACTCATAGAAATCTATCTATATTCTTTTTTCATTTTAATATACTTTCATAGAAATGTTTCTGTTATATCACAAAAAATATTTTATTTATGTTATGAGAGTTTGCCATATAGGACTATCTTGGGCAGGCGATGATCGTCCATTCTGAAGACGTGCCCGACCCAGCATAGCTGAAACTTCAGCAGCATGGCCTCGATGCTGGTGATTTCCGCCAGCTCGATGACCTCAATATTGGTGACATAGTCACCCCAGTGGACGCTGAGAATGGTGCGGAGACAGCGCTGATGAAAACTCTCGAGGAGTCGTAATTGGTGGTGGTAAATTGTCCAGGACTCAGAGCCGTACGGGAGGGTGGAGAGTACTACGGCTCTGTACACACTGATTTTTTTTTTTTTTTTGCAATTTTTTTAAGTGTCGGGTTTTCCAGACTCTGTTGTACAATCTGCCAAAAGCGCTGTTTGCTTTGGCCAGTCTGTTTTCTATTTTTCTGTCGAGTTTGGCATCTGATGTGATGGTACACCCTAGGTAGGTAAACTGGTGAACAGACTTCAGCTTAATCTCACCAATCGTGATGTGGGGATGGCGGTAGTCTACCCGGGGAGCTGGTTGGTGGAGAACTTCCATCTTTTTCAAGCTGACCTCGAATCCGAAGAACTGGGCAGCCTCTGCGATATAATGTAGTATATACATACATATATATACATATAATATAGTATATACATGCATATGTAATATAATATATATATACACATATATATATAATATAGTATATTCATACATATATATATATATCATATAGTATACACATACATATATAATATAGTTTATACATACATATCTATATAATACAGTATAAACATATATATATATATATATATATACATGAAGATATATGCATATTGTAAACAAACATAAGATTGAATGAACGAAGGGACGAATGAAAAACAAATGTGTTTAAAAAAGAACAAGACACACCTAATAATAGACAACCATTGAAAAGTGACCCAATTTGAATAACAAAAATCTCATTTTATCAAAAGTGTTTTTCTGCGTACTTCAACATTCCTATGTCTTGTCTTTAATATTGTTTCGTAGACAAGTCTTATCTGGCAATTTCTAACATTTTCGCAATTTTGTTTTAATGACTTTTCTCAAGGTTTTTATTCACTATTTTTAAAACACGCACAGGCGTATATATATACATACACACACATATATATATATATATATATATATATATATATATATATATATGAAATTATGAAAATATCTTTATTTGCATGAAGACTTATGCATTTCATTTTTGAATTCTCAGGCTATATCTATAATATAAAGCTGAACGTCTGTGTATGTGTGTGTATGTATGTGTGTGTGTGGTCACGAATAGGCTCCTATATAGTTGACTATTTTAAAAAACTGATTACATATAATGATAGATGTATCGAGGATCAGGAATGGGTATGTTTGATCTGGCAGAACGGTGGTTCATAAAAATTGTGGGGTCTGCCTTCGCGCATGGTCCCCAAAGTATGGAAATAAAAAATGAAAAAAAGTTTACATGGGTCGTTGATATAGATGTACATAAGAATACTTTGATAAGTATGTTTCAACTTAAATAGGGATGGTATAATAAATTGTGGGGACTGCATTCGCGCCTGTACTCCATGAAAATATGGCACAAACTTTAACAAAGACCTTTCAGATCTATTTGCGTAAATATACTTTGATAATTCTGTTTCAGTTTGAAGAAATATGGTATAATAAAAATATTGGGTGTTCGTTTGTGCCTAGCCTCCATAGAATGTAAATATGCCACAAAGTTTAACAAGGTTTTTTAAAGGGGGTCAGGGTCCACAATAACACCTTAACTTTAATCTTAATTCACATTAGCTTTTCTTTATTTTTTTTAATTGAATCATATTTTGTCAAATAAATTCACCCCATAAATTCACGTTCTTTTTAAAGTGAAAGCTAAAAAAAAGTCGGAACTTTAGACAGTTCTCGACACAAATGTTGCATAACACTGTTCTTTTCCTTCTCCACTTGAACGTGCCACTCTTTCGAAAATAGATAAATAGATAAACAATAAAAAATAAAAACATTACTTGTTATCGTGTCAAAAAAGGAAAACAATCCTGCTCACATCATTACGTGTCTTTTTTTTTTAAACATTTACATAACCTTTGTATTTTTATTTCTATATCTGTTTAAGGTTTTTTTTTGTCAGTGTACTAGAAAGAATTCAGTTGATTACAACCCTTTCTGCGTTTTCTTTACATTTCAATAGAAATCCGACGGCGCAATACTACACCGTTCAATACTGTAAAACTGAAACGAAGCTGTTCTGCTTGAAAAGGGCGTCATTTTCTTCTTATTCATATTTATATCGATTCTTTGCTTTAAAAAACTAAAGTAATTACGTGTTTACTTTTGTAATATCACATTTTGCTGTTTCGGATTATTTTACTAAAGTAAGTAAAGCTTCATTATTTTTCGAAACTGTTTTTGTTTCTTTGTTTTTCGATATTTCGTCGATATTATTTAGTAAGAGTGTTTAGCAAAAAAGCCAACAAACGACTACCCGAAAAAATAAATAGACAAGAAATAAATGTTACCATAGTCAATAAAAGTTCAGTTCATGTTTTTTTCTGTTTTGAAATAGTTGTTAATGCTCTTTACTTGAAATAATTTCAACGAACCGAAATTAAAACGAAATTTGAGGCGATAACTATACTTAAATAAATTTTTATATAAACTACACATGCCATAATCGAATATTCCTCAAGCGCAAAATAACGGAAAACATTAAAATATGTTTATAAATATTCCTTACGTTGACGGAACTCTCTTAAATTGTTAACACAGAATGCTCAGGTGCCACTCCTTCAAATTAAAAACGGGGCTCTCTATTTCAAAGTCGCTGTTATTTTTATTTTTTTAACCGGTTCGTGAATTAAAAAAACAAATTTACAAGCTACTTAAAAATACAAACCAATGAACTTTTCTACCATAAAAGTAACTTTTATTGACTATGGTAACATTTATTTCTTGTGTATTTGTATTATTACATATATATAACATTTATTTCTTGTATATTTGTATTATTATATATATATAACATTTTCTCTTTGTAAGGAAACATTATTTTGTTGGTAACTCTTGGCTACGAATGGAAACAAAGTTGATATAAAAAAATATATATTTTCGTGAAAATTATCTTTATTTCATCATATTTTGCTTAGGGTAAAATTTTTGAATATCAAAACCTATCTCTTTACAACCCTCTCCTTTTCATAACCTATCATATTTTCATCAATCACAGTCCATTTTCTGTACGCTGTTTTTGAACCCAGTCAACGACGGGTACTTCAGCTAGTATATATATATATATATATATATATATATATATATAAACTTGTCTACATTTCTGATTTCCTGTCTGTCCCACCATAGCTCTTACCGATTACCATATCACCGTATAGATTATGTTTAAAAAAAGACAAATAAAGACTCTTCCTTTCTCTTGCCAAGATATTTACAGATTTACTATGTAAACATTGGATTCAGATTTTAGATCAATCAGAAATAAAAGAGATCATTTTTCCTTTAACTTTATAGATGTAATACTGTTTATGTTCTTCTTTTTTCATATTAAGTACTTTATTTGTCATATTAATATTCGTATTTTAACTCTACAGTTCAGTTGTCTGTGTAAGAAATCAAACGAAAAACGAAAGCTGACAAATACACAAACGACATCATTGCTGTTAGTATATACTTTGTTTCTATTGTCCGTAAAATAATCTTAATTTGTTATTTCACGAAAAGTAAATGTCCTTTTACTATGTAATAAAGAACAGATTGCTATTTGTAGAGAAATCGATATTCAGCTGGTCATGCAGAAGTAATTTAAATAATTATGGTAAAGGAAAACAAAATAGCAGGTTGGGTAAATCCCAGTTGGCTTACCTGATTTATGTTAGAAATAATTACTCTATTTCTATAATGAGACTATTTTTCTTTTCATTCTTTTCCTTTTTTTTTTTACTAGAGATTGACACCGATATTTTATTTCTTTCTATGTGTATTAAGCTTTCCAGTTTGAGACATTTTTTACTAATCTTTAACTTCACTGCTTGAGACGTTACATTATAAACTAGCGGTGGCGACCAGTCTTGCTCAGTAATAAAATACGCTTAAATAGTTAGATTTGCGCAGATTTCGTATTTATTTTAACAGAGCCAACTACCTATTCATAGTACTGATTTCGAAAGATTTGAAAAATAATTGAATATGGAGCAATCAGTTACAATCGAAACCAAAACATTTAGCGCTCTATCCGTGTTCCAAACCGCTTGAGCTATCGAGAGATAGATAAGAAAAAACCTAAGATTAAATGTCTTCATGCTATAAATGAATCTGCGCATGCGCAAAAGTAATATAAATATGTCAGCAAATTGAAATAACATTTTGCATTTTAACTTTCCAACATATTACTGTACGCGTTATTCATATATCCAAATAAAGATTTGACTTGTTAAAAACCATCATCGGTGTATGATTACTATTTCCTGTTAATTGCGGTGCTACGAAAGCAGTAGTTTCTGTACTTATCAGTTAAATATTTATACATACATATATCTACTGTTTTAATTACATAGATAAGATAAGCATAAGAGAAGCATAATTTTCTTTTTCTAATTTTTGATAAGTTGATAAACATTTCTTCAGCGATGAAAAAACTTGTTTTAACTTTAACGATGCAGCCATTGTATTATGCAGTTGTAAGGCAACAAAATGTCTGCGTAGACGGAGACTTCAACTATTACTATACAAATATCTGTTGTGTTACTCGCAATAAAATTTGTTTTTATCTATTATTTTACGTAGCGATGAAATAATTTAAAAGGTTACGTGTTCATGGTTGACGGGATAAAGAGGCCAACGCGCGAGTAAACAAAATATAATTAACGTCTCTGGATTTAAAAGAGAAAGACGGGGGAGAAAAAAGAAAAGAGTGGTGTGAGAGAAAGAAAATGAGAAAGGAGTTTGGGGAAAGGATATAAAGAGAGAAAGAAAGGGAAAACGCATCGTCTTTTTCCTCTTCTTTCGAAATGCCATGGCTTAAAAGTGTTTTCCGTTTGTCTTTTACCGTCTTCCTCTATTATTGATCTAATGACATAATAAAGTCCTATCTAATTTTTATTCGGCATTTTTTATTTTATATATATATATATATATATTATTTCATCACTTTATATATATATATATATATATATATATATATATATATATATATATATATATATATATATATATATACACACACAATTTTTATTGGTACATAATTTTATTAAACATTTGAATAATACTGGACACAATGCCATTATTATTTATCGTTGATATATGTTTTTAGTTTTAACTTATATTACTAAAGAAGAAAAAAGGAGTCAAAGTGAAAGCAAGAAACGCTTCGGAACAATTTTTTTCTTTCCACTTTAGTTCAATTCGACGTTTAAAATACATGAAAAAGAAATAACGAGGAGTCAACAGAGAAATCAAAAGGGTTTACTGAGACGTCTTTCTGTCGACAGTTTTCATAGTAATAGTCGTCAACGAGGTAAAGAGGCGATTAAGAACGTGGTCAAAGGATTATAAATATCTATCGAGAATTATTTTTTTAAAAAAGGATATGGAAGATGAGAAAAAAGAGTGGAAAAAATATTCTTTTGTTTGTTTGCACAAAGACGGTTGTCGCAAATTAGTAGCAACCGCCTCGAGAATTTTTTACATGTGTTTTCGGACGTACTCTGCGCAAAATAGAGAAAGCTTTGTCTGCGTACGCTTCAGTGCAAACTTGGCACTACAATGAATGCTCACAGATGGCCGACTTATTAGTATGTAAACGCCCGGATGTTTGCCATATTTGTGTCTACGTATCAGAGGGGGTGTTTTGGAAAATTATTACCTCCAAGTGCTGAATGGTATGCTCCACGTAGTCTTCGTAGCACTGACCATTAAAGCAATAAACAATAAAGTGGAGGGGATATTATCCTTATGAAAGGAGGAAAAATTGCTTCTCGTTCCAAACGCCGTTTGAAACTTTATTGAAAAACAACGCAAAACGGCTGTAGAATTTTGTGTAAAAACTCCTGACATTTAACACAAATCCATGGGAGCTTCACATATTCAGGACTTTTTAAGGACCGAAAATATGTTCACCCCCAGAAACAAAGGTTTCATCACTTTAACATTTTTCAATTGTGTGTAATAACTATTGGCCGAACTGACTTTAGTTATTTGTTGAAGTTCGTTACCCAA